>NC_080704.1:128366609-128668863 GCF_030445035.2 Dasypus novemcinctus
AGTCTTCCTATCCATGAACAGGGAATACTCTTCCATTTATTTAGGTCTTCTTTGATTTCCTTGAACAGTGTTGTGTAGTTTTCTGTGTATAAGTCTTTTACGTCTTTAGTTAAATTTATTCCTAGGTATTTGATTTTTAAATTTGCTATTGTAAATGGTATTTGTTTCTTGATTTCCACCTGAGATTGTTCATTATTTGTGTACAGAAATGCCACTTATTTTTGCTCTTTGATCTTATAACCTATGACTTTACTGAACTCATTTATAAGTTCTAGAAGCTTTGCTGTAGACTTCTCAGGGTTTTCTATGTGTAGGATCCTATCGTTTGCATATAGTTAAATTTTGACTCCTTCCTTTCCAATTTGGATGCCTTTTATGTCTGGTTCTTGCCTCAGTGCTTGAGCAAGTACTTCTAACACAATGTTAAATAGAAGGGGTGATAGTGGGCATCCTGGTCTTGTTCCTGATCTTAGAGGGAAAGATTTTAGGATTTCACCATTGTAAATGATGTTAGCTGTAGGTTTTTCATATATGCCCTTTATCCTGTTCAGAAAGTTTCCTTCTATTCTGATCTTCACAGTGTTTTTATCAGCAAAGTGTTTCTATTTTGTCAAATGCTTTTTCTGTATCTATAGATATGATCATGTGATTTTTTTCCTTCAATTTATATGGTGTATTACATTAATTGATTTCCTTACATTGAACCATACTTGCATACCAGGAATGATCCCACTTGGTCATGGTGTATAATTTGTTTAATGTGTTGTTGAATATGATTAGCAAGTATTTTGTTGAGGATTTTCGTGTCTAGGTTCTTTGGAGAGATCAGTCTATAATTTTCCTTACTTGTGGTGTCTTTGTTTGGGTTTGGTACTAGGGTAATGTTGGCATCATAAAATGAGTTAGGCAGTGTTCCTTCTATTTCGATCTTTTGGAAGAGTTTAAGCAAGATTGGTGTTAGTTCTTTCCGGAATGTTTGGTATAATTCACCTGTGCAGCTGTCTGGCCCAGGGCTCTTCTTAGTTGGGAAGTTTTTAATGACTGATTCTATCTCTTTACTTGTGATTGGTTTGTTGACATCGTCAATTTCTTCTTTCATCAATGTAGGCTGCTTATGTGTTTCTAGGAATTTGTCCATTTCCTCTAAATTGTCCTTCTTGTTGGCATATAGTTTTTCAAAGTACCCTCTTCTGATAGTCTTTATTTCTGTTGAGTCAGTGGTGATATCTCCTTTCTCATTTCTTATTTTGTGTATTTGCATTTTCTCTCCTTTTTTCTTTAATAGTCTAGCTAAGGATTGTCAATTTTATTGATTTTCTCAAAGAACCAGCTCTTGGTTTTGTTTATTTTTTTGAGTGCTTTCTTATTTTCTATTTCATTTAGTTCTGCTCTGATCTTTGTTAATTCTTTCTTTGGGTATAGTTTGTTGTTTTTTAACTAATTCCTCCAAGTGTGCAGTTAGTTCTTCAATTTTAGCTCTTTCTTCTTTTTTGATGTATGAATGTATGGCTATAAATTTCCCTCTCAGTACTGCTTTTGCTGCATCCCATAAGTTTGGATATGTTGTGTTATCATTTTCATTAATTTCAAAATATTTATTGATTTCTTTTGAGATTTCCTCCCTGACATGCTATTTTTAAGAGTGTGTTGTTTAACTCCATATCTTGTTGCCAAATCTGGGTCTCTGGCTCTTGCAGATTTCCAGCTTCATTCCACTGTGGTTAGATAAATTATTTTGTACAATTTTGATCTTTCTGAATTCATTGAGACTTTTCTGTGGCCTAGCATGTGGTCTATCTTTGAGAATGACCCATGTGCACTTGAGAAGAATGTATATCCTCCTGTATTTGGGTGTAATGTTCTGTATATGTCTATTAGGTCCATCTCCTCTAATATATTATTCAAAGTCTTTGTTTCTTTATCAATTCTCTTTTGAGATGTTCTGTCCAAAGTTGATAGTGGTGTGTTAAAGTCCTGCACTATAATTGTAGAGGCATCTATTCCTTCACTAATTTTTTCCAGGGTTTGCCTCATGTATTTGGAGGTGCCTTGTTAGAAGCATAAATGTTTATGATTGTTCTTTCTTCTTGAAAGATTATCCCTTTCACTAATATGTAGTGGCCACCTCTGTCTCTCACAATTGTTTTTCATTTAAAGTCTATTTTGGTTGACATTAATATAGCTACTCCTGCCCTTGTTTGCATGTAAGATTGTTTTCCAGCCATTCACTTTCAATCTCCTTGAATCCCTGGGTCTAAGATGTGTTTCTTATAGACAGCATATAGATGGGTCATATTTCCTTTTCCAATCTTCCAGTCTGAGTCTCTTGACAGGTGAGTTTCATCCATTGACAGTGTTATTACTTTCAAGGAATTAGTTACATTAGGCATATTTTCTTTGGATTTGTGTTTGTCATATTTTGTTTGACTCTTCTCTTTTTGTCTTTTTAGTTGCTCTTACACTCTCCTCCAACTCTGTCTCTCCTGTTTTTTTCTTTCTTCCTGCAGAACTCCCTTTAGTATTTCTTGAAGGGCAGGATTCTTGTTGGCATACTCTCTTAATTTCTGTTTATCTGTGAATATTTTGAACTCTCCATCATTTTTGAATGCTAACTTTGCTGGATAGTGTATTCTCAGTTGGAAATTTTTTTCTTTTATTACCTTGAATATGTCATACCACTTCCGCCTTGCCTCCATGGTTTCAGATGAGAAATCAGCACTTAATCTTATGGAGCTTCCTTTGTATGGGATGGTTCTCTTTTCTCTTGCTGCTTTTAGTATTTTCTCCTTGTCTCGAGCATTGGATAAGTTGACAAGTATATGTCTTGGGGTAGGCCTGTTGTGATTTATGCTGTTTGGGGTGCATTGTGTTTCCTGGACATGTACATCCATCTTCCTCAATAGGTTTGGGAGGTTTTCAGCCATATTTCCTCCAACACCCCTTCTGTCTCCTTTCCCTTCTCTTCTCCTTCTGAGATGCCTATAATGCATATGTTTGCATGCTCTGCATTGTCATTCATGTCCCTAAGTCCCTACTGGATTTTTTCTTTCTTTTTATCGAACAATTCTAGTATCTGTTTGATTTCAGATGTACTGTCTTCCACATCACTAATTCTTTCCTCTGCCTCTTCAAGTCTGCTGTTATTTGCTGAAAGAGTGTATTTTTAATTTCTTGAATTGTGCTGCTCATCACCATCATATCCATTATCTTTTTTGTGTATGATTGCAATTTCTTCTGTATTCTGTCCAATTGCTTTCTTCATATTCTTAATCTCTTCCTTCACTTCATCAAATTGGTCCCTAATATATGTTTTGAGATCTTTAATTACTTGTTTGATGTTCTGTTCCTCTTCCTGGTTTTTAGTTTGTTTATTTGTTTGGGTCGTGTTTTCCTGATTATTGGTATGGTTTGTAGTTTTTTGTTGCTGTCTGGTCATCATTTTATCTCGACAGGTTTAATCAGTTGCTTAGCTTCTTTGTCTAGTCTTGGGGTTCAATTAGTTTGTGTGTGTGTGTAGTATGTCTTCTCTTTGTCACTTTGCTCTTTCCTTGTTTCCTTTGCTTCTATTTCCTTGTTGTTGGCTAAGTTCACTTAAAGGAAAATATTAGGGCCATAGAAAGCAAAAGGAGTAAGAAAAAAAGTATAATAGTAGTATTGATAGTAAGTGTTAACAGAGGAACCATGTGAGATCTAGGAGAATGGATATTAGACTCATGTAAGCTCTGTAGAGTTAGAACAGTAAGAAAAGTTGAGTACCTATAATGAGACATTAAACTGAATAAGGGGAGGAATATAGTATGAATTTAAAGGCCAGTGTGACCAACTGATGATGCAACTGGAAAATGACCTTATACGGAAGGTTCAATGCGGATCAGCAGAATATCCATGTCTACATAAAATACCATGACTTTAAAATGCTGTTTGACCTAAAGTAAGGGGGAAATGGAAAGGAGAAATGAGTTTATATGGCTACGAGTTTCTAAAAAAGAGTCTGGAGGCTGGCAGAAGGTTTGCCCTCATGCACAACTGAGCAGAGACAGATAAAGCAGATACAACCCCCAGATATTGGTTCCTTTGAGGGCTAAAGAGACCCATGGGAGTTATGGTCATGGCCGATGGGGTTAACTACCAGGGCAGATGGCCCCTCTTTGGAAATGGTGTTTATGTGTGATGAATCTGGACTCAGATGGGATCTCCCTTCATAAGACTTTCATGCTAATGTGCTGGAGGTGCAGTTAATGTTGGGGTTTAAGATATATTTAGGGGATTTGAATCTCTGGACTGACAATGTGATAGCCAGATCCTGAGCCTCAACAGACTCCAGCACCTACAATCTGATTTATTGGACTTACCACACTCAGCTAAGATGGAGGTGAAGAAGGACAACCACCACACCATGGAGCCTAGAGTGATTACAACTGAAAATGGGAGGATTGCATCCAGCATCCAGGTGGAATCTGACCCTCCTCTTGACATAAAGGTGCAATGGACACAACCAATCCAGTGTCCACATAGAAGAGGTGGCATTGGATTGGGAAAAGTGGACATAATGGACAAAGGGTATGGGGAAAGGCAGGAAGAGATGAGAGGTGGAGGCGTCTTCGGGACATGGAGCTGCCCTGGATGGTGCTTCAGAGGTAATCACCGGACATTGTAAATCCTCACAGGGCCTACTTGATGGAATAGAGGAGAGTATGGGCCATGATGTGAACCAATGTATATGAGGTGCAGAGGTGCCCAAAGATGTACTTACCAAATCCAATGGATGTGTCATGATGATGGGAACGAGTGTTGTTGGGGGGGGGGGGGAGAGTGGGGGTGGGGGGGTGGGGTTGAATGGGACCTCACATATATATTTTTAATGTAATATTATTACAAAGTCAATAAAAAATAAAAAAAAAAAATAAAAAATAAAGGCCAGTGTGGTCAGGAGAGAGGGAAAGAGAAAAGAAAGGACAATAATATAAAGAGTGAATAAAAGACAGAAAACAGAACAAAGATATTAGAAATAAAAAGTCAGAAAAATTGGGGGCCAAACAAAGAGAGGTGTAATGTAAGAGAAACAATAAATGATGGAGGAATGAAAGATGTAGAGGAAAGGGGATAGTGTTGGTGGCCAAAATCAATACACAGAGAAAAGAGGAAATGGAGGATGAGGAAACACAGCAAATGAGAAGTACTCCCTGTAGCACCTAATATAAAAAAAAACAAAAAAGAAGAGAAAGAAAGAAAGAAAAAAGGGGGGACAAAAAGGGAGGAAGCAAGGAAGAAAATAAAAAGAGAGAGAAAAAGAAAAGAAAGAAAAAAGGGCCATGGGGGGATAAAGAGGAAGGAAAAACAAGAAAACAAACCAACAAAAGAGACCAGACTAAGTTTCAAGCAAGGAATCCTCTCTGCAGTTAAATAAAACGCTTAGGAATGTGACGTTCCCTCTTTCTCCCTTCCTTACCTCCCTCTCTCCCAGGGCAGCAGGAAAGCTGCCTGAGATGTCTGGTAGGAGATTCAAGTGGGTCCTTGTTGAACCAGCTTTGCACAGAAAACAATGGCTCTTAATTTCCAGAGAGAGAGCACCCACCCTTTGCCAGAAACCCTAAATATGCTATTGGAAGCCTGCAAAGCACTGTCCCTCTGCCTCAGGTGTGCTACAGGAGGGCTAGTTGATTTTCTGACTCCACCTTCTCCCAGACCAAGTTTCCTATCCAAGGGTGTTTAGGTAAATCGGGCTTTCTCAGCAGATTTGCTGTTCCTTTCTTCCCAGGCTCTCCTCAAGCCAGCTGGCATGCTCCTTCAAGCGCAAAAAAAAGGGGAGGGGGGACCAGAAATTTGAACCCGCACTTGTTTGGCTCCTCTGTACCTCTCACCAAATCCCTCCCACTCACGTAGTCAGTCCAAAACCAGAGGGCTAGGGTAATCCCAGACCTAAGGGAACACTGGATTCAGGAAAGGAAGTCTGGGATATTGCGGACTCGGGGTATGTGGGTCTGTGTGATGTGGGCTATGGGGGCTTAGGGGACACAGACCTGGGGACCACACATCTGGGGAACATGGGGCTTGGGCTTGGGGACACCACTGCACAACCTACAGTTTTCAGGGAACACTGCGGCCTTGAGCCCTAGGGCGAAGGGTCCCACCTCCCCACAACTTCTGACCTCTGTGCTAGAAACCCGCAATTCTACCTTTAGCAAGCACTACTTCTGTCATGGTCTCTCCAAATCAACGTCCAGACACCTCCTGCCTTGTAATTCCCTGAAACAGCCCACTCTGGCAGCATTCCCACCCTACTCAGCTGCTCCTTTGCTGGAGAGATTATGAGGTGCACTCACTCAGATGCCATCTTGCCCCTCAATAATTTTCAAGAGTTTAAAGATTTCCTGAGGTAAAAAAACTTTGAGAGCCATTGGTCTAAAGCACATGAGGGGAGGTTAAACTCCCTCAGAGTCACTTCAAATCAAATATTTATCTGCCTACTGAAATTGGGAAGCCCTTTCTTCCATTTCTCTCCTCTCTTTCTCTCTCTGAAAAATCTCCTTTCTTTCCAACACTCTCTCCTAAAATACTTTTGTCCTCCTAGATGCGTTGCACTCTTTACCCCTGTGTGTCTGTTTCCAGCATGTGTTTATCTCATCTTCTATTCTTCCGACCCTTTCTATGCATTGCAAGAGATTGTCTCTTCTGTTTCCAGGTTGGCAGCAGCAGCCTCTTGGATGAGGACAGATAAGATAAAAATGGAAAATAACAAGTGTTGCGTAGAATGTGGAGTAAAAGAACACTCATTCATTGCTGGTAGGAACGTAAAATGGTGCAGCCACTATGGAAACAGTTTGGCAGTTCCTCAGAAAGGTAAGTATGGAACTACCATCTTACCAGGCAATCCCACTTCTAGGTATATACTCAAAAGAAATGAAAGCAAGAACTTAAACAGATTTTAGCACACCAATATTTAGAGGAGCATTAGTCACAATTGCCAAAAGACAGAAGCAACGCAGGTGTCCATCAACCGATGAATGTGGAAACAAAATGTAGTATATACATACAACGGAATATTATTCAGCCATAAAAAGGAATCAAGTCCTGATGTATGTGGCAACAGGAACGAACCTTCAAGACATTATGATGAATGAAATAAGCCAGTCACAAAAGGACAAATGTTATATGATCTCACAGATAAGAAATAATTAGGTCAAACAAATTAATAGAGCCAGAAACTAGAATACAGGGTACTAAGGGCTTGGGAGAGATGGGAGATAGGGAGTTATTGCATAAATGGATACAGAGTTTCTATTTGGGGTGATGGAGAAGATTTGGTAATGGATGGTGGTGATGGTAGCACTAGATTGAGAATGTAATTAACACCACTGGATTATATATTTGAAAGAGGTCAAAATGAGAAATTTTAGACTGTATATATGTTACAAGAATAAGCATTAAAAAACTGTATAACGCAGTGAACCCTAATGTAAACTTATGGACTATAGTTAACAGTAAAAGTATAATAGCATTGTTTCATCAATTGTAACAAAAGCGCCACACTAATGCAAAGTACATAGGGAAAACTGTGTGAGGGGGTAATATGGCAACTCTGAACTTTCTGAAATGATTTTTCTGTAACCCTACAACTTCTCCAATACAAAAAAAGATAAGATAGCTTGTGTACAGTTTGTTTTTCAGAACTTCTGAATCTTAGAGAGACATTTTGTTATTGTACATGCAACCAGTAAGGAACATATTGCATTTCCTACATTGTAAATTGAAATTGCACTTTTGTAGCCAACAAATTTCAAAAGATATCAGTATCTATTAAAATTTATCTTGAGGAATAAATGCATATACAAAGCCATCAAAAGATTAGGCTCTCATTTGAGCAAGGCGCATTAGAAATATGGAAGTTCGGCTCCTCTCTTATTTCAATCCAAGTGCGGAAACCACCAGAGAACAGAAAAGCACCCAAAACTCCACCAAGTGCCAATGTTCCTCCAGTGACACACTATCTTGAAACAATGTTATGCTACAAAGGACACAGAAAAAGCAAAGCTCTGAAGGAACTAGAGTAAAGAATCTCCACAGCAATCAAATACCAAACTGGAAGAGAGCTTCTTTTTTGGTCTGGGGAGTTTTTGCTTTTTGGAAATAAAATAGGTGGCTTTCTCCAAGCAACGCGAAAAAAAAAAATACACAGCTTGTTAAATTTAGTTGCAGCTCTGTCACAATGATGACAAAATTTCCCTCTGACCACAATGTGTTTGAGTACAAATGGTTCCTCTTTCTAGGCTTGGCTTCTACATATACAAATTCCTAGTAAGGTGATACCCCCGCTCCCGCAGCAGGACTCTTGAGAGTGGAAAGTGAGGAGTCGGCTGTTCTATACAGGTGAAGATCCTAAGCAGTTAAACTGTATTCTAGCTGGTGAACTCTATGGCTTTACACCCATTTCACAGACACTGATGATCCCAGCTGATCCGGTTTCACCATGGCCAACCCAGAATGACACCCAGGGTTGGTTGTGCATTGGGTGGCACTTCTGTTATTCTGTGGAATGGGAATCTGGCCAAGGAACCACAGTCTCCCTTCTGCCCCTGCTATGCCACCAAGCCCCTTCACACTCTTACCAAGGCACTCCACCATTGCAGCCTGTGCACATAGCTGGCCTGAGGATGAAAGGGTAAGAGGAAACAGGAAATTGAATGGCAGTAAAGGAGAAATGAAAGAAAAAGGACTGAGAACAAATGGGACAATGTCAGCAGAAAGGAGAACAACAGAAGCGGAACAAGCAAGAGGCAAAGGAACCCTAAAGATGAAAGCTTACTAGAAATTCTAATAATAGTTCCCATTTATTAGTGCTTTACTATGTTCTAGGTACTGGATAAACACTTTATGTGCATTTCTTCACCTCATTTAATCCCTATAATAAACCCTGTGGCAAGCATTATTACACATATTTTACAGAAGATTAACCATGTTCTTTTAATGAAAAATAGCAAAAAAACATTTGAAGGAGAGGAAAGGATTAAAATGGAACAAATAGTAAGCACCAAGTAAATAAGTATAAATACATTAAAAGCAAATGTAAATGAACCATACTGTTAAAAGACAAAGATTGCCTTAGTGGATCAAAATAAATTTGCACTATATGCTATTGCTTAGAGCAAACCTAAACCATAATGGCACAGAAAGGAAAGTAAGGATATGTGAAAATGTACCAAGAATATACTAAGAAAAAGAAGACATATGTAGTTATAACACTATTAGTTAAAATAGACATTAAGGCAAAAAGCGATACTAGATTAATGAAAATCACTTCATAATGATAAATGGTTCAGTTCACTAGGAAGATATAACAATTCTAAATTTGCAAGCATCTGATTAAATAGCCTCAAAATACATATATAAAGCAAAAATTGTATAGAATTATAAGGAGAACTTGCCAAATCCACCACTGTAGTATCATAATGGGAGATTTTAACACATATCCCAGTAATTGATAGTTCAACAGACCAAATATAAAAAACAGCAAGTATATTGATTTCACCAGCATGCTCCACAAACGATTTGATGGACACACATAGAACACTGTACCCAATAAGTGGAGAATATACATTTTCCTCAAACACTCATGGACCATTTACAAAAAGACCATGTACTGTGTCACAAAGCAAACCATCAAATTCACAAGGGGGAAGCGGACTTGGCCCAGTGGTTAGGGCGTCTGTCTACCATATGGGAGGTCCAGGGTTCAAATCCCGGGCCTCCTTGACCCGTGTGGAGCTGGCCCACGCGCAGTGCTGATGCGCGCAAGGAGCGTCATGCCACGCAAGGGAGTCCTCCCACGTAGGGGAGCCCACGCGCAATGAGTGCACCCCGCAAGGAGAGTCGCCTGGTGGGAAAAAAGTGCAGCCTGCCCAGGAATGGCGCCCACACATGGAGAGCTGACACAGCAAGATGACACAACAAAAAGAAACACAGATTCCCCGTGCTGCTGCTAAGGATAGAAGTGGTCACAGAAGAACACACAGCGAATAGACACAGAGAGCAGACAACTGGGGAAAAGGGAGAGAAATAAATAAATAAATAAATCTTTTAAAAAAACAAATTCACAAGGAGTGGTTAGTAATAATATTTTGACAATGCTCTTGCGTAGTTTGTACAAATATATCACAACAACGCAAGGTGTTGGTGGTAGGGTGATGTATGGGAGCCCTGTATGATGTTATACATGTTTGTTTTATAAGTTCACAACTTTCACTATACACTTACTGTTTTTGTATGTTCATGTATAAATGCTATACTTCAATAAATGCTATACTTCAATTCACAGGGATTGGTACCATCCTGGAAACTGAGGAGCAGAGAGGTTAAATGACTGGTCCATGCTTCTCTGGCTGAGAACTCTGGTTCTAGCCTGGGGTGTGTACAGCCACCACAAAGCATTAGGGATGCTACCAATGAGTTTGGGCTCCAGTCGTTTTACTCTAACAAGGACAGGGTCAGCAAAGGCAATCCAGGTGAAGGGCTGTGGGAAGAGATGGGGTAATATGTGGGCTAGATTGGGATGAGTTTTGCTGATGCCCGCCCCAAAATCTAATGCTTTCATCTTACACAACTGTGATGTGAAAAGTCACGTCTCAATTATGTGCTTGCACAGGATAGTGACCTGTCCAACAGCCAGATATGAAAATGCCCTCCATGGATGAGATTGGGATGTGCAGATTAGAATGTTGTTTCCTGGGGTGGAGTCCCAAATATGCAAAGAGGCCCTCTTCTGAGAGACCTAGTGGCTTCAGGAGTGAAATGAAGGCAGGAGAGACTGAAGGTTTCTTTGTTTAAATGTAAATATTAATTACCCTATTCCTTCAAGGGAAATAATGGTGCCATTTTTTGACAAAAAGGTATAGGCAACTAACATGCAAATGATGCTTTTGGATCCTTAAATTGGGGAACCCTGAGACTGAGAAGGGAAAAATACTAATGCTAGGGAACTGAGGGGTGAGGAGCAAAGGGGGCTTTTAAAGGCTTCCCTTGATAGGGAAAAGGATTAGGACCATCTTGGCTGAGCTAGGGAAGAGGACAGGGCCTAAAGAGGGTCGTAGACCCACGGTAGAGAGAGTACAGTGGAAAGACTGCAGGGGGTCCTGGCTGAGATGCTGGGGTAGTAGCAATGATGATAGCACCCCAACCAGAATTCAGAAGAGGGGCCCTGGATGGTAAGACACAGAGGCCCTTCCTCTAGCAGAGACCAAAAGTTTGGAAAGTAGAGCAGGGCCAATGTCACAGTGGAAGGATTTACAGCCCAAAGGGGTAAAGCTGGGGAATGTCTGGAGGGAAAATGCCTTCAAGAAGAGCAAGAGAGAGCCAGGAGGCCGGGCGCCAGGGGCGTGTTCTTTCAGGGAGCAGTACCCATGTATTTCTCTCTCTCTTTTTTTTTTTTAAGATTTATTTTATTTATTTATTCCTCCCCACTCCCATGTATTTCTTAATAGTAATTCCTAATTTTTTTTTATTAGAGAAGTTGTGAGCCTACAGAACAGTCATGCATACCATGCAGAATTCCCATACATCACTGCTCCACCAACACCTTGCATTGTTGTGGGACATTTATTAGAGATTATTAAAGAACATCATCAAAATGTAACTACTAACCATGGCCCATGGCTTCCATTTGATATAATTTTTCCATACATCCCCTATTATTAACGCTATGTATTAGTATTTGTTATAGTTCATGAGAGAACACTCTCATACCTGACTTTTAACCACAGTCCATCCTCCATCACATGGTTCAGTGTTACATAGACCAGTGCCTTGTACAATGCTTTCAAAGGGTACACTCAGCAGCGCTCACTTCATCACAAAGCTATGCTGTCATTACCTCAGCAAATTTTTGAACATTTTCCTTATTCCAAAAGAAAAAAATGCCATGCTCCCTGTTACCGAATTTTGTCTAAGTTCTTGACTATGGTATTGATCCAGGCGGGGACCAAGAAACCAGAATAAGGCACAAACAGGTACCAGGACAGGGCGAAGGCAAGAGAGAGCAAAAGGTCTTTGCGCTTGCTTTTTAAACCGTTAATTATTCTGCCCCTTTGCTAATGGCATGGGCAGAGTCCCAGCTGTTTGCTGTTTGCTGTTTTGATTGATTACCCCACCCATCAATCCCCCAGGAGCGCCCAATGATAAGGCCCCCAGAGAATATCTGGGGCTTCTCCTGGCTTCCGGAGGAAATATCATTCCAAATGGCAGAATCTCGTGAGGGTCTTCCAGCAGCCATATTGGGGGTACCAACTGACAAGTGGACTTCTTGCTGGCAGATGCACCTATTGATTCCCTATCTAGCCTGCTTCACCCCGTTATTGATCATTAGCACTGATATAGTACCTTCTTTGACATTGATTCATGAATATTACAATATTTGCTGTCAACTATAGTCTAGAAGTTATATTAATTGTATTTTTCCCATGCATCAATATATTCTTACCACCTTTTAATAGGGATGTACATTTGTTCTAGTTCACAGAAGAACATTCTCGCATTTGTACTATTAACCACAATCCTCATCTACTTCCAGGATCACTGTTATTCAGTCCGAAGATTATTGTATAGCTTACTTTCAATTAACATTTACATCCCTAGACTACCCCTTTCAGCCACAATCACATTTATAGCCATGTTAGTTATACTCTCTATAACGTGTTACCATCAACTCTATCCATTTCCACACGTTTACAAACTAATTAAAAATTCTACATACATTACCATCAGTAACCTTTCTCAGTCCTCATCCCATCTCCTAATAACCTATACTCTAGATTTTAACTCTGTGTTTGTTCTTCATATTTAGTTTATATTAGTGAGACCATACAGTATTTGTCCTTTTTGTCTGGCTTATTTCACTTAGCGTAATGTCCTCAAGGTTCACCCATGTTATCATATGTGTCCCAATTTCATTTCGTTACAGCAGCATAGTATTCCGTCGTATGCATATACCACATTTTGTTTATCCATTAATCAGTTGATGGACATTTGGGTTGTTTGCATTTCTTGGCAATTGTGAATAAAGCTGCTATGATTATCAGTGTGCAGATGTCTGTTTGCATCCCTGTTTTCAATTCTTCTGGATATATTCCTAGTACAGAGATTGCTGGATCATATGGCAGTTCTATATTTAGCTTCCTGATGAGCGGCCAAACTGTCTTCCACAGTAGATGGATTGCCAGATCATACTGCACCCCATACAGTTTTGTCCATGAAAGAATCAGCCTCACAGGTCCTGGGTTTGCCTAGAGGCTAGCCCTGTCCCTTCTGGTCAACACCTCAAATAGTCTTTCCCTGCTCTTTTTGCTTCCTGGCAAGAATTACAGAAGTCTTCGTAATTCATCTTTGAAAGCCACCTCCCCCAAACACCACTTTTATTATGTCACCACCCTGCTTGTAAAAGCCTTCCATGGCTCCTTATTGCTCCTGTGCTGGAGTCATAAACTAACTACAGCTAACCTTCCCCACCCCTCTTTCTCTTTACCAACACACATCCTGAACCTCTCTCTAGTCTATCAAAGTTCCATCCTTCAAGGTCTAATTCAACTCCCTTCTACTCCAGGAAATCTTCAAAAGCAATTCCAGTCACACTGTCTGAACCTGTACCACAAATGAGCAGTGTTGCTGTTATTTTTGCATTTTCCCTAATTGTTCTGTATACCTTTCCACAACTGAGACTGGGAGCTTCCCAAGGGCAAGAACTGTTGCCATTTATTGATTGGTTGGTTGATTGGTGTTCCTCATAGCACCTAGCAAAGTGTAATTTATTCATTCTTTAAATACATATTTATTGAGCACTTACTATGTGCCAGGTACAGTTCTGAGTGCTGGCGATACTGCCCTCATGAAGCTAACATTTTAGTATGGAGATACAGAATGACCCAGGAAGGGGGGTAGGGAGTGAGTATGAATGGAGCCTGCATTTGCAGTGGGGTGGCCAGGGCAGGGCAGGCTTCAAGGAGAGGGTGGCATTTGATGAGAGATATGAATGAAGCAAGAGTGAGATTTGTGAATATCTAGGGGAAGAAGAGGAGAGCAGAGAACAAAGGAAATACCTAGGGCAAAAGCCCTGAGGCGGGGGAGCACTTGGCTTGTGTGAAGGCCAGTGTAACTAGAGAGAAGCAAGTCGAAAGACAGCAGCAGTAGGAGAGAGGTCAGAGAGGTAATGAGGTGGAATAGGGTAGGGCCTCGGTGACCACTGCGAGGACTTTGGTCGTTGGAGCGTTCTGAGCAGAGGTGTGACTCATTGAACGAGTTAATTTAATAACCGATGTAAAGGCTAGAGACGTAGTAGTCAATGGACTTCAGAATATTAACCTCAGCACCCCAGACACTCCATTCCTACTCTGACACAGGCTAAACTCAGGCCCACTTTGCTCTAGGTCTCTTGGGCAAACGATATTCCCTTAAGCAAACCCTGTAAACCTGTAGAAGGAAACCAATTGCTGAAGAGCAAGGACCTTAAATTCAATTAAATCCAAATACTGAGGGCATGGTATATTATTGTCTATGTTACATCTTTTTTTTTTTTTTTGAGGTACCAGGTCCCAGGGATTGAACCCCAGTCCTTGTACGATGGGAAGTTGGCAATCAACCACTGAGCCACATAGGCTCTCCTGCGTTGGATTTTTCGTTTGTATGTTGTTTGCTTTTTGTTTTTGTTTTTGTTTTTGTTTTTAGGAGGTATCCCAGGATTGAACCTGGGACCTCCCATTTGTGGGAAGCAGGCTCTCAATTGCTTGAGACACATCTGCTCCCCAACATTCATTTTTATAGTCTTACAGGTGTCAGAGGTGTCTTCCGCCAAGCCATCCCAAATAAACTGTGTACTTGTACAAACCTGACTTCAAGACAAGGCCTCTGGTTGTTCCTTCCAATTAGATTACTGCCCCTGAGCTCCTCCCATGTAGAAATCCTGGAGTAACCTTGGACAGTCAGATCCTGGGGAGTCACCCCGAGGAGCTCAGATCCAGTACAGAAATAGACATGCACACAAACCTCTGCATTATTTGCTATAATAGAGGCATTTGTCAAGTACTATAAGCACATAGGAGGGTGCAAAGGATTCTGCATCTGGGGATTGAAGAAGCTACAAAAAAGCATTCTAGGTAAAGAGAAAAGGTTCTAAGGGAGAAAATATCAGAGGTGGCAAACAGGAAGGGGCCAGGCAAGTAATAAATAAGGAAGCAGGTCAGGTAGTAGGGTGTTAACAGGGCCCATGCAGATAAAGAGCACACGCCCTGGTGAAATGTGGCAGCCCCTGCTCAGCTCCAGCTGACTGGTGGCATACTGAAGGGCAGGTCCAATGTTACTCGATTTTTTTTTTCCATTTTGGGCTCTAAATCCAAAAAACTTTAAACCCAGTGTGGGATAAACCAAATTACCTGAAAAGGATCTCCTGTCTAGCTTTTCAGAGCTAGGCATGCCAGAGCTCTGAAAGACTTGGGGAAACCTGCCTGAAGATAAAGCTGGGAAGATTCTAGGCAAGCCTGAAGGCATAGGAGTTGGGACTTCCTTTTGTGGCATTTGCCGGAAGGAGGAATCACTTAAGAAGCTTAAACTGGGGAATTAAAATGATGAGATTTATACACTGGGAAGATCTGTCTCATGGAGTGTAGGTTTTCAGGGCTGATTTTTAGACTGTTGCTATAAACAGTCTAAGGGAAAGGTCATAAGGGCCTGAAAGGAGCAGGGAGGTAAGGGGGAAGAAATAGATCTGAGAGATGCTTTACAATATAGATATAACTGACTGCATGGCCAGATGGGTGAGGTAGAGGATCTTAGGCACTAGATATAGGAAAGGGAGGTGTCAAGGATAACTGTTATTAGAATAAATGCCTTACTGATTTTTGGTAGGAACAGGGACAATGGGTGTGGTGGTGATGGGGGGAGAGTGGAGTACAAAAGACAACAAGGTATATACCAGCTCAGGATATCTCATTTTTGCCACTCTTGTCATTTGGGGCTGGATAATTCTTTGTTGTGTGGGATTGTCCTATGCATCTTAGGATGTTTAGTGGCATCCTGGGCCTCTACCCACTAGATGCCAGTAGCACACCCCCATCTAGTTGGGACAACCAAAAATATCTCCAGACATTGCCAATTGTCCCCTGGGAGGCAAAACGGCCCGCATTGAAAACTATTGCTCTAGAGTCAGAAGTAGGGAAATTCCCTGTTTGCCATTTCCCCTTTTTCTTTGCTTTGCAGCAGTGGTCAGGATCTGTTTGATATTTGATTAATAAAAGGTACAGGAACCTTTATGAGAGTTTTCTTAGCTGAGGCCTTGATGTACACTGGTGTCTATGTCTTTTATGAACTCAAGAGGGTGTCTCTAACTGGCTTGAGATAGAACTGAATTTCAAAAGACAGACATCATTCTTTCCTCCCAGATATTTTCTTGTATATGCCCTTTCCTATGTCCATTTTGCAGAAAAGGAGAAAGCTTTAGTGAGAAAGGAAAAGATGGAAAAACCCAAAAGGAGCAGTTAAGGAACACAGGTCAGTCCAGGACTCCAGCCACCCCAGGCCAAAACGAAAGAGAGCAAAGGCGACTGGTAGTCTCACACCCAAATCATCAGTGCTCATTGGATTAAGAGTTAATGCTAAACTTGATGTTGACTCATCATGATTGTGATTACATAAAGCCAAACCGAGAGCTCCTTGTTTATTGCAGTTCCTGGAAAGCCTTCCATTTGTCTTCATCTTCCTGTAGACCAGGGCAGTATTCTAATTCAATCCAAGATGCTCTCTGAATAAAGTACACAGAGATCACAAATAAAAATTTTATGTTGAAAGAGCAGCATTCCCAGCCCTTTCTACGTCCTTCATCCCTTGGCCCCACTGCTGCCCTGTCTTTTTCCTCACAAAGCTCAGATTCTCAGGGCCTTTTTCTGGAGGCTGCTGACAAGTTGTGACCCTTATTATTTTTTATTTTAATCATTGCTGCCATTACTGATCATTTCTTTATGTCCTGGCTCAATCAATGCTGGACAGTGCCCAAGATGCCATTCAGAATCCCCAGAAGTTTCTGTTCCAAATGGAGACTCCTTAAAAGACAGATGCCATAACCATTTTGGAAATGTTATTATACACTTATTGTATAATGTTTATAGCAAATGTCAACAAGTATACATATGTATGGTGATGGGGGAAGGGAGGCCTTAGGTTAGTGAGTGGCTGGCATGTTTGCTGGGGGATTTAGAAATAATAGTAATAGCTCTCAGTTCTACAGGTTTTGAGAGTTTACAGTGTTTTCAAAAACATTATTTGTTCCATAATAAATGCAGGCAAGGATTTATTCTGAAGGTTTAATTGCCAGAATCAATATCTCAAGATTCATTCAGGCAGGCCTTTTCCCTGGAAGCCTCCCCTACCCCTTCTCTCCTATAAGGTACTCCTTTGTTGAATCCCACAATTCCTTGCTTTTTTTTTTTAAAAGATTTATTTATTTATTTAATTCCCCCCCTCCCCTGGTTGTCTGTTTTCTGTGTGTATTTGCTGCGTCTTGTTTCTTTGTCCGCTTCTGTTGTTGTCAGCGGCACGGGAAGTGTGGGCGGCGCCATTCCTGGGCAGGCTGCACTTTCTTTTCACGCTGGGCGGCTTTCCTCACGGGCGCACTCCTTGCGCGTGGGGCTCCCCCACGCGGGGGACACCCTTGCGTGGCACGGCACTCCTTGCGCGCATCAGCACTGCGCATGGCCAGCTCCACACGGGTCGAGGAGGCCCGGGGCTTGAACCGCGGACCTCCCATATGGTAGACGGATGCCCTAACCACTGGGCCAATTGCCTTTATGATAGCCCCTCACACTAGTTGCAACTCTTTGATGGCAGGGCCTGCTTTTAATGAGTGTCTAGCAGAGTTCCTTGAAGGACTTAAATATTTATTGAAGTTGAGGGCCTTAATTCCAAGAGAGGGAACCTTTGTTTTGGATAGGTTAAACATCCCGATACCCTTTGGGTAGGATCTAGACTAGGTCTATTAGCAACATTTTTTATTGATATATTTTTGCAACTGATTTCAGGTGTATACATTGGCTCAATCAGACCAAACTACACATCAGGTTAGTGGCAGGTTCTAATCATAGACATGACTCTTTTTTTTTTGATGGGGTGGTGGAATAATGGAGCTCAACAATGTCTATGCCCTAATGCCTGAAACCTTTGAATGTTACTTAAAATTGCAAAGGTATTTTGCAGATAAAAATCAAGGATTTTGAGATGAGGATATTATCTCAGATTATCTGGTATGCACAATATAATCACAAGGGTCCTTAAAAAGGAAAGAGGGGGCAGGAGGATCAGAGTCAGAGAAGGCGATATGATAATGGAAGCAGAGGTCTAGGTGATGCAGCCAGAAGCCAAGGCATGCCAGCAGTCTCTAAAAGCTGGAAGGCAAAGCAAGTGATCCTTCCCTAGAGTCTCCAGAAGGAATACAGTTCTGCAGACACTTTGATTTCAGTGAGAACCATTTTAGATTCTGACCTCCAGAACTGTAAACTAATACTTTTGTGTTTTAAACCACTACATTTATGGTAATTAACAAATTACTATAGCAGCAGTAGGAAACTAATATGCTTTCCCGCTTACCTCCATCCCAGCCTCACAGGCACCCACTTTCATATATTCGAAGTGTATCTTTCCAATTCCTTCCATTCACACTAAGTATCCATGAAAAATAAATATACGGAAAGTTGGCTGTGTGCTTTTAAAAATGCATGTACACAATATGGTTCTGACCCTCATGTTTGGAATTTTTCCCCCGACTCAACATTATGTATTATCAGTTTTCAAATTTACCGTTTGTCTTTTTTATTTAACGAAACACGGTCCCGCCAAGTCCTCTATTTGGTGTTCCCGGGGAGGTACGGCTGGTGTTACTAACCCTCGAGTCAGAGACCTCAGACTTCCAGGCCAAGGTTCTTTCCCGTCACTGGCGATGCCCTGGTGCCCCCTCGGGCACAGCCCTCGGCACCTCCGAAGCACCGTGAGTTTGTACACAGCGGCGACGCGGGCTGGCGCAGAGCCGGGAGCCCGGGCAGGCACCCGGCTGGGCCGCGACGTGGTCTAGGAAGATGTGCTTGGCGCGAGGCCGGAGCCGCGCGGCTGCGACGCCAGGTGCCGGGCCTCGGGAGCCCCCGGCGCCCCGCCCCCGGCCCTCGCGCGCCGCCCGGGTTACCTGCGGCCGGTGGGCGGGGCGGCCCTTCCCGTCTGAGCCGGCCCACAGGCTCCCGGGCGGCGGAGCCGGGAAGTGGGAGAGGGAGCGAAGGAGGCGGAGACTGCCGAGGCTCCAGCCCGGCGGGGCCCGGAGGCGAGAGGCTGCATGGAGCGGCCGGCGCGGCTCTGCGGGCTGTGGGTGCTGCTGCTGCTCTGCGCCGTTGATGGGGCCGCCGCGCCCACCGGTGAGTGCGGGTCCCTGGGCCGCGGGAGAAGGCTGGAGGGCCGGGAGCGGGCACGGTGAGGGGCGCGGCCCGCGAAGGCGCCGCGGGGCCGAGGCCTGCGGCGGGAGTGGCTCGGGTCGCGGGTGGGGGGTCTACTCTCGCGACGCCCCGCGCTCGACGTCCGCAGCTTCTCGCGCCCCAAGCTCACGCCCGAATCCTAGACAGGGGGCTCACGAGCGGCGGGGCTTTCCTGGAGCCCCGGAGTGGCGGCGGCGGCGGCGGGGGAGGAGGAGGAAGCGGGTGAACTTGCCCGGAGTGTCCGAAGGCGCTGGTCAGGATCCGGAACGTCGTCTGTGGGTCCAGGAGGGGTTCAGACCAGGGGCCGGCGGGGTGGGCGACCGAGGTCCGGGCGAGCCCGGACGCGCCGGCGCTCAGTAGCTAAGAGTGGCCCTTGGTGGGACTTGAAGGGAGTTGAGGGAAACCTCTTCAGAATAAGGACCTGAGGGCCTCCGGCTTCTCTGGCATCCAAGAAATCAATTTGGAAACTCGGAGCAGCATCCGGGTGGTGCAGCGACTTTTAAAATTTAATAAAGTTGTCGATTTCAGGATAATGGTAGAGTGACAGAAAGGCTGGAAAGAAAGGACAGAGATTTCCCGTTTATACCCCTCGCCCTGTGCCAGTTTGTCAACTGGCAAGTCTGCCATGAAAAGTTGGGGGCTAATGACTTCCTATCAGACAGCGCCTGGGAGGTGTGGCATTCTGGGCGACAAGAGCAGCTCGTAATTTTAAGGGTTTTAAAAATGTCACATTGACACAAACATCCTCATTTTGCTTATGGCATTTTCACCAGTGTGTTGTGCTTTGAAACCCAAACTGAAATCTCAATTAGGAAACCTTGATGCACTCTTTGATTCAGTCAACACAATGTATGCACAGTTCGCTTTGAGCCAGGCAATGTTATAGGGGATGAGGATACAGCAGTGAACAAAACAGATCAAGTCCTAGACCGGGTGGGGCTTATATGTTCTTGGCAGAGTCACAGAGAAAAATAAAAGTAAAATGTAAGGTATATCAGTTGGCACTAAATACTATGGAGAAAAATCAAGCAGGAAAGGGGTTTGCTGTTGTAAATAGGATGAGGTAGGAAGACCTCACTGAAAAGGTGGCCCTTGAAAAGCGACGTGAGGAAAGTTGAAATTTGTCAGTTAATATTCGAGTGTCTGCCTTATTTAGTACTGAACCATGCTTTGTAGGTTCACTTAGAACCTTAGAATGTGCAACATAATCCTTGCCCCCAAGTTGCTTCTAATTTAGTCAAAGAGATCTGATTTCCATAACCCTATGAGGAAAATGCAGTCCAGAGAAGGTAAGGGACTTGTCTAGGGTCACCCACCTCCTGATTTTCACAGTGCCACGCCAGCATTCTCCCTCCCGCACACACCTGAAACAATAGGTGACCTTCTAGATGTTACTGACAATCCCCAACTTAATCAAGTTTGTCACAGCGGTTCAGTTCCTTGGTGACATGGTTGCTTAGAATATAGAAACTTTCTCCCATTAGAAATATTGATAGAATCACATTGAGGTATGGTGGAAAAGACATTAGATCTCCAGTCAGAAGACTTGAGTTTTAGTGGTTATGACATTTGCCAGTGGTGGGACTCTGAGCTAGTCATTTCCCATCCCTGTGCCTCAGTTTTCTCATCTGTGAAATGAGTAGTTTTAAGGGCTCTTTCAGCTCTAATCATCTGACTGTTTATAAAAATGATTGGGTGATCAGCTTTATTTGGTCTGTTTAGTTCAGTATTTCACAATGTGGTATGTCTTAATAACTAGTATTTATACGGTGTTTATGCTGGGCAGTGTTCTAAGTACTTGTGTGATTTCATTTAATCCTTACAGCCTATGCCATAGGTGATATTATTTGTCCCATTTTGTACATGAGGAATCTGAGGCACTGGGAGGCTAAAAACCCTTGCCTAAAGTTGTATAGCTAGTAAACTGGAGGAGCCAGGCTTCCAACCTCTGCAGCCTGATTCCAGAGGCTGTGCCCCTTAACCACGGTACTCAGTACTTTTCTATAGAATTGAGAGATCGTACTTGGCCAGGAGAGGAGCTGGGCACCTCCCACGGTAGCAAGAGCAGGACTGGTTGGGAACCATGGAAGTATGTACAGGCCATTTGCTAAGATGCGAATTCTCATGTATTTGAGACTTTCTTTTTAATGCCGGACTATGCAGTCCAAACCATAAGTACTCTAGGCATTCAGGAGTGAGGACACTGATGACTTTTAGTGTCATGGAGGAGGCAAAACTTGACCTAGATCTTCAAGATGGGTGGAATTTAAATAGATGGAGGACAAGTCATTCCCACGGGGGGGGGGGATTGGGATAGCAGGAACTAGAGACCCAGAAATATGGGGTGAGAATGCCCCCATTTGTGGGCAGTATGGAGATTGGCTTGGCAGAAGGGTACATTTACAGTCATTTCAGGCAGAAGAGCTTCACTTGCCTTTGAAGACTCTGAGGGAAATGACACTGAAGGGGAAGTGAGCAGGTAGACTTGGAGGGCGTAGGGGGGTAGTAGGGAATGAGTAACTACTCAGGAATCCAGGGCTGAAGGTCTCTCCTAGAAAGGTATGTTATAAACACCTCCCATCCAGGACCTTGACTTACCGGTGTCTCCCTGTCTCACAGGGTCCAGGAGAACACATTAGTGTGACTGAGAGTGAGTAAGGAAGATGTTGCAAGAAAAAATGGACAGGGGTTGATGACTGCGTGGATGTGAAAAAAGGAGATTGCTGACTCATATATGACTTGTGATTTCCTTGACTTTTCCCGAAATGTGCATGCCTCTGCCAGCTCCTGAGACTAGACAGGAGAGAGCAAAAGCTATAAGTTAAGCAATGTCCCTTGTTATAAGGAAGAGTATTGTTCATCTTAATTCCTAATTAGAATAGAATGTTGTGCTAGATAATCTTACAGACTCACTGAGGGTTTGAGGTTTAGTGGGGAGAGCTACTTAGGTTCCTCCCTCCTTTTTTAAAAAAGATTTATTTATTTCTCCCCCCTCCCCATTGTTTGAACTTGATGTCTGCTCTCTGTGTCCATTTGTTATATATGAGCTCTTCTTTTTAGGAGGCACCAGGAACCAAATGTCGGGCCTCCCATGTGGAGGGAGTTACACAATGGCTTGAGCCACTTCTGCTCCTAGCTTGTTGTGTCTCATTGTGTCTCTTCGTTGCATCATCTCGTTGCATCAGCCTGTTGCATCAGCTCTCTGTCTTGCTTGTCTTCTGTAGGAGGCACTGGAAACTGAACCCAGGACCTCCCATATGGTAGGTGGGTGCCTAACTGCTTCAGCCACATCCCCTTCCCCCTCCCTCCTTCTTAACTATCCTTTCTGAAGGCAGTGGTCAACCCCTAAGGAATGATTGAAATTAGAAACCTGTGGAAAGCTAATTAGGCAAACGCTGTCGTTGATACTTGTGCTCTCTCAAAGGCTATGTGCACATATGAATTCCACAGAAGACTGAAGCAATTGTTTAGAACTTGTTTGCCTATTAAAAAAAAAAGTAAGCAGATAGCTAACACTTTTTTTTTTAAGATTTATTCTATTTATTTCTCTCCCCTTTCCCCTCCGCCCTGTTGTCTGTTCTCTGTGTGCATTTGCTGCATGTTCTTGTTTTTGTCCGTTTCTGTTGCTGTCAGCGGCTCGGGAATCTGTGTCTCTTATTGTTGCGTCATCTTGTTGTGTCAGCTCTCCGTGTGTGCGGCGCCATTCTTGGGCAGGCTGCACTTCTTTCGTGCTGGGCGGCTCTCCTTACCGGGTGCACTCCTTGCGCCTGGGGCCGCGGACCTCCCATGTGGTAGACGGATGCCCTATCCACTGGGCCAAGTCTGCTTCCCAGCTAACACTTTATAACACTTATCCTGTGCCACTCTTCTGAGCATTTTACCTGTATTAACCCATTTAATCCTCACAGTAACCCTTTGAAACAGGTTGCTATTTTCATTCTCAAGTTACAGATGAGGAAACTAAGGAATTGAACAGTTAAGTAACTTGCCAGCTAGTCAGTAACAGAGCTCAGATATGAACTCAGGTAGTCTGGCTCAGATCCCATACTCTTGATCACTATACTGTACAAAAATCATGCCTTACATAGGAGGTGTTAGTGACCTTTACAAGAAGTGTAATCACAGATTATTTATGTGTATGTCTGGATGTGCTACACATACACACATAATTCACATGTATTCATATTTTTTTAATTGCTTTTTAGCCATTTGTATTTATTCTTTGGGAAAATGTGTATTCAAATCTCTTGCCTATTTTTAAGGTATTTTTAAAACAAATCACTTATTGATACACATACAGCTCAAATCCATTCAAAATGTACAATCATTGGTATTTGGTATAATCATGTAGTTGTGCATTCATCACTTCAGTGATTATTAGAACATTTTCATTATTCTAATAATAATAGCAATAATAATAATAAAATGGCAAGCACCCATCACCTCTTAATCTCTCAGTGCTTCCCCTTGCTGTACATACCTGCTATTCTGTTTGTCTCTCTAGTTTATTTGCATTTATTTTTGTAAAAACAGTCTTACATATGCAATATCACCCATATTCATATTTCATGTGAGGTTTCACTATGTTATACAGTCCCATGTTACATTTTTTTGCTTTCCTTCTGGAAATATACATGCTTTAGACTCTCCCTTTTAATCTTTGTCATCCCCATATAACAGCTCTGCTAGTTACAAACACCAGGATGTGCTTTAAATATTTCTATTCATTTCCAATGATTTACAAGCAAGCTTTTTACCAGTTCTGCACAGATTAAACCACAACTTTCAATTTTCTACCCTCATATTTTCTGGTGATCTATATTCTAATTATTAACTCCATAAGTTTACACAATATATAATTCATAACAGTGTAACCATACAGTATTTGTCATTTTGTGTCTGGCTTGCTTTGCTTCACTCAACATAAGGTCCTTCAGATTCATCCATGGTTTTTTTTTTTGATCATAAAACATTTTATTTCTAATTACGTTATTTAGATAACAAAGGTTTCATTTCCTTCATTAATTTTTTTGCTTATTATTTATTTTTTATTTATTTTCTTTTAAATGTTACATTAAAAAAATATGAGGTCCCCATATACCCCCCATCCCATCCACCCCACACCTCCCACACCAACAACCTCTTCCATCATTGTGGCACATCCACTGCACCTGGCGAATACATTCTGGAGAACCACTGCAGCACATGGACAGTGGTCCACATTGTAGTCCACACTCTCCCCCAGCCCACCCAGTGGGCCACGACAGGACACAACATCCAGCATCTGTCCCTGCAGCACCACCTAGGACAACTCCAACTCCTGGAAATGCCCCAACACCATATCTCTTCTTCCCTCTCCCAACCATCAGCAGCCACCATGGCCACCTTCTCCACATCAATACTACAATTTCTTCCCTTACTAATCACAGTAGTTCCCCAGCAGAACACCAGTAGGTCCACTCTAATCCATACTCTATTCCTCTATCTCATGGACATATATATTTAAATGGAGATTGTATTTATTTATTTATTAAAAAGATTTATTTTTATTTATGTAATTCCCCTCCCCTCCCCCGGTTGTCTTTTTGCTGCGTCTTGTTTCTTTGTCCGCTTCTGTTGTCATCAGCGGCACAGGAAGTGTGGGCGGCGCCATTCCTCGGCAGGCTGCTCCCTCCTTTGCGCTGGGCGGCTCTCCTTATGGGGCGCACTCCTTGTGCGTGGGGCTCCCCTACGCGGGGGACACCCCTGCGTGGCGCGGCACTCCTTGCGCGCATCAGCACTGTGCATGGGCCAGCTCCACACGGGTCAAGGAGGCCCGGGGCTTGAACCGCGGACCTCCCATGTGGTAGACGGACGCCCTAACCACTGGGCCAAAGTCCGTTTCCCGGAGATTGTATTTAAAGTTTCAGAGTGTGTGTGTTTTAAAATATAGAAAGTAAAAACCTGTCAAGAGAAATGGAAGGAGTCATTATTTTAAGAAAATAAAAAGGTAGCGGTGTGGTTCAAGCAGTTGAGTTCCTGCTTTCCACATGGGAGGTCCTGGATTTGGATCCCCATGCCTCCTAAAAAAAAAAAAACCCAAAACAACAAACAACAAGCAAAACAAACTAAAAAACCAACTCAGGGGAGCCAAAATGTGGCTCAGTGGTTGAGTGCCAGCTTCCCACATAGGAGGTCCTGGATTCAATCCCCGGCCCCAGTACCTCAAAAAAAATAAAAATAAATTTAAAAGATGGCAGATAACCACAAGTGGTGTAAAACACAAATCAGTTGGGAGTTGTGAATAAAGGATACTTCAAAACAGATGAAAAAAAAAGAAACCCATTTAAGAGATTGAAAATAGGGCTGGCACCAGTTCTCTTCAACACTGGTTAAAAAATGGGTTTACAATGGCTAAACTTTAGCTCCTGAATCCAGTCTAAGGTGCCAAGAGGAAAGATATGAAAATACTTTTTTTTTTAATAATAGGAAAACTGTGTTTTTATTTTTTTTATTTTTTATTTCTTTTTAATACTTCTTAATTTAAACACTGCAACTGCAAAAACTGAAATTATGTCAGTCGGCAGAGTCCTCTTTTCTAATGAGCTGCTTTTATTACTCATTGTTCTAAGGATATATATATAATACCTTGTTCAATGTATCCTGTAGAGTACAGTTTCAAACCTAAGAATATTATTTTATATGTTCAGGTTAAAATAAATAAGTGTATCGAATAATATTTTAACTTTAAAAATAATATAGACATTAGTTCTCTTTGATTATATTTTTACATCGTTAATGGTTAAAATGGTTTTCTCAAGAAATATTGTACTGTAGGTTGCACTTAAAAATTAAAAAGAATATGGGATTATTTTATAAGATATGAATATGATCAAGCATTTTTTCTTCATTTTCTTCATTAACAAGGAGAACTTGGTCGTGTCATTTAACCAGTCTGCACTCATTTATTTATCTTTCTGAACACTGGAGAAACAATTGAGTTTAAAATATATATATTTCTCCCCACCCCCTCATTGTTTGCATTTGCTGAGTCTGTCTGTTGTGTGCTGGTTGTCTTTTTTTTAGGAGGCATGGGGAACCGAACCTGGGACCTCCCATGTGGGAGGGAGGCACCTAATTGTTTGAGCCACCTCTACTCCCTGCTTTGTTGTGTCTCTCATTATGTTTTTTTCCATGTGTCCCTTGTTGCTTCAGCTCATTGTGCCAGCCCAGTCATGTCAGCTTGCTGTCTTGCTCATCTTCTTTATGAGGCAGAGGGAACCTAACCTGGACCTCCTGTGTGGTAGGTGGGAGCTCAATTGCCTGAGCCACATCTGCTTCCCCAATGAAGTTTGTTTTTAGGATTAAATAAGATAAATGTGCTTCCACAGAATTTTTTAAAGTAATGTTTCTTTAATTTGTTAAGCTGCCTTTTGTCTGTTATTTTATTTTTTGAGATGAAATAAAGTTTACTTTTAAAAAAAATGGGTTTAAAAAGGCCTTAAGTTGCTTTTGAAAACCGGGGTACAATTTTAAGTAAACCATAAGTAGGTAATGTTTTATTACCAAGGCTTTAATATTTGTGTTGCAGTGGGAGGTAAGTGAATGGGTGGAATGTTAAGAACTAAACCAGGTATCCTGGATTTTCGCTACAAGATGTTTCCATAAACTGAAGAATAAGGCAGATAATCCTAAAGTAGATTGTAGTCTACCATAGGAACAAAGTCCTTATTGGAAGCTGTGTACATGACAAAATGATTTGTCTTAAATATCATTGACATAATGTTAGAAGGCCAAATGAAATAGCCATACACTCCCCAAAATAATTTAAAATCCTAAAGGTAGCACTGTTGTCTGAGCCATTGGTGCTCCCTGGTACTAGCAGTGCAGTCGGAATTCCCAGCTTTCAGAAGGCTTTGTTCTATTATGGGCTGCTCCTTCCATGCTTGGGCCTTGGGTCTATCCTTAGGGCAAAGCTTCTTCTTGCAGAATTGGGACAAGGGGATGAATATTGAGTGTGAAGGGCCTTTGCAGGGTGGGCTGACCAAGTAGCTGCGCTGTATAAAATTGACTATTGGGAAAATTCAACCAAATAGTACCTGTAGGGTTGATATTTTGGGACAAATGGTACTTTTTTGCTTAGTTAAGAGTAATGTAGTAGTTGGTATAAACCAATAAAACAAATATAAGTTGTAGATTATGTAAGAGGCCCAGTACACTCCAAAGTGTTCCCGTAAAGTATAAGATATGGCGCTCTCATCGATAAGCTAATATGTTACCTGTAGTCCATATTAATAAATGATTAAGTTTGCCACTTTAGAAAGTCTTTGGGAGATTATTTTAAAATTATTTTAATAAACATTATTTTGGAAAAATTTTAGATTAATAGAAAACTTCCAAAGAAAGTAGAGAAAGTTCCTGTATATCTCTCACCCTGTTTCTGGGGGATGATTTTGATAGTTCTGGTCTCAGAAGATCTCAGGCAAGTTTTTTTTTCCTTAACAAATTAATTTTCTTGATAAATATGAGTAAAGTATATATCCACCCAAAGTGTGCACTCATTGGTATTCAGTGTAATTACATATTTGTGCAATCATCACTTCAGTTATTCTTAGAGCACTTTCATTATCCTAATAATAATAATAAACAAAAAACCAACACCTCTCAATCTCAATGCCTCACCTGCCATACATAGCTGCTATTCTTTTTCCTTCTCTCAAGTGTATTTGTATTTATATTTTGTAAAAGCAGTTTTATATATGCAGTAACACCCATATTCCTGTTTTACATGAGATTTTACTATCTTACACAGCCCCATTTTACAGTTTTTAGCTATCCTTCTAGTAACATACATGACCTTAGACTTTCCCTTTCAACCACTGTCATACCCATACAATAGCACTGCTAGTTACAAACACCGTGATCTGCTTTAACCATTTCTAATCATTTCCAAAGATTTACAAACAACCTTTTTGCCAATTCCTTTTTTTTCCCTCTCCATATATTTCCCTATATTTGACAGAAGCATTAAAATGCCTTCCCTTGATCTTAGAAGTTGGTTCAAAACAATAGTCAGTAAATATTTGGCAGAGACCATGGTGGGCTTTTTCCCCCCCACTAGCGCGGTTTTAAGGCATTGTTGCACGGTTTCTGTACTTTGCCTTCCCTCTTCAGATAAGTCATAGCTAGAAGGGAACAACAAGTCCTGTTAAATCTCTTTCTTAGTACTTCTCTGTGGAAAAGTTAAAAAACAATTACCAGGTCAGGTTAGCAAGCACAATTAAAGATGAGCTTCTTGAACTCACAGAACTGCTGAGATTGAAGTGTCTATATGCATGAGATGTGGATACTAAGTGTAGGGAACCCAAAATTCCTGGAGGAGGAAAACTTAGAAATGGTAGTATTTAAGAATATACCCTTCTCTATGTTCACCGTAGAGAAAGTAGTCAAGAGTGTGACTGTGGAGCAACATTTTCCAGATTTGAATCCCAGCTCTGCCATTAACTAGCCATGAGATTTGGGGCAAGTGACTTAGTTTCCCTCTTCTTCAGTCGCCTTATCTGTAAGATGGGGCTAAAAATAGTCTTTTTTTAATTGGGTTGTTTGTGTGGATTCAATGGACTAATATATGGAGAGTACTTAGAACAGTGTGTGACTCAATAAATGTTAGATATGGTTAACTCAGCCATTATTATTCATGGCCTCTAGGACTTGGGGGAATGGATCAAATGAACCTTTAAAAACATTGGCTGGTGTTGATAAAAATTTATTTCTTGTGTTTGATTTATACAGAAACTCAGCCACCTGTAACCAATCTGAGTGTTTCTGTTGAAAATCTTTGTACAATAAAATGGACATGGAATCCTCCTGAGGGAGCCAACCCGAATTGCAGTCTATGGTATTTTAGTTGCTTTGGCAACAAAGAGGATAAGGTAAGTTTTTTGGAACATATTGCATTGATGCGATAAAATGAAGACTATGAATTAGAAGACTATGAATAAGCCAAATTCTAATCTTCAAGTGGGACTTTTGGGGGGGGTTGTGTCCAAATTTTAATTGGGAAGCTTATAGAAACAATTGACAAAATCAAACATTTCAAAAATATTTGCTAAGCATTTGATAATTAAATGTAATTGAGATTGCTCTGATAGGAAATAGATATCTTTATCTGCTAGGCTCTCATTTGGCTGTACGTTAAAATTTATTCCTTCGTTCCTGCATGTAGCCATATAGTCCTTGTTTCTATATAACACTTTGAATTTCTCAGAGAATTTTCACATTTACCATATAGCTAATCACATGTACTGATAGATATGCAAGAAGTATGTGATGCAAATGTAAATGGCCAAGGTGGTAGTAGTAGTGTAACATTGTGAATGTAATTAACAGCAATGAAGTTTTAGGTTGTATATATGTTACTAGAATACATTTTTAAAAAACCATACAACTGTACAACACAAACATTGAACCCTAATGTAAATCATGGACTATAGCTAATAGTACAATTTATAAGTGTTCTTTCATCAGTTGTAACAAATGTACCACACTAATGCAAGGTGTTAATAGGGTAGTATAGGGGAACTCTGTTTTATGCATGATTTTTCTGTAAGCCTACAACTTCTCTAACAAAAAAAGTAAATGACTGTATGGAAAATGAAAAAAAAAATGTTATTAGCACGTGAGGTTGAGTGGAAGGTATCTTAATGTCTGAGGAAAAATGAAGTAAACATGCATCCTTTCCGGTCATATGTAGTCAACCCATTTATGTGAATTTTGGTTTAAGAGACTGAGTAATTTTAGGTTCTCTATGATAATCTTTTTTTTTTAAAAGATTTATTTATTTCTCTCCCCTTCCCTCCTGTTGTCTGTTCTGTTTGTCCATTTGCTGTTCTGCGTCCGTTTACATTATCCAGCAGCTCTAAGAAACTGCATCTCTTTTTTGTTGCGTCATCTTGCTGTGTCAGCTCTCGGTGTGTGAGGCACCATTCCTGGGCAGGCTGCACTTTTTTCATGCGGGGCGGCTCTCCTTGCAGGGTGCACTCCTTGCATGTGGGGCTCCCCTACCCAGGGGTGCCCCTGCATGGCAGGGCACTCCTTGCGCGCATGCGGCCCAGCTTACCACACGGGTCAGGAGGCCCTGGGGATCGAACCCTGGACCCTCCATATGGTAGACGAACGTTCTATCACTTTAGCCACATCTGCTTCCCTGTGATAATCTTATTCAATGGAATTTTCTTTTGATCCTTATTGGTTTTTAGTCACTCCTAATTGACAGGTTCTTCAAAGCATCAGATCATCTATCCAAAGCTGTTTTATATCTTCTTTCATTGTGAGTGTGTATGTGTGTGGGGAGTGGGGGATGAGGGGGTGTTTGGGGTTGAATTTTTGACTTTGTTGGTTGTTCTCAGAATTGGGTTCATGATTTTGAGGAGGCACAATGAAAAGTTGTTATTAGTAGCAGTACATTGGGTCAGTGGATTGTGAAATCACCCTGCTCACTCAGCTTTGGTGACAGGAAGAGTGAGGTTCTAGTTGGTGTACTTCTCTTAGCTAACTCAGTGGTCTGGGGACAAATTACTTAACCTCATTGAGCCTTAGTTTCCTCCCGGGTAAAAACGTGGCCCTACTTGCTTCTCTGGGTTGTGGCAATGGGGAAAATAATGCATGTGAAATGTCCTCATCTGCCTTCCTCACTCCTTTCCTGCTAAGGTATTAATTGATGGTTTAGGTGTTATTTGATAAAGAATTCAGGCTAGTCAGAAATATTTGCATCTTAAAAGAGGTCCCCTAAATGTGGAAGCCTTCACTTCCACCTGTGAAACTCCAGTGGCTGAGTTCCCCTTTTCACACCGTTGGCTTCCTCTTATTCCTAAGAAAGGGCAGTGGGAGTCTTGGTGGTGATTTTTGGTAGTTCAGCCTTGAGAAATTCAGAGAAAGACCCTTAAGTGTCTCTGGTTGTCAACCCCATAGTCACCTAAATATCCAGTTGAAACCCTGAGTAGAGGACACTTCTTTTTCCCTTATAGGTCCCTTTTTATTAGCCTGCATCTGTGCTTCAGGATCAGTCAGGTAGACATGCTGATATTTTAGCTCAGAGATAAGACTAGTTTTTCAGTGTACTCACTGAAATTTATAGTAAAAATAACTTGAGGAGGCAGTGGAGTCAGATAGAATTGAATTTGAAATTTTGGTTCTTCCCCTTCCAAGCTGTGTGACCTTGGGCAAGTCACTTAACCTCTCTGACCCTCCATTTCCTTGTATGTAAACCAGGTTTAATAATAGTGCCTACTTCATATAGATGATGTGTGTGTATTAAATGAGATGATGTTTGTAATGTACCTGGTACAGGATGAGTGTTCAATAATTATTAGCTTTTATTATTACTACTATTGTTAGGTCAAACCATTATGAAATTATCATTTTTATAGGTGAAAAATGCTATTGTTTGGTTTAACCTAATATAATTTAGTCCTGTTCCCTCTATTTTGCCTCTGAAGAGACCAGATGGGGACCATGAAGCCTGCTCATTTATTTTAGCCATTTAACAGTGTTGATGGCTATCAGTCATGTACTTGTGACAAACATGGATTCCTTTCATTCAGTGATGTGTAGATTTCCTATCTGGACCTTTTGAAGTTTATATTCCTGAGTATGAGAATGAGTGGCAAACTCTCCTCTTTATGTCCTTTGGCATAACATGGCATAAATGTCATCAGAAAAAACTGGGGTGTTTGTATCTTTGAAGCATATTGTAAAAGAGGCATTACAATTATGTATTATGACAGTGGCATGCATGAGAGTACATATTAGAGGGATTATGTGAATGTTGAAAAATACCAAATTGCTAAATGAGATAAACCCTGGAGTTCACTTTCAATCTTTAGATTGTAGGACCATCAAAATGAGAGGCAGGGATTTACAGATAATTTTAAAAAAAAAAAGAATTAGCTTGGGAAGTGGATGTGGCTCAAGCAATTGGGCTCCTGCCTACCACACAGGAGGCCCCTGGTTCAGTTTCCAGTGCCTCCTAAAGAAGACAGTGAGCTGGTGCGATGGGGAGGTGCGGCAAGTTGACACAACAAGATGGCACAACAAGAGACACAAGAAGAAAAACGTAATGAGAAATACAACAAAGTAGGAAATGGAGGTGGCTCAAGTGATTAGGTGCCTCCCTCCCACATCAGAGGTCCTGGGGTTTGGTTCCCAGTGCCTCCTAAAGAAACATGGAATACAAACAGACACAGCAAGTGCAAACAACGAGGGGGTGGGGAGAAATAAATAAATTTTTAAAATCCTAAAAAAAAAAAGGATTAGCTTAAGTGGCTACACTCTGTCATTGTTTTAGCAACATCTAATAGATCCCCAATCTGGCAAGTAGAAGAAGGCTTTTGGCACTAGATTTTAGGTATCTTTCATCACTAATATATAGGCAAGTCCAACTCAGTGAATTAATCAAGACTGTTATGTGCAGTCATCCAGAGAAGCAGAAGCTGATGCTGACTCCCTTTCTTTCTGAGAAAGGAATTCTGGACTCAGAAAATATGCAGTCCAGCCAAATGAACATTGGTTCTGAGGGGGAGGGATCAAATCAGGGCTCTGACCTTGGTTTTTGATAAGTTTTCAAATAAGGCCTGATTCCCTGGGGGTGGAGTATGTCATACAGCCCCTACCAGTGGAATGATTCACCAAATCCAAAAGTCATGTGGGAGCCATCACGCATATCTCATCAAGTCCTGGGGGAGGAATTTAGTTCCTTGTCTGATAGAGGTATATTTGACTTGGCAATCATTCATAATCTGGGTTCCAGCTTTATTCATGGCAATTTAATAGTACTTTCTTTTAACTTTGACAGAGAATTCTTAAAATTATTTTTATCCCCCCCCATGGCCTCTTTTCTAAGTTATTTTATTATTCATGTGCCTAAAACATAAGGTTCAGATTTAAGTGCTAAAGTAGTTTTTTTTTTCTTAAAAAATTCCATTATAATTGAAAGTCTCTGTGTGATAAAATTCCTCAGCCCTCTAATGGGGGCAATATCTAATATAATAGGGAAACTGGGATTTTTCAATGATGACTGTAACTTAAGGTATTTGATCATACATTCTACCCTGGTGTCCTCAAAGGACAAATCAGCTTCAACAAGAATTGTCAGGAAACCTTGAGTCAGGGTGCCTCCTTCAGGGGCTTATAGGACTTGTTGCTTAGTAAAATTGTGAGGCTGCTGAAATTTGCATTTGGAGCTCTTCTGCCCCATTACCACTATCCTGGGGACTAGCCTTCAGCTTTACATGTTCAGAAACTTCATCTCCTCAACACGTTAAGAGTACATTCATCTTGTTGTATGTTCATCTCACTTTGCTATAAGACCTATAATGGTGAAGCGTTCTAGGAAGCCTCCTGTCAGCATAACAGGTGCGTTCCATCCCCGTAGGCAGAACCTGCAAGGGAAACCAGATTATGAGCAGGTTTCTCATATATAATTGGGAATTAGTTGTGAAGATGTACTTTGCTAAGAATAGATGGGGGACTCTTGGAGAGGCAAAGCTTTGCTGGTGGAACAGAAATATTCAGTTCATGTAACAAAATCACTTTCTCCTCTTTCCCTGCCAAGATTTGCCTCACAGACATTTCTTTTTCTGTGATCCCAGGACTGACCAACTCCCTAAGTGTTATCTTTCCATTCTGTGTATATGAAGTGATTTTTCACGGCTTTGCTATGGTTAATTGTTGATTTGCTAAACTGCCTCTCAGAGTACATGCTTATGTTCTGGTTTGGGGCTTGTCTCCCAGTTGCCCTCATACTCAGCCTGTAGCAGGCAGGTGAAATGACAGAACAGCTCCTCAGGGAGGTAGATAGAGGTAACCGTGACAAATCTTTCCCTTCGTGGCCATTAGCACATATATAAAAGGAAATGCTCGAGTCAGAAACTATTGCAAAAACAGGAAGCACTCTCCTTGGAGCTCTATTAAAGGCAGCTTTACTCTAAATTATTTGAACTCTGTCACCTTGGGAAATGTTCATTTCCTAAAGAACCTTTTAATCTTACTATTCTAAATCATAATAACCAGATTTGTGATTTATGTCTATATGCTGTCTATAACTTGGCTTTCTGTATTTCCATAAAACATACCTACTTTTCAGAATGGGTGTGATATACTCAGTGCATATAGCAATCCTTCAAGGTGGTGTGTGCATGTTGTGAGATAGTCAAAATATTCAAACAGTACAGAAAAGTGTTCAATGAAAGATCTCTTTTCAACCCTTAGGCCCCCTCCTTTACTTCCTCTCCCCAGAGGTGATAATGATTACTAGATTCTTAAAACAATTCTTTTTACTTTGATCTTACTGCAGCTGCTTGGATTTGAATTTTGAAAATCTTAGTGTGTTTCTTTAAAAATCACTTTTACACATTCGGTTTGCTAGCTTGGTAGGGTTATAGGTAAATTTTACAATGTTTATAAATTTTTAAATGAGGGAAATTTTCTTTTATCTCCATCAGAGTCTCTCAAAGGTAGCACTGCTGACATTTGGGGCAGGATGATTCTTTGTTGTGGGAGCTATCCTGGGCATTATAGGATGTTTAGCAACATCCCAGGCATCTACACACTGGATGCCATTAGCAACATCCCCCCCCTCCCCGAGTTATGACAACCAAATATGGCTCTAGGCATTACCACATGTCTCTAGGAAGTGGGTGTGAGTGAGGCAAAACCTACCCTAGTTGAGAATTACTGATCTATATCTTTATGAGTACTTACTTTAAACAAATTTAGACATATTAATGTTAATTATATAGGTGTGTTTCTGCATTTTTGCTACAGCAATGCCTCTTTTTATTTCCTAACTTTAGATAATTGCTCCAGAAACTCATCGTTCAAAAGAAGTACCCCTGAATGAGAGGATTTGTCTGCAGGTGGGGTCCCAGTGTAGCAGCAATGAAAGTGAGAAGCCTAGCATTTTGGTGGAAAAGTGCATCTCACCACCTGAAGGTAATAATGAAAACACTACCTCTTATGGTTAGAGAATAAATCCAAATTGTCCATGTGCTTATGTTCATTTTTCATGAATTCATTCAGGTCTCAAACATTTGCTAAGTCTAATAAATGCCATGTACTGTACTAAGTACTGGCAATTTAATGATAAGAGAATGTCCCTGCCTTCAAGGAGCTCACGGGACAACTTTAATAACAATGTCTGATAGTTATATAGCACTTAATAAATTGAAAAATTATACACACACATGCACTCATCTCCCTTAAATCATGCCTTACGAGTTTAGCTTGTGAAGTAAGCAAGACATTATTATTTTGATCCATTTTATGAAGAAGGAGGGAACTGAAGTGATTTACTTCTCATCACAAGTGACAGAAGTGAGACTAGCCCCAAGTGCTTTGGATTCTAGATCCAGTGCTTTAAAAAAAACCCAACATTGTCTTATTAATGTGTTAGTTTCCTTGGGCTGCTGTAACGAAGTACCACACACTGAGTGGCTTAAAACAACAGAAATTCATCCTATCACAGTTGTGGAGGCTAGAAGTCCAAAATCAAGGTGTCAGCAGGGTTGTGCTCTCTTTGAAGGCTCTAGGGAAGAATCCTTTCTTGCCCCTTCTAGCTTCCAGTGGTTGCTGACAATTCTTTGTGATCCTTGGCTGGTGGCAGCATAATACCGGTCTCTGCCTCTATCTTCACATGGTCATCTTCCCTCTGTATTTGTCTCTGTATCCAAATTTCTTTCTTCTTATAAGGGCGTCGGTCATATTGGATTTAGGGCCCACCCAAATTGGGTAAGATTTGATTTTAACTTGATTATATCCGTAAAAACCCTATTTGCAAATAAGGTTGCATTCACATGTTCTGGATGGATGTGGGTTTTGGGGAGGATGCTATTCAACCCAGTACAATGATAAAGAACAGAGCAACCAGAGCCCTGCTCTCTTAACTAAATCCCAGCTCTGCCAGCTACTAATTTTGTGACTTTGGGCAGATTACTTAACCGCTCTGTGCTCAATTTCTTCATCTATAAAATGGGGATGATAAGAGTACCTACCTCCCAGGATTGTTGAGAAGATTACGTAAAGTCAGTACATGTAAAGTGCTTAGAACAGTGCCTGGCAAAGTTGCTCCTCCTCGATTGTCCCGCCCCATCTCTCCAACCTCCATACTGTGCGCTCCAGATGATTCTTTCTACCTGCTTTGCACTAATATGAAGTAATAGTTGTAAAATTATAAAATACAGTACAGCTAGAAGTCCGGGAGCATGGTTTAAAACAGTTTACCTGCCCTGTTCTCATTCCTTTATAAGTTTAATAAATACTCTGAAAAAAAACTATTCTAGTACAATAAAATGCCTGCTGATGTCTCAGGGCAGTATGCTTTTAAGGATCATGATGAATGACAAGTGTGCATTTTATGCAGTGACAATTAATTTAGAGACATGATGCCTTAATTCAAAGTCTTTGTAAAGGTGGAGATTCCAAGTCATAAAGATTTTTGGGCTCTTCAGGTCACAACACAATAACCAACTACTTGAAGCTAAGTTATGCTTAACTTTCCCCACAATTATTTCAGGAGTATTTGTTTAATATTTTAAATTAGACATGTCAGTGTTAATCAGAAGACCAGAATGTAAATTATACTTCAATAATTTTTTTGAAAAAGACAAGTAGATAAAGAACCTATTTGTATTTCCATATTTCTTTAGAAATTCTGTAGTACTTGCCTATACTTGAAATATTACTTAACCATTATCCTCTCTCTCCAATTAGGGGTACAAGTGTTAGGATTCTCAGAGATAGCAAAAAAGTTTTCTTCATTTCAGGAGGTGAGAGGGAAAGTTGTGAACAAATTATATTAGGTTTTTCTCTCTCCTGGGTGCCTTTTGGCTAAACTGGGGTGACAGGTTAGGGATTAGCTTTCTGGTAAGGCAGCATGAAATATCCCCACAATCACCCAACTAGTGAGTTGACTAGTTTCTGTTACAAGGAAAGAATGGTCCTAAACTCTTGGCCTGGGTTTTCTAGGTGATCCTGAGTCTGCTGTGACTGAGCTGCAATGTGTATGTCACAACCTGAACTATATGAAATGTTCATGGCTCCCTGGGAAGAACACAAGTCCTGACACTAACTATACTCTCTACTATTGGTGAGTATGTACAGTAGATTTACAGGGGAAGAACAGTATGCTTGAGTCAGAAGCTTTTGGATCCAACCTAGTTTAAAAAAAAAAAAAGCAACCTCTTCTTTTCTGCAAATTGCCCAAGATTATGGAAATTATGGAAGTCAGTGGAAAATGTACCTGCTTTTGGTGTCTACTTTAAAACAAACTTCTTATTTTGAAATAATTATAGATTTACAGGAAGTTATGTTTTGTTTTGTTTTTTTAAGTACTGGGGGCCGGAGATTGAACCTTATGTGTGGGAAGCCGGCATACAACCACTGAGCCACTTTGGTTTCTCTGAACTGGCTCGCTCATTTGTTTTTTTTTTTTGTTTTTGTTTTTGTTTTTTTTTTTTAACAGGTTCAGACAATATAATTTAGACTGTAGCAGAAAAAAATATATATCTCAGAAACAGTAAGGTACATTATTAGGGAATATGCAATATAGTGAAACGATTCGTGTATACTGGAAGTTCCATACAATTTTTAATCACAGATATCCATAACTTGCTGGGCATAGGGCATTTTAGAATCTGGACAGATTTGGAAAAGTGGATAATTTAAAGTCTGTAAAATTATGTATACCCAAGATCTGTTGTTATACAAGTTTCTTTTTTTTTTTTTTTTTTTAATTTTTTTATTTTTTATTGACTTTGTAATAATATTACATTAAAAATATATATGTGAGGTCCCATTCAACCCCACCCCCCCACCCCCCCTCTCCCCCCCCCCAACAACACTCGTTCCCATCATCATGACACATCCACTGGACTCGGTAAGTACATCTCTGGGCACCTCTGCACCTCATATACATTGGTTCACATCATGGCCCATACTCTCCTCTATTCCATCAAGTGGGCCCTGTGAGGATTTACAACGTCCGGTGATTACCTCTGAAGCACCATCCAGGGCAGCTCCACGTCCCGAAGACGCCTCCACCTCTCATCTCTTCCTGCCTTTCCCCACACCCTTTGTCCATTATGTCCACTTTTCCCAATCCAATGCCACCTCTTCTATGTGGACATTGGATTGGTTGTGTCCATTGCACCTCTACGTCAAGAGGAGGGTCAGATTCCACCTGGATGCTGGATGCAATCCTCCCATTTTCAGTTGTAATCACTCTAGGCTCCATGGTGTGGTGGTTGTCCTTCTTCAACTCCATCTTAGCTGAGTGTGGTAAGTCCAATAAATCAGATTGTAGGTGCTGGAGTCTGTTGTCGCTCATTTGTTTTGCCTGTTGTTTGTTTTGTTTTCTTCAGGAGGCACTGGGAACCAAACCTGGGACCTCCCATGTGGGAGGCAGGAGCTCACCTGCTTGAGCCAATCCACTTCCAACAAGAATTTTTTAAAAAATGTACAGGGAGGTCTCATGTGCCCTTTACTCATGTTCCCCCAACGTTAAAATGTTGCAATATCAAAACCAGAATATTGGCATTGGTAAAATCCACTGACCTTATTCAGATTTCACCAGTTTTACATTGCAATCGTGTGTGTGTGTGTGTGTAGTCTATACAATTTATCATATGTGTTGATATAGAATAGTTCCATCACCACAAGGATCCCTTGAGTTGCCCTTTTATAGCTGTACCCATCTTAATCCTACCATGTCCCTCCCCACTATAAGTCCCTAACCTCTGGCCACTACTAACCTGCTCTCCATCTCTATATTTGTCATATCTTGAATATTATCTTCTTTTTTTGCTTGTTGTTTTTATTTTTATTATTTTTTACACTTTTTAAATTAAAGTTAATAGATCACAAAGAATGTTACATTAAAAAACATAAAAAAAATAAAAAACATAAGAGGTTCCCATATATCCCACTCCCCACCCCCCACCCCATCATTTTTGTAAATTGTATTTTTTTGAAGATATATACATCACACAGAAAATGTTACATTAAAAAATGTAAGAGGTTCCTGTATACTCCCCCACCCCACTCCTCCCACATCAACAACCTCCTCCATCATTGTGGCACACACATCACACTCGGTGAACACATTTTGGAGCACTGCTGCACCACATAGATAGTAGTTTACCCTGTAGTTCCCACTCTCCCCCAGTCCATTCAGTAGGCTATGGCAGGATATATAAAGTCCAGCATCTGACCCTGCAATATCATTTAGGACAACTCCAAGTCCCAAAAATGCCCCCACATCACATCTCTTCTTGCCTCTCCCTGCCCTCAGCAACTACTGTGGCCACTTTCTTCACTTCAGTACTATAATTTCTTCTTTTTTTCATTCAGCATAATTCCCTTGAGATTCATCTAGGTTGTTGCATGTATCAGTAGTTCGTTCCTTTCTATTGTTGAGTAGTATTCCATGGTATGGATGCACCACAGTTTATTTGTCCATTTAACTCCTTGAAGGATATTGCAGTTATTTCCAGTTTTGGGCTATTGTGACTAAAACTTCTATAAATATTCATGCATGGAGTTTGTGTGAATATGTTTTCATTTTTCTGAGATACATACTGAAGAATGCAATTGTTGGGTCATGGTAATTGCATGTTTAGTTTTATAAGAAATTGCCAAACTAGTTTCTAGAGTGGCTGTATCATTTTGTATTCCCACTAGCAATACATGATTGATTAGTATCTAATTTTAAAAAGAAAAATTATATAATGTTCAGGGTCAAAAAGTAGTTTAGCTCCCCACAAAATAATTTGTATTTGATATTTGTGACTTTATCTACAAAATTTATTATTTTCCAAATTAATATTTTGATTATTTCCTTTCGTTTAAAGCCAGAATTATTAGCAATAGGGAAGAAAGGACCAAGCTAATCAATTCATTTCAGTAAACCTTTCTTTAGCCCACATTGTTGGTAAAGCAGGGACTGGGCAGCAGAAAGGAGAAACATGTCTCTTCCCTCTAAAAGCTGACAATGTAGAGGAAGAGAGAGCCCCAACACAGTTACCTATATATAAAAATAAGACATTGTATGATGAAGGCTGTTAAAGAGGTGCACACAAACTCTTGTGGGGTGGGGGTTGGGATGGTGATGGGGGAGGATAGGAGGCTTTGGTGAAGGGGGGCAGTCGAGAGTCTGCACAGACTGGGGAATTTCTTGGGGGCTGGCCTCTGGGGAAAAGCGTTCTGAGGACTGGGGATATTTAGTCAATATGAAACCAGGGTGGGGAAGGGGGAGATATAGTATTGGCAATCTGTTCTCCACATGGCCTTGTCCCTGTTGCTGTCCTTTGTTGAAACTGCATCTGAGAGAATGACCTAATGGTGCTTCTCAAACTGAGGTATGGAGTGCTGTGTCCAGGACTCTTCTGAAGCTACAGAATAAACATGGCCTTTTATCCTGGAGTGACTGAATGTGCATGTCACTCCATGCACTTATGAGTGCATGATGACTTGATGTTTTGGGGATATTAAAACACACATGGCTATCATGGAATGGAATGTAAACATCATGAAAATTTGAACTGAAACCTCTGAGGTTGGGGATTCACATTCACATTCCTCCCCTATTGAGAAGCACTAAAGGAGAAGCCAGAGGACGCTAAGATGGTGTGATTCAGTCTGTAAGGTTTTTTTTCCCCTGATGTGAATAATTCTCATTTGAGGTTTTATAGTTTCACTTGCCCATTCTTGATAACCTGTTGTTTTTCCTTTGCTTAAAATTCTCCAATGGACCCCCTGGTGGCTTCAGGATAAAGTCCAAACTCTTCAGCATAACAGACAAAGCCCTTTATGATCTGGCCCCTGTCAACCTCTTTACTCTCAGTCATATCACCATCCACGTGCTGCCACCCCTCTTTCACCCTAACCTTCGGTCCACACTGAACTTTTTTCAGTTCCTCCAACTCATTCTTCAAACACTCTTAAAACAGAGCGATGGAAGCTGCATCCCCCCTGTAGCCCATGTCTTGCCTCTTATTTGTTTTCTTACCTCAACTCAGACATCACTTCCTCTTTAGAAAGCTCCTTGACCTCTCAAGTCTAGATACGTGCCCCTTCACCATGTCCCATGGAAACTTGAACTTCCCTGTGTCACAGGGGAACACAGTTCTCCCCCGTGTGTTGACATTTCCTGTTTATTTGGTGGTAGCCTTTACCAGGCTGTGATCTCTTATAAGAGCAGGGCCTGTGTTTTGTTTGACCTAAGTGCCTGATACATGGTAGGTATTTCATAAATAAGTTTTAAATGTTTGGTAGGAGCCAAAGTTAGAGAACATTGGGGTAGGGGTGAGGATAAAAGCAGTATAAGCAACTCAGGAGCATTATAGTTCAGGAATAAAAAGACAGAAGGATTGAATAGATTTGACTTCTAGAAGAATTGCTGGTGGAGGGGCCAGAAAACCAAGCCTTAAAAAGAGTAGTATGGATCTGTTGACATCACAGTGAGGTTAGGGAGAGCTGTTACTACAGACTTTCATGATGTCTTATAAGTTGCTAGCATTCCTGTGTTTGTCATGCTTTTTAAACCTTATCACTTTCCCTGGAGTCATTATTGGTAAGAGCACTGGGAGGAAGTTCTACTTGACCAAGATGGCAGTGTAAGATGCTCCAAGGTGCTGTTCTTCCATAGAATCTTTGAATAACTAGCAAAAACTAGCAGAGTCATCTTCCTCAAAACACTGGAAAACAAAAGGTCATGGTAAGTGGGTAAGGGGTGAATCAAGAAAATGAAGCTTTATAAATGGTAGATGCATGAAGCAGATGAGGCTCAAGCAGTTGGGCACCTGCCTACCACATAGTGCCTCCTAAAGAAGACAAGCAAGACAGCAAGCTGATGTGACAGGCTGGTGTGCAAACTGATGCAACAAGATAATGCAACAAAGAGACACAATGAGAGACACAACAAGTGGGAAGCAGAGGTGGCTCAAGCCAATGGGTGCCTCCCTCCCAAATGGGAGGTCCTGGGTTTGGTTTCCAGTGCCTCCTAAAAAGAAGACTGAGCACACAGTGAATGGACACAGAGAGCTGACAGTGAGTGCAGACAACAATGGGAGGAGGGAAATATATAAGTAAAATAAATCTTTTTAAAAAATGGTAGAAGGGGAGCAGATGTAGCTCAAGTGGTTGAATGCCTGCTTCCCATATATATGAGGTCCCAGGTTTGGTCCCTAGTAGCTCCTAAAAGCAAATAAACAAACAAACAAAAAACCCAACTCTGGGCGGCGGACTTGGCCCAGTGGTTAGGGCATCCGTCTACCACATGGGAGGTCCGCGGTTCAAACCCCGGGCCTCCTTGACCCTTGTAGAGCTGGCCCATGCACAGTGCTGATGCGCGCAGGGAGTGCTCTGTTACGCAGGGGTGTCCCCGAGTAGGGGAGCTCCACACGCAAGGAGTGCTCCCCATAGGGAGAGCCGCCCAGTGCAAAAGAAAGTGCAGCCTGCCCAGGAATGGCACCATACACATGGAGAGCTGACACAACAAAATGACGCGCAAAAAAGAAGCACAGATTCCCGTGCCGCTGACAACAACAGAAGCAGACAAAGAAGAAGGTGCAGCGGATGGACACAGAGAACAGACAACCGGGGTTGAGAGGGGAAGGGGAGAAAAAAAACAAACCAACTCTCATTGGGGAGTGGATGTAGATCAGTGGTTGAGTGCCTGCTTCCCATGTGGGAGGTCCTGGGTTCAATCCCTAGGACCTCCTAAAAAAAATGGTAGGAGAAGCTCATGGTTCCCTTGCTGGTCCTTCTACCATCCTTCCCTGGCTTGGCGCAAGCCTGTGTTCCCATTGTGGGTCTGTGGGTCTGTTCTGGAAGGAGCAGAGTAACCCCTCTGCACATACAGAGGTGTTGGTATGGTGGTGCCAATTCATCAGTGGCAGCCTGAAAGACTGAACCAGGGAATTTGATTTGGGCTTGCCCTCTCAGAATTTGCTCTGAATGCAAAAGCAGCTTGCAGACAGCTAAAGTAGTGTAAGAAACAATTAAGTCACAGTATCCTGGGGCAAAGGATTACCTGCTTAAAGAAATATAGCAGAGCACCTGGAAAGGAGGAGGGGGACAAATACACACTAGTAATGAAAAATCTGAAGAGGAAACCAAGAAAAAAATTCCATCTGCAATAACAACTGAATGAATCAAACATTTAGGGATAAATTTATCCAAGAATGTAAAGGACTTCTACACAGAAAATTGCAAATAAAGGAAATCAAAGAAGACCTAAATAAATGGATTGGAAATGCTCATGGATTGGAAGACTAAATATGGTTAAGATGTCAATTATACCCACAGTGACTTATAGATTTAACAACAACCCCAATCAAAATTCCTTAACAGCTTTCTTTGCAGAAGAAAAGCCAATCATCAGATTTATGTGGAAGGATAAAGAGCCTGAATAGCTAAAACCGTCTTTAAAAGAACAACGTTGGAGGACTTACTTCCCAATTTTAAATATTATTATAAAGCTGTAGTAATCAAAGCAGCATGGTAATGGCACAAGTACAGACATATAAACTAATGGAATTGTTTAGGACCTTGTGTTGGGCAATGGTTTCCTAGACTTTACACCAAAAGCGTGAGCAGCAAAAGAAAAAAAAAAACAAATGGATCTTCATCAAAATTAAAAACTTGTGCATCAAAGGACTTTATCGTGAAAGTAAAAAGACAACTTCAAGAATGGGAGAAAATAATTTGGAAACCACATATCTAAGGATTTAATATCCAGAATATATAAAGAACTCCTATATTTCAACAACAAAAGGACAACCCATTTAAAAAATGAGCAAAAGTTTAAATAGACATTTCTCCAGTGAAGATACATAAATGTCCAAATGCACAGAGAAAGATGCTTGACATCAAATCAAAAACCACAGTGAGAGCAAAGTGTTGGTGGTGGTGTGATGTATGTGACCCTGTATGATGTTATGCATGTTTGTTTTCTAGGTTCACAACTTTTACTATACTTATTGTTTATGTATGTTTGTGTATGACTGATATACTTCAGTAAAATTTTATTTAAAAAAAAAACCAAAGTGAGATACCATTTCACACCCACTAGGATGACTACTATTACAAAAATAGAAAATGACTAGAGTTGGAGAGGATGTGGAGAAATAATAGGAATACTCATTCATTGCTAGTAAGTGTGTAAATTGGGGCAGCTGCTGGGGAAAACAGTTCAGCGGTTCCTCAGAAAGTTAAGTATAAAATTACAATATGACCCAGCAATCCCACTTCTACGTATATACCCCCCAAAATTGAAAGCAGGAACTCAAACAGATATTTGCACATCTGTGTTCATAGCAGCATAATTCACAATTGCCAAAAGATGGAAGCAACCCAAGTGTCCATCAGTAGCTGAATGGATAAACAAAATGTGGTATATATTAATACATACAATGGAATATTAGTTGTAAAAAGGAATGAAGTTCTGATACATGCAACGACATGGATGAACCTTGAAGACATCATATTGAGTGAAATAAGCTAGACACAAAAGGACAAATACCATCTTACCTCACTGATATGAGATTATTAGAATAAGTATATTCATAGAGTCTGAAACTAGAATATATTTTACCAGAGGCCAGGGTGTGGGAAAGGAATGGGTAATTAATGCTTAATTGGTACAGAGTTTCTTTTTCTAGTGATGAAAAAGTGTTGGTAATGGATGGTACACCACTGAATTATATATTTGAATGTGGTTAAAAGGGGGAAATTTTAGGGTGTATGTATATGTTATTAGAATAAAGTAAAAAAACCACATAGGACTGTTGAACACAGTCAGTAAACCATAATGTAACCTATAGACTATAATAGTGTATGTATTAAATATTGTTTCATTTATAGTAATAAAGGTGACTCATGCAAATTGTTAATTAGGACAATTCTGTGTGTGTGGGTGGTATACATGGGAGCTCTATTTTCTACATGATTTTTCTGTAAAGCTACAACTTCTCTATTTTAAAAAGTTTAAAAAAATCAAAAGCACAGGAAAAACATTCAAATAATGTGTGTTCATCTAAGGGGCAAGAAAGGAAGGGAAGAAGTCTTTAGACTGCATCTTATTCCAGTGCAGGAAAGTAACCCAGGTATAAGAATCATGGTGGTACTGGAGGTAAATGGTAGTCTAGTCCTTGGGGTTCTTAACAAGACAAAAATAGGGAGTTTTTACTTGGGGCATATACTAGCACAAACCAAGTATTAATACAGATTGCAAAGAGAGTACCCCTCTGAGTGACTGAATTACAAGAAATCGAACCAACCAATTTGAAAATGTTGGTTCCTCTAGGCTGAGGCACCCACTTGCCAAAGTTGACAGCGGTCAGTGCTTGGGACCAACTTGAAGCCTTCAGGCAATGCCTTTGTGTAGGGTACAATTGGTAAAATCATTGGTGGTGACTCAAGACGGAATTCCAAGAGAGCGATAGTTCTCTGGCACTCAAGGGGGGCAGGTATCAGGGATCCCTACTTCTTGTCATACACATTCCCTGAGTTGATCATTGGTATGGGCTCTTTCCGTAGTATGGACCTGTATTATCCAATACATGTGGCTGTTATGTTTCAATTTAGGTTAATTTAAAATTATCTAATTAAAACTTATTTTATGTAATGTGTCTGGAGCCATGCCTAACTGCTAATATGTAGAGCGTAAGTACTCAATATGTGATAGCACCATTAACGTTTTTTATTATTCAGTCCCACTCCTTTGCAGATGTAGACCTCTTCCCTCACCTCACAGTCAGCCCCTAGCCCAAAACTCCTCTTCTCCTACTGTGTTCTGAGTTGCCTTCCCCTCCTCTCCATCAAAATCACAAAAGAAAGGGAGGGGAGAGGCAGAGCTTATTATCTAGCACCCTGAATTGGTTTAGGGATCTGGGTAAAGCACTTCAAACAAACTGCAGGAGACTATTCCCCCTAATCCCCAACCAGAAAATGTGAAAAATTTTTTTCATTTTAAAAACAATTTATTCATGTATATCATTCATACATGAATGTACATAAACAATAAGTGTGTAGTAAAAGTTGTGAATTTAGAAAACAAATGTGCATAACATCATACAGGGCTCCCATACATCACCCTACCACAAATACCTTGCATTGTTGTGAAACATTTGTAACAACTTATGAAAGCATCATCAAAGTATTACTACTATTTCCATATCTTACATTTGGTTATTTTCCCCCAACCCACCCTACTATTTTTTTGTTCACAAGCAATATAATTTATCTAAAGTATATAATCAGTAGCATTTGGTATAATCACCTAGTTTCATATCCATCACTTCAATCAATATTAGAGCAATTCATTACTCCAAAAAAAAAAAAAGAAACAATAAAAACCAAACCACTGTTATACCCATATGGTAGCACAACTAATTACAAATCCTATGATGTGCTTTCATCGTTTCTATTCATTTCTAAACATTTACAAACAACTTCTTGCCAATTCTGTACAAATTAAACTCAGCTTTCCATTCTCTAACCACATTTTTTTCCCTGGTAACATATATTCTAGCTATTAACTCCATGAGTTTGCACATTATATTTAGTTTATACTAGTGAAATCATACAATATTTGTCCTTTTGTGCCTGGCTTGCTTCACTCAACATAATGTTCTCCAGGTTCATCCACATTGTCATATGCTTCACGACTTCATTTCTTCTTATAGCTGAATAATAATCCATTATGAATATATATATATATACACACCACAGTTTGTTTATCCATTCATCATTTGATGGACGCCTGGGTTGTTTCCATCTTTTGGCAATTGTAAATAAATATAGCTGTGAGCATTGGTGTGCAGATGTCTGTTTGTGTCCCTGCTCTCAGTTCTTCTGGGTGTATACCTAGTAGTGGTATTGCCAGGTCACATGGTAGAACTATATCTCACTTCCTTAGGAGCTGCCAAACAAACTTCCATAGTGGCTGTACCATTCTACATTCCCACCAACAATGAATAAGCGTTCCTATCAGTAGCATCCTCTCCAACATTTGTAGTTTTCTGTTTTATTAATAGTGACCATTCTAGTAGGTTTGAAATGATATCTCATTGTAACTTTGATTTGCATTTCCCTAATAGCCAGTGATGGTGAATATTTTTTCATGTGTTTTTTTTCCCTATTTGTATTTCTTCTTTAGAAAAATGGCTACTCAGGTCTTTTGCATATTCTTTAAATTAGAGAAGTTGTGAGCTTAGAAAACAGTCATGCATAATGTGCAGAATTTCCATACATCACCCCTCCACCAAAAACTTACCTTGTTCTGGAACATTTGTTACAGATTATGAAAGAATATGGTCAGACTATTACCACTAACTATGGTCCATAGCGTACATTTGGCATATTTTTCCATACATTAAATAATACTATTTATTAATATTGTCCGTTTGTTATAGTTCATGAGAGAACACTTTTGTACTGTTAAGCACAGTGCATCTTCCACCACATGGTACACTGTTATACAGTCCCATGCCTTGTACATTCTATCCAAAGTATACTCATTGGCTCTCATTTTCATCACAGAGTTGTGCAGTCATCGCCCCAGTATACCTTTGAATGTTTTCCTTAGTCTGAAAGAAAAAATCCCATTCCCCCTCTTATTGACCCTTAGTGTTGATATAGTACCTTCTTTGACACTGATGCAAGAATACTGCAATGTTGTTGTTAACTATAGTCTATAAGTTACATTAATCGTATTTTCCCCATGCATCACTGTATTCTTACCACCTTGTAATAGTGACATATATTTGTCCTAGTTTATAGAAGAATATTCTTGTATTTGTACTATTAACTATAACCCTCCTAAAATATGGAATCATTTTGTAGTCCAAGGACAATTCCTGTTTCCCTGCAGGCATAGTTGGCTTGAAAGTAGCTACAGACTATCCATGCCAATGAATTTTAGGGAAATTCTTACCATGTTAATCATCTCCACAGTTGGGGAAATAGTCTTTACTTTTTGTACTTTTTCCTTCTGTCTGTAATGATACTCTGTGGAGAAATTCACACTGTGAATTTAAATTGGAAGTGCCCAAATGCCTTCATTATTTTAGGTTATCAACTAATCTTTAACAAGAAGTCCAAAAATGGTGTATATTCAAAACCAGTATTTTCTACTCTTATTATTTCCAAATAACATTTTTAAAAAATTGTGTCTAGAGTCCATGAGAATATGTGAAATGCGCAGGATACTGAAATAAAAAAGGGAGCTAAAAGATTGTCCATTAGAGAAGTTCCTTTTTTAAAAAAAAAAAACTAAACTAATTTTCTACTTAGTATTGTTTACTTATATAACAAAAATGCCATAAATTTCTTCAGTTTCTGTTTCTGCCTCTGGGTGGAAAACGTTCCAGGCCTGTCTGATCTAGAAACAAATCATGATGATAACTTAATTTCTGAAAAATTGTTTTCATTCATGAACCACAAGGGACTGCAACTAGGAGAAGCTTGTGTACTATCTCTTTTGGGACAAAAGCATTTTCTATATTAAAGTAGTTCTTTGCACAGCCTTGGAAGGAGTAAACACATTATATCTGAGTTTTTAAAAGCTGATGTGCAGCAGAATCCTCTGGAGAATTGCTGTAAAATGATGATTCCTAGTCCCTGAATGAAACCTTCTAAATCAGATTCACTGGGAGAGAGTCTGAGGAATCCACATTTTCAGTTACTACAATTGATTCTGAGGCAACAGGTCAAGAGTTTGGGACTCTCTAGTTAGTTCATTTTTTAAATTGTCTTCCCTTTTTTTTTTGCAGAACCTTTGCACAACTCCCACCCTGACTGGTGATGTAAGGGTTGATGCTGTGTTTTCTGCCTCTTACTAAAAATCAGACTCTCTTGATAGTCTAGTCAAAAAGATGTAACAAACACTTTCTGTTTGCCTGCACTGTACTAGGTGCTGTAGATCATTGGGGAAGGTGTGTGTTGAGGTGAAATGGGAAGCAGTACTGTTTATGGAAGGCATTCAAAGCCCACGGTGGAGTTGGACACTTAGAAAGCCATTGTGTTCTGAAACATTGATCTGGCAGTGATTGGAAGGGACTGATAATCTAGATCAGCAAGGGCAATCTGGAGAAGGCATGAAGCTTGAAGCTATTAGGGCATGAAACAGGGTGTGGGCAATGGGAATATCACAGGAGAGAATTCAAGAAGCTTCTCAAGGGAAGAAATAACAGAGTTTGCTGATTAAGTATAAGAAAAGGCAAGAAAAAGATTTCAAAGTGTCTAATCTGGGAGCCCAGAGAATATGAGCTCTGACTGATCGATATGGGGAAGGTTGGAAGCAAAGCCAGTATGGCAGAGAAAAGGGAGCATGATATATTTTTACACTAAATTTGAGATGAGACTAGGACATTCAAATGGAGGAGTTAGACATCTGGGAGGTGTCACTTCAAGGTGAGAGGTCAGGACTAGGAAGCCCAAGTATAGAAATGATAATTGAGGAATGGGAGTGATGGACTGAAGTTGGGTGAATGAGTAAGTAAAAAATAGGGAAGAATATGCAAAGGGCTGAGGTCTGGATGTGAACTCCCTGGAAGAAAGAGGAGGGAAAGGAACAGGACAAGAAAACAAGGAAAAGGCAGGCAAGGGACCAGAGGAGAACCATGGATTCACTGGATGAGGCATTTTCAAGAAGCATGAAATATCTAATCCTGGCTTCATAACATCCTTTCTTATGCAGAAGAGGACAGAAAGTCAGGATTTTTATAATTTTCATAGCTATTGAAAATACCAATGTGCATCAAAAAGGAATATTCTTTCCTTCCTAGAGTATGAAATGGCATTACATTATAAAATAGGGTTTAAAAAAAGCTATCTTACTTTAATGCAAATACTGCTTTTCATGGACATATTTAGTCATTAAAAAAACAAAACAAAAAAATGTCTGCCCTTGTTTTTCTTTTTTTCTTTTAATTGTGGTAACACATATACAACATGACTTTTCCCATTTTAACCACTTTACAAATATGCAATTTGTTCTTGTTTCTTGAGTACCATGTTAAAAATAATGCAGAAGATTCTCTTATTTTATATTGTAGGCACAGCAGTCTGGGAAAAATTCTTCAGTGTGAAAACATCTATAGAGAAGGTCAACACATTAGTTGTTCCTTTGATCTTAAAGTAAAGGATTCCAGTTTTGAACAACATAGTTTGCAAATAGTGGTCAGGGATGATAAAGGAAAAATTAAACCATCCTTCAAAATAGTGCCTTTAACTTCCCGAGGTAAGTTTTATAAGCCCTCTGTGATAGTGGATAAAAGTGTTATATTTTTTGAATAATTACTATAAATAATGAAGTATGATTTTGGTTTTACAATTTTCCTGACACAAAGAACTATTTTTGTATATACCTTTTTTTGAAACATCCTTTTAAAAGAAGTAAGCTTGGAAATTCTAACGTTGTGCACATGTGCCAGATGCTTTATTCCTGTTTTCTTATCCTGAGACTTAGAGCAGTTAGTTGAAGAACTGACATTGGAAACCAGCAGTCTGACTCTGGCATCTATTCTCCTTTCACTTATGCTACTTGAGAGGATGATGCCGCAGAATAAATATGATTATATATGCTTCCTGAATAATCTATCTCTTGGGTAGAAAAAGCTTAGATTAGAGGTGGTATAATCAGGAGTGCTTAATGCTCTGTATGGCACAGGTGCTTATCAATCAGAACAACCAGTGTAACAACCTTGGAATACCAGCTGGGTGTCTGTTTAGAAAGAGGGGGAGTGGATATAGCTCAGTGGTTGAGTGCCTGCTTCCCATATATGAGATCCTGGGTTCAACCTCCTAAAAAAAAAAAAGTAGAAAGAGCCCTCAAATTGAAAACAGAATTCCTGGTTGAGGTCCTAGTTCCTCCACTTTGAATGTGGCACATAAATTCTCTTTATGTGTTTCCATGTCTGTAAAATGGGGTACATACTTCTTTTTGAACTCAAAGGATTATGATAAGAGCCAAAGATATAAGATGTACAAAGAGCATTTGGTAACTCTCTAAAGCATGATACTATAAGCGTAAGGGTTTGCTTATTTGTTATACTATCCCAACAGAGATCTCATATTCCAGCTAAATGTTAACGCAGATGATTTATCAGCAAATCAGCATTAATTGACAAAGACTCTCAGGCCTGTGAGCAGAACGCTAGTGACTGCCCCTTCAGATGGTCATGGAAGTGGATTCTCATGGTAAACCAAAGGCAGCTTAGTTTGTAGGCCAGGGCAGTGAGATTGGGGTATCTTGCTAAGTGGGGTGAGCTAAAGCAAAGCCCTTCTTTTTTCCTCCCACATGCTTTTCAGACTGTCCTAGATGGACCTTTTAAAGCTCACCTTGGTGGTCTTCTTCCTGGTATTAATGGTGACATAAAGGGAGATACTTTTCAGCTAGAAGATGACATCTTCAGGTTGTTTTCTGTTAACTATACATTCTTTTCTGTTGCTGGATCTTAAGCATCACCATCTCTTGAAAAACCAGATTGACTAGGCTGATGATTTTGATTGTGGTCTTTGATTGACTCAAATGAGTGATAGCTTGGGGAGCATCATGCCTTCTTCTCCTCAAATGGAGGCACATCTGGACCTCAGCACTTCTTTTCTTCATTCTCTATGTTTTAACTAGATGTCCTGATTATACCCTTCCCCTTTTCTAACCAGACTCAGGTTACAGGTCATGTCATCTGCCAGACACCACAAAGATGTTCCTTAAATCCATTTCACAAGGCAATTTAAAAATAAACTTCCTCCATTAATTGTGGCTAATAAATTTTAAAACTGTATGTCTTTGCATGTAAGGCCATTAAAAGTGTAAGCCCTATTTTTTTTCCCACCACTATGTCAAATTGCTTATTTCTATGGCACTGATACAGCTGGAGGTACCCACGGAGACACCATACAGGGCTTCCTGCCTTCAAGTTTCTGTTCGTAGAGATAGGGCTGTCCACTTGTTCCTCTCCTTTCTGGAGGAAAACCCACTACAGGCCATTTACCCAAATAAACCTCTTAATGCATTTAATTACTATTTTTTTTTTTGACATTTGAGTTTCTTCTGAAGAAATGAAAAAAAAAAAGTGTTGGATACCCATCCCTCACCCCTGTCAACCGAAAAAGTCCCTGCAAAGAGGGTACTTCTGCTGCCTCTCTGACTTTATGAAATGTCAGCAGAACAGCATCAAGTCTTAACGTTGAGGGATGGCCTGGAGCGGACCTCAGAAACCTTTCAGGCAGAAGGTCCCTGTGTCTGGACATTTTTGAGGTGCCAGCCACATGGTTGGGAGAAGGCAGGGCCTGCTGCTGTGGCCTCCCAGAGTTGAGACCCACCTGGGATATGGGGTGACCACCTACAGTTTATCCAGGAAGTTGTCCAGGGCTGGGATGCCCACATTAACCCTGTTTTGATTTAACTTTGTGACCCTTCGTTATCCCTATCCATATATGTATCTCATCAAAATAAACTCTGGAAACTAATCTGAATGCTATTTCTGTCTTTCAGTGAAACCTGATCCTCCACATGTTAAATATCTTTCCTTCCAAAAGGGTGGCTTGTATGTGGAATGGGAGAATCCACAGAATTTTCCTAGCAGATGCTTATCTTATCAAGTAGAAGTCAATAACAGCGAAACTGAGAAACCTTTTATTTTCAATGTAAGTCTTTTGAGATAATTGTTTTTATTTGCATGTTTGTCTTTTCACCTTAATTTCTCACAGCAGAATAAATTGAAATATCCATAGAAATGTAGCTCTTAAGTTTGTTACCTAGTACTGATGATGATGATAATGAAACTTCTTGTCTTAAATAGAGTATGGTAATTTATTAAGTGTGTACTCTGTGCTGGCACTGTTTCATGTTTGGAGCTACAATGATAGTGACATATGATGAGCAAGATTTTTTTTCACGAATCTTGCATACTGGAAAGTAAGTATATAAATGAACAAGCTAATTTCAGAGAATAAGTACCATGAAGAAAATAAAATGGGCTGATGCACTAGAGAGAGAGTGGGAGGGCCTGAGGCATCTTTAGGGAAGGTAGTCATGTGAAGTGATGACATTTGAGAATGAGACCAGAATGATGAGAAAGAGCTATTCTTGTGAAGATCTGGGGGGTACAGAGAACAGCAAGTACAAAGACTTTGAAGCAGGAATGAGGTTGGCATGTTTGGGAAACAAAAAGGAGGCTGGTGTGGCCAAACTATAGTAGGAAAAGCTGTCCAAGCAGTAGGCAGGGAAGAGATCATGTACATGGTTGGAAGCTCTGGTCAGGCCATTCAGCTTTCTTGGAGTTTGCTGAAATTAAGGTAGTCAAATTTGAGTAGTCAGTGTTTGTTGGATTATATGTATTTATGCTATTCATAATCTAATGTGAAACATACTAATTAGGGGTCCCTATGAGGCATTGCAAAGAGTGAGACATTGCACAGAGTGAGACATAACCTCAGGGCATCAGTACCATTGTTATGCTTTAGAATAGAGGTCAAAAACTAGGGCCTCCTTCATTTTTGTTTGAACTACAAAGTGGGGTTTGGTTTATTAAATTTGAACTTTTTGCCCAGATTTTAAGTTGTGGTACCCAAAGAGTATAGTATCCATAAAGTGGCGCCTCAAGACTACTGGAACTGCTCCACTCATTTGCTACCTGCCTGGGCCCTGTGTGCAGTTGAGTTTTAGAGGCTAGAAATCCAGTGTTTTGTATTGGTTTTTACACGTGGACAAATTCCTTGTCCAGTTGCTTTAGCTCATTGTGTGAGTTTCCAAATGTTTACTAGAATAAGCCAGTGTTGATAGGCTGTATAACAGAGGGAGTGACCACGTCCACAGCTGAAGAGAGCTCTTCTGTGCATTTTCAGAGGAAACGTCTGATGAAATATAATAATCTTTATTAGTATCAGAAACCACAGTGTCCCTGTGCAATACCAAGAAGGGAAAAAGCAAAGGGCTACAAGTGGAGAGGGGGTTGATGTTTGGATTTACAACAAAGTGAGCTATCAGAAAGCTAAAATCTACTCAATTACTCCAGCTGTCTTAGTTTCCTAGGCTGCTCAAGCAAATGCCTGGAAAGGGGTCAACTTAAACAATGGGAATTTATTAGCTCACAGTTTGGAGGCCAAAAGAAAGTCTAAATCAAGGCGGCACTTTCTCCCCGAAGACTGCGGCATTCTGGGGCTGGCTGCTGGTGATCCTTGGTTCCTCTGTCCTATAGTGGTGGCCCCTGGTCTCTTCCTTCTCTTTCTAGTTCTGTCTCAGCTTCTTGCTTCCTGTGGCTTTCTCTCTCTGTCTGAATTTCATTTTGCTTATATAGGACTCCAGTAATAGTATTAACACACATCCTTATTGAAGTGGGTCACACCTTCCCACCTACTTGGGAAATGGACATGGCTCAACTGATAGAGCATCTGCCTACCATATGGAGGGTCCAGGGTTCAATACCCGTGTGATAAGCTGGCCCATGCGCAGTGCTGCCACACAAGGAGTGCCATGCCACATGAGGGCGCCCGCACGTAGGGGTGCCCCACATGCAAGAGGTGCGCCCCACAAGGAGAAAAAAGGGCAGCCCGCCCAGGAGTGGTGCCTCACACATGGAGAGCTGACGCAGTGAGATGACACAACAAAAAAGAGATGCTGTTTCCTGGTGCTGCCTGATAATGCAAGCGGACACAGAACACACAGCTAGTGGATACAGAGAGCAGACAATGGGGGGGGAGGGGACAGAAATAAATAAAATAAATCTTAAAAAAAAAAGATACCCAAATGAACAATTGAAAAAAAAAAAAGATCCTACTTAACAATGGGTTCATACCCATAGGACTGGATTAAATTTAAGAACATGATTTTCTGGGATACATATAGCTGCAAACCACCACACCAGCCTTTACTGTTCTCATTTCTCTGAAATCCTGAGACACATGCAGGTTGTATTACTCATTTTGGCACTGAGTTATATCCTGTTTAACCTGATCACATGTGTATGCCTTGTCTCTCCACTGACAACGTAAGGTCCTGTATGGAGGAGTCAGGTAGTATTATTTTGTGCTGTTCCTGCTACTAATAGAAGCTGACAGATATTGAGCAGTTACTTTATAGTAGGTATTTTGATAGACACTTTGTCTACATTATCTCATTTAATCCTCACAATAGCCCTATGGAGCTAGGTCCTGTTATTTTGTCCCATTTTACAGATAAGAACACTTAGTCTCAGAAGTTAAGATTAAGGTCACATTTCTAGTGAGTGGCAAAGTCAAGATTTAAGCAAAATTCTAACTCCAAAGCTTGTATTCATAACCACTGAGGGCTGCCTCATTATGTCCTCTTAATAATAATAGCCATTATTTACTGTGTGTTTATGATTTGCTGTGAAGATACTCTTCTAAATGCTTTCTTATATAATAGTTCATTTAATTCTTATAACAACCTGTAAAATAGGTACTATTTTAACCTTTTTTTTTTTGAGAAACTAAGGTTCAGAGAGGTAAAGTAAAAAGTCAGTGTTGCCTCCATATATTATACTTTGACCAAGAATACTTGATGTAGCCCTATGTTCATAATCATAGCTTAATAAATTTTTGTTGAATTGAGTTACCTTTTCTACAAACTTGTGAACTGACGAGAGAACACATACTATGGGAATTAGCTACCTAAATCAGAACTACAGTTGATTTGGAATTAACTCAGTGTTTATAACTTGGGTTAATGTTCTCTCTCCTAGCAGATGTTCACCAGCTGCTTCCTCCCTTAGAATGTCATCAGCTTTTTGTGTGCTCACTGATTTTGTTCTCTGCTGGCTAGACCCTTTTTTTCTTTTTGCAAGACTTTTTTAGGTATTATTTTGCCTGGTGTTCCAGTTAAGAGAGGGAAGTAGGCTGGGACATGAACTGGTGTTGTGGTCAGAGGTAGCTCATGGCAGAATCATAAAGTAAGGAATAAGTTCTTTAATCACCCCTCATCCCAGCAGACTACCCCCTTGGTGCTCTGTGCCCTTGCTTTCCTTCTCTCACAAAAGTATCTGAGCAGCTGATAAACTATACAAGGTGATTACATTTGAACAAGAGCCCAGAGCCTTAAATAAATAAACCCAATGATTTTCTGTCTTTGGAATTTATGTATATGGGAGATGGTCTAAGGGAAGAGGGCATCAGCTTGCAATTGGTCCTTCAGTGGTAGTTGGCAGTTGTGACTCCCCAACAGGCCTCTGGTTCCAAATGGTCAACAATGGTATACAGTAGCCCCCTGCAAGGCTTGTTCTCTGTCCCTGAATGAAATATTGATAGGATGGTGCTTCATCAATCAGTTGGTCTTTGAGCTCTTCACAAATGCTGGTAGAAACCATTCAGTGAATGACGCTGAATGCCAAAAATAGCTCCGTGGTCTGTGTTTCATCCCATGTTTAAACATCTCTTTGATAGCAGTTGAGTACTTAAACTAAGAGGAGTGGATGTGGCTCAAGCGGTTGACTGCCTGCTTCCCACATGGGAGGTCCTGGGTTCAGTTCCCAGTGCCTCCTAAAAACAAACGAAGAAACAAACAACAAGCAAATAAGCGAGAAAACCAACTAGGGGGGCTCATGTGGCTCGGTGGTTGACTGCTGGTCCTGGGTTCAATCGCCAGCCCCAGTACCTCAAAAATAAAATTAAGCAGAAGATTTTCATGTGTTGATTTTCTTACTCCAATTTTAAAATGTTTGCATTTAAAGAACTGATTATTCTCTTTGTATTAGATAGCAAGTGACTTACATTGTGTGGCAGAGAATTTCACATTATACTTTCTTTTCTCCAATCCAGTCATTCTTTGATATCTTACACTATCAACAAGGGAGACTAATCCTTTTTTTTTAAGTTATTGATAAATACACTATAGAAAAATTGCATGTAAGTGTATGTCTCAGTGATTTTTCACAAATGGCTTTCACAAACGATTTTTCACCTGTGTAACCAGCACCACAGAAGCCCCCTCATGACCCCTCCAAAGACTGTTTCCAGTCACTACCACTTGGCCTCTAATCCCATAGATTAGGTTTTTTTTACTCAATTGAACTTCATATAAATGGAATTATACAGAATGTACATTTTCATGTGTCTGGCTTCTTTTGGTCAAGACTGTGTTTATGACATTTACCCATATTGTTGCCTATAGTTATAACTGGTTCATTTTCGTGCACTTATTCCTTTGTTTGAATTTACCACATTTTATTCCTCGATTCTCCCATTGATAGACATTTGGATAGTTTCCAGTTTGGGGATTTTATGAATAGTGCTGTCATGAATATTTGCACTCTTGACTCTTGGTGTGTATGTGCATACATTTCTGTTGGGCATATATGTATGCCATTATGGGTCATAGGATTATATACGATCATCTTTGGTAGATAATAACAGTTTTCCAAAGTGCTTGTGCAAATTTACACTACTAACAGCAGAAAAAGAGTTCCAGATGCTTTACATCCTCATCAACACTTGATATTATCTGGTAGGTGTGTGTATTGGTTTCTTGTTGTTTTAAACTGTTTCTTCATGATGACAAATGAGGCTGAGCATTTTTTCATGTTTATTGGTAATTTCATATTCTCTTGTGAAGTGCCTGTTCAAGTCTTTTTGCCAGTTTTTCCATTGGGTTATTGGTCTTTTTTTTTTTTAAGATTTATTTATATTTATTTATTTCTCCCGACCCACTCTTTGGTTGCACTTGCTGTGTGTTCGTCCTCCTTGTTTCCTTGACACACTGGGAACCAAACCTGGGACCTCTGATGTGGGAGGGAGGTGCTTAACCGCTTGAGCCACCTCCGCTCCCTGCTTTGGTATGTCTCTCATTATGTTTTCCTCATGTCTCTTGTTGCGTCAGCTCTCCATACCTTCCCATTGTGCCAGCTCACTGTCTGCTTTAGGAGTCACTGGGAATCGAACTGGGGACCTCCCATGTGGTAGGTGGGAGCCCAGTTGCTTCAATCACATTCCCTTCCTGGCCTTTTTCTTTTTAATTTGTGGGTCATATGTATCATATGAAAGTATATATATATATCGTGTGTGTATATATACACATACATACATACTCACACACATATATACAAGTTCTTTATCAGAAATTGCAAATATCTTCTCCTCTGTACATTGCCTTTTTAAAAATAAATTCTGTAACTATATTTCATATGTTCAAGAAACTAGAAGAAAGGTGAAACGTTAAGTAGAGACATGAAAAATATTTTTAATGCATTTTTTGTTCTTGTTTTTTTTGAGGTACTGGGGCAGGAGATTGAAACCAGGACCTCATATGTGGGAAGCTGGTGCTCAATCATTGGGTCACATCAGCTCCTCTGAGTTGGCTTTTTCATTTGTTTGTTTGTTTTTTCATTTTTAGGAGGCACTAGGAGCTGAACCTGGGACCTTTGCATATGGGAAGCAGGTGCTCAAGTGTTCGAGCCACATCTGCTTCACAATGCATTATATTTAATCCAGTGAACATTCCTGACATGATTTGATTTTTTTAACAAATCAGTTTTATTGATACATATTAATAAAGCATAAATCCATCCAAAGAGTACAATCAGTGGTATTCGGTATAATCATATAGTTGTGCATTCACCACTCCAGTCATTTTTAGAGCATTTTCATTATTCCTGTAATAATAATAATATAAAAAAATCAACCAACCAACCAAAGAAACTAAACTCATCACCTCTCAATCTGTTTCCCCTGCCATACATAGCTGCTATTGTTTCCTTCTCTCTAGCATATTTGTATTTATATTTTGTAAAAACAGTCTTATATATGCAATATCACCCATATTCATATTTTACATGAGGTTTCACTGTTATCCAGTCCAATGTTACATTTTTTAGCTTTCCTTCTAGTAATATAAATTTCCTTACTCTCCCTTTCAACCACTGTCATACCTATATAATAGCTCTGCTAGTCACAAACAGTACGATATGCTCTCACCATTTACATTTATTTCCATTACAAACAACCTTTTAACCAATTCTACACAGATTAACCATCAACTTCCCATTCTCTACTCTTATTCTATTTTTTGGTCCCCTATATTCTAATTATTAATTCCATGAGTTTACATAACATATTTTGTTCATAATAGCACAGTCATACAGTATTTGTCCTTTTGTGTTTGGCTTTATATGTTACCTTTTTATTTTTTTAATAGTGTGTCTTTTGGAGCACTTGCTTCAAAATGTATTCAACAAATGCAATGACTGTGTTGCAATGATGAAAGAGGTTTTTGATGTGGGAGGAGTGGAGTGGAGTGGGGTGTGGGGTATATGGGAACCTCTTTTATATATATATATATATATAAGATTTATTTTTTATTTATTTCTCTCCCCTGCCCCCCCATTGTCTGCTCTCTGTGTCCATTTGCTGTGTGTCTGCTTGCATTCTTGTGAGCAGCACCAGGAATCTGTATCTCTTTTTGTTGTGTCATCTTGCTGCGTCAGCTCTCCGTGTGTGCAGCATCGCTCCTTGGCAGGCTATGCTTTTTTCGTGTGGGGCAGCTCTCCTTACGGGGTGCACTCCTTGCACGTGGGGCTCCCCTATGCGGGGGACACCCCTGCATGGCATGGCATTCCTTGCACGCATCAACACTGCGCGTGGGCCAGCTCACCATACGGGTCAGAAGGCCCTGGGTTCAAACTCTGGACCTCCCATATGGTAGATGGACACTCTTATCAGTTGAGCCAAATCCGTTTCCCTCTTGTATTTATTAATGTAACATTTTTTGTAATCTATGTATCTTTAAAAAAGACAATTAAATAAAAATTAAAAATTGAAAAAAAAAAGTCTTTTGATGAACAGAATAGGTTTTTAATTTTAATATAGGCCACTTTGTATTTTCTCCTTTATGGTTAATGTTTTCTTATCCTGTTTAAGAAACCTTTTCTTACTTCAAGGTCATGATGATTTGGACTCAATCTTTTTTCATATTTTCAAGGTTGAAGATACCAAAACTAAATGTCAGAGTTCAGAATTTGAGGGAAACCCAGAGGTCAGTAAATTCAATTTTAGCTATTTGTGCTTAGACATATAAGCAATTGAGGGTGGGGCCAAACGGGTAATAGCCTAAATTTGAACTGCCCTGAGAAAAACAAAGTACTTTGTCCTCTGAGTTATTGCCAATTTTTTTTAGGAGTCAAAATCAGGTAATTTAAATTTCAATCCAAGTTTTAATTGTATTCAGAATTTAGCAGATAATTATATTGGGATTTACTGCCAGAGAAAGAGAATAAACTGCTTGTATTTCTTGTGTATTTTTATTTTATATCCAAGAATAAAATTTGCTTCATCGCCCTTGGTGTACTTCCTGATACTTTGAACACAGTCAGAATAAGAGTCAAAACAAATAAATTATGCTATGAGGATGACAAACTCTGGAGTAATTGGAGTCAATCAGTGAGTATAGGTAAGCTAACAGAATTTCATTAAAATTTAAAACATTGATGTATGTAAGCCAAGCTAAAGCAGAAAGTAGACTGGGGAAGGGGCTGTTCTGCTTTCTTGATGTCAGCCAGAGAGTACTTAAAATAGAAGTTTGTATCTGTTTAATTACTGTCAAATCATACAGGATTAAATAACAATATGCAGTTTTCTGAAAATTCATAATTCAAGTGGTGTTACCCACTCCTCTGTCCTATTCTCCATCTTTATTAACAACCTAAACAAAAATATATATGGCAGGCATGATCAAATCTCCAGATTTTACACTGCTGGAGGGGACTGTCTTATGTGCTTGATTACAGAATCAAATATGGAACAGTGACATTGATGGCATTTAGTAGTGATAAACTTGTGCCTAGGTTTGAACAAACTCAGTTTAATTAAGTAATTGAGAGCCTGAGGAAGCTATGTGCCAGGCTCAGGGACAGGACTGGAATGACCTGCAGTTTATGGATATATGTGTTGTAGGGTGGGGTGTGGGGTTTTATTTGACCATAAGCTCCTTGCGAATCAACACTGGAACCTTAAATATCCCCCAAAGGCACATGCAGTGATTGCAGCACCCAGAACAGCAGACTACTCCAGGATGGGACATAGTGTTCTGGCCACATCAGAAGTATGCAGTATTCCATTGTGGGCACCACATTGTAGGAAGTGCATTGGCAGACTGGAATCTGTCTGTGAAAAAGATGGATAATCAGGATATTGAAGGATCTCCAAAACTTGGCGAGGAACTCTTGATGAAATAATTTTGGGTAGTCATGATGCTGACTTCTAATATTTGACTCATTGTCAGGTAGAGGAGAGAATAGGCTACCCTTTGTGGCTTCAAATGGCAAAATAAAACCAACCTAAGAACATATTAAATAATCTAACAACCAGATAGATGAGTTTGCAAGGTAGTCAATTCCCTATTACTTGAGAGGCTGAACAAACTATGTGCCAGTCATGGTTGTGTTAAGTTATCTATTGCTGTGTAACAAATGACCCTACAATTTAGGGGCTTAAAACAGCACACATTTATTATATCACAGTTTCTGTATGTCATGAATCTGGGCATAACTTGGCTAGGTAGCTCTGGCCCAAGGTCTCATGAGGTTGCAAATTGTCAACTGGGGTGTGGTCTCACCTGAAGGTTTGACCAGAGCTGGAGACTTCATTTCCAAGTTCACTCATGTGGTTAGTGACAAGCCTCAGGTCCTCGTTGGCTGCTGGATAGTGGCCTCCCTCAGTTCCTTGCCAATGGGACCTCACTACAGGGCTGCTTCGTGACATGGCAGCTGGCTTTCCCCAAGTGAATGATCTAAGTGAGAAGGAGTATGTGAGAGAACACCCAATATAGCCAAATCTTAGAAATGACACCCCATTATTGTTGGCTATTCTATTCTTTAGAAGCGAGTCAGATAATCCAGCACACATTCAAGTTGTCCATTGGTCATGAGGAGGACATTATACAAGGACATGACTACCAGGAGGCAGGGATCATTTAGAACCATCTTAAAGGCTGCCTAATCCAATGATACTAGGCCCTGGTAACACCTTCTAGGTACTCCTGATATAATGGAAAAGATGAATGCTTCAATAGGTGAATGCCATTCTATGTGTTAGATGTAGAAAGGCAAGGTAAAAACAATCTTTGGAATTGGACAGTACTAGATTTCAGGCCTGTACCTCACTAAACCTCTCCGAGCCTCATCCTTCTCCTCCGTATAAATGGAAGATAATATTTTGATGCACATGTAAAATCCCCTACTATGGTATCAGACACCTAGTGCATACACAGTTGAGACTAGAGTGGCTGTTGTTATTATGATGATTTTTGGTGTTTCTAAACACTGATAAATAACCCATAAGAAAAGGTAATGTGGTAATGCAATGATATATTTAATAGATATAATCTTTGTTAATAGTGTTTGAAACCAACTAAGATATCCTAGCTTCAGATGATCCTTATGGTATCTACTCAGCCAGGGAATTTCAGGCACCAGAGCAAGACTTTTTATTTTACTATAACGATAACAGAACAACATTGGAGAGTTGTGGAAAATAGGCTGGAGTAGGAGGCAGAACTATTTGCAATCTCAATAGTCTTAACACAACTGTTGTTTGCTTGATTGAAAAAGGGTTTTATTTCTCTCATCTTTCTGTTTGCTTTCCATTTTCTAGGTAATAAAGCCAATTCCACAATCTACATCACCATATTACTCATCATTCCAGTCATTGTTGCAGGTGCAATCATAGTCCTTCTGCTTTACCTAAAAAGGTAAGGCAGCTGCCCAGGCAGCTTTCGTAGTTTCTGCTAGCTAGCCTGGTTGTTATGGTTATTCCTCTTTGTTCGGGTGTTTCATGTTTACCCAGGGTATTTTGGCCATACACAGCTGTTGGTAATATGAATTGGCAGAGAAGTCTTATTGTGCCCATTTTCTGGTAAGGAAATTATTGGATTAGTTACCCAGGGCTCCACTCAGGCGCTACTACTTTTGTAGTTGTTTAAAATTATTGAACAGACCCTGTGTTCACTTTAGTATTTCAGCTGCCTTATTTATCAAGTTACTTGGTAGTTCTTAGAATTAAGTTTTAGAAATGAAGGTCATTACTAATTAAGTGATTTGCTAGTTTTAATATAAAGGAGGCTGCTACTTAATCCGGTAGGAGAGAGAACTTCACCAGTTTGTCACTAATATATGGTATTTACACCTTGAGAAGGTTTTACTTTCTTTGTCACACTATTAGAACTAGTCTGATGCTGGTATTTGCTCTTACAGTAAATAGCTAAGATTGGAATAAAGTTAAGTTGGATCCCAGACCAATATTTTATCAGTATTTTATCATGTGAAATTAAAAGGTGCCATGCATTGTTCTAGGTTTTGAGGTTACAGCAGTGAACAAGACAATGTGTCTATGTTCTAGTTAGGGGCGGGGGTGTGATGTACATTAAAATAAGTAAATATTATTATTCCACGTAGCGAGAATTAAAGTTGTGGGTGGTAAAGAAGCTAGGAACTGAAAAGAAGCCTGTTTTATATAGGATGGCCAGGGAAAGCCTCTCCAAGAATGTGACATTTGGGGGACACTCAAAATAAAGAATGAGTCATTCAGATATTTGAAAAAAGATCATTCCACGCTGAGGTAACAGCAAGTGCAAAGGCCCCAAGAGTGGATTCAGCTTGGTGTGTCTGGTTGGAGCGGAGTATGCAGGGGGGAGAGTAGCAGGGAATGAGGCTGGAGAAATTGGATAGGAGACAGACCATGCAGGCCGCGACAAGGAACTGAGATTTTATCCTAAGCATAATGGAGAAACATTGGAAGGTTTTAGGCAGGGGAGGGACATGATCTTATTTACTGTTGTAAAAGGTCATTATCACTGCTAAGTGAAGAATTGTCTTAAGCAAAAATGGAAACTTGTAGCCTAGTTGGGAGGTATTGCAATGTTTTGGTAGAAAGATGATGGTAGCCTGCACCAAGGTGTTAGCAATGAAAGTAGTAGGAAGTGGCCAGATGTGGGATGCATTTTGAAGGTAAAATGGATAAAACTTGCTGTTGCCTTGTCTTTGGGCTGTGAGGAAATTGAGGATTCAAGGATAACTGTTAGATTTTTGACTTGAATTACTGAGCGAATGCTGGTTCCCTTTACTAAGAGAAGATTGGGGGAAGAGCTGACTTTAGGGGAAAGATGAGCTCTGTTTTGAACATGTTAGATTTGAGATGTCTATTCGATACCCAAGTAGAGATGTTAAATATTGCATATATGAATCTGGAGTTTAAGGGAGAGGTCAGGGCTGAAGATAGAATTTTGGGAATCCTTGGCATGTAAATAGAATTTAAATCCCTAAGAATGGAGGAGAGTACTCAGAAAATGAGTGAGATAGAGAAGGATAGAGGAAAAGACTAAACCCTGGAGCACTCCAGTGTTTAGAGATCTGGGAGATGAAGGAGAGCCACCAAGAGCACTTGTAAGATTAAAAAATGGAGAGATGAGAAGTAAGAAAAAAGAAAAATCTAAAAAGAATGTACCCTTTTCTCAGAATTTTTTCCCCAAAATTATAAGCATGCTTCCATATGGTATATAATAAGTAAGGCACCATTTTATTAGTTAAAGTATAGGGTATAAATAATTTGGGCTTATCCTGATGGCTCCTTTGCCCCATTGATACTCTTAGGACATCAATTTCCCATAGCCTGTTTTAACAATTTCTTTACAGCTGCTTCATTGCTAGATGACTTGTGTGCTCGGTCTTTTGTCTAAGCCTTCATTTAATATGGCTGTATTTAAAGTTTGATAAAAAATGTCTGTTTTCTTAAAGGCTCAAGATCATTATATTTCCTCCCATTCCTGACCCTGGCAAGATTTTTAAAGAAATGTTTGGAGACCAGAACGATGATACCCTGGTAAGCACTGACTCCATGGGGTTTACAACTGGTGATTTTAAACTTTATTTTTTATCTCAAAGCATAAAGAAGGACTGATTTAAAATATTGTATTTCAGACCAAGAATACTGGTTAGAAAGTCCCCTAATACTTTGTTTATCTCATATCACTGGGCTCCATTGTGTGCTCTGCATTAAAGGACAGATTTTATCAAAACATGTAGGAATGTAAACTATAATCCATGTTGTGTAGCAGTGCTCCAAAATGTACTCATCAATTCCAATGAATGTACCACACTAGTGAAAGAAGTTGTTGATGTGAGAAAAGTGAGGGGTGTGGGGAATGGGGCATATGGGAACCTTCTATATTTTTTAATTTAACATTTTGTGTAATCTATGTATCTTCTAAAAAAAAACATATAGGCCGAGAAAGGAGCCTCCTTTATGAAGCTAGCCCAATAGGCAGGCCTTCTGTCTCTTGGATAATTAAAAAAATTCGATGTGGGGAAATCCAATGATAGAATGAGCAATTAAAACTTATTTTGTTTATGCATCCTTCATTAGTGAGGTGCCTTCTTTGCAATTGATGAACACATTTTGGAGCATTGCTACTAAGCGTGGATTAACGTTTACATTGTAGTTTACACTCTCTCGACACAATTCTATAGGTTATGACAAGATTTATAATGGCCTGTATCTGTTGTTGCATTGTCATTCAGGACAATTCCCAAGTCCCAAAAATGCCCCCTATTACTCCAGTTTTTCCCTCTCCCTGCCCTCAGCTAGAAGTTGTGGCTTATGAGAACAAAAGGGTTTGAGGTTGTTGTCTTAAATACATTTGCCCAAATAAAATCATAAAGACACTAAATGAAATAAATATCAATATCGTCGTATATATCTTAAATTAGTAACAACAGGCACAGGGCAGTTAATTTAGGTTTGTAGTACAGCATAGTAGATAATAGCTGGGTTCTGGAGTCAGATTGTCTGAATTCAAATCTCTGCTCTGTTATTTACCATCTTTTTGACCTTGGGTAACTTTCTTAACCCCTTTGTACCTCAGTTTTCCTATTTGTAAAGTAGGAGTAATGATAGTACCTGCCTCATAGTATTGTTATATATATGAAAAGAATTTAATACATAAAAACTGCTTATTGTGCCTGGCATATTGTAAGTGCTTAAAAAGTGTTAGTGATTAGTATTCCTGTTGATAATTATTTCCATTTATCTTTTTTAAAAATTTCTCTCCCCCCCCCCCCCAAGTTATCTGCTCTCTGTGTCCATTCATTGTGTGTTCTTCTGTGTCCGCTTGTATTCTTGTCAGCAGTACCGGGAATCTGTGTCTCTTCTTGTTGCATCATTTTGCTGCATCACTTCTCTGTGTGTACAGCGCCACTCCTGGGTAGGCTGCACTTTTTTCACGTGGTATGGCTCTCCTTACAGGGTGCACTCCTTGTCCATTGGGCTCCCCTATGTGGGGGACACCCCTGCGTGGCATGGCACTCCTTGTGCGCATCAGCACTGCACGTGGGCCAGCTCACCACACGGGTCAGGAGGCCCTGGGTTTGAACCCTGGACCTCCATGTGGTAGGTGGACACTCTATCAGTTGAGCCAAATCTGCTTCCCTCCATTTACCTTTAATCCCCAAATGATTCTTATAATAATGAGTGATTCATAATAGCCATGATGATAGTTAGGAAAGGGAAGGATGTCAGGGAAGCTGATGTGCTCCTGGAGGAGGATTTATCTAGGCCACTTGTTTCACTTGTTTATTAAGTCATGTTCTCAGACAGTGAGTAATTCTGCTATACCCTGTGGGATGACTCCCTAGGCAGGTAGGCCCTAAAGCCAGGTGCCTAATAGGGAGATTGTACACTATAACTGGGATGAGTATGGTTCTTCAATTTTAGTTGTCACAATCAACTGGAGTGCTTGTGAGAAATAATTACTGGGCCCAACCTCCAGAAATTGATTCAGCAGGTGGAGGAGAGGGCCCAAGAATCTGCATATATAACAGGAGCCCACATATGACTCCTATCCTGATGAGATAGTCTATAGACCACACATTGAAAGTCACTGTTATAGATATTTTCCTTAGGATTATCCCTATCACTTACTTCATTTCACCAACTATTGTGATAGGTCCTAGGGGCTGGCAGCTGTACAAATGCTCTGACAGCTGTAATCAGTTATTAACTATGTGCCAGGCAGTGTATTAGGCACTTTGCTTATGTTACCTTATTAAATCTTCATACACCAGGGTACACTTTGGATGGATTGTACATGGCATGGGACTGTGTATAACACAGTGAATCATGTAGTGGAGGATGGACTATGGTTAACAGTACAAATATGAGAGTGTTATCTCATGAACTATGGCAAATGTACAATACCAATGCATGGTGTTAATAATAGGGGGTGTATGGAAAAATATACCGAGTATATGCTGTGGAGTGTAATAAGTGGTAATAATCCGATCATGTCCTTTCATAATCTGTAACAAATGTTCCACAAAGTAAGGTGTTGGTGGAGGATTGATGTATGGGAATTCTGCACATTATGCATGATTGTTTTGTAAGCTCACAACTTCTCTAAGAATATATATATCTATATATATATATATATATATAAATAAATCTTCACAACCACCCTATGTGATAGGTGCTGATAGTCCCATTTTACAGATGAAGAAATCAAGTCTCAGTGAGGTTAAATAACTTAGCTTGGGTCACACAGTAATAGGTGCTAAGGTGGGGATTTGAATCAGGCCTGTTTAATTTCAGAGTTCTCTCTCTCTCTTTTCCACTATGTTGCATTGCCTCCTATAAGAGAATGCTTGTTCTCAAGAACCTCGCCATCTCCTAAAAGTTCTTTATGATAGAAGTAGAGGATTGGCATAGGGGAGTTCAAAGAAGAAGATTTGGTATCACATTATGGATAGCCTTATATAGGAAGATATTAGGAATATCATTCTGACAACAATCTGGAGGGAGTGATAGCAACAATCTAGGAACCTAGGCCTGAATTTGCCCCACAGATTTTTTTTTTTTTTGCCAGCATGGTATATTTAAAATTTTTCAATTTGGAGTTTTGGGCAGGGCACACAGTCTCCAATTCCTCACAGGTCCTTCCACTCCCAGTTATTTTACACATTGTGGTTTCACATGTTGACCCAACACAACAGGCCCCTGGAAGGCATCTCTGGCAGAAAGCTTGTGGGTAATTGATATTTCTCTCTCTCTCTACCTTGCTGATTTTTCCAAATTGCCTATAATGAACATGTATTACTTTTATGATTAAAAAAACCTGTGCAAGCCATTAAGCGAAACCGAGAACATTGCAGTCATCCAGGTCTGAGAGATAACAGGAGCTTGAATTTAGGGAGTGGCAGAGGGGATTAATGCAAGAGACATTATTAGAGGAAAATAGTTAAGACTTGGAAACTCTGTGGTTGATGAAAGGTGGAGAGTGAAAAATAATTTCAGGGTTTCAGATCTGGGTGATTGAGTGAATAAGAGTAACATTGACAGCAAAATCAGATCAATTATATTCTTAGAGACGGGAAAATGGCTTTTTTCATTTTGCTGTCTAGAGGGTATTATGTTGTTTTTATCCTGATGAGTCAGATAATTCTATAATTTAGTGAGGCAGATACTACTGACAAGACAGACCACTAAAAGCATAAGGTGTTTTTGTTTGTGGTGGATGCAGACCATTAAAACCATTAAACTAAATCAGTGCTTTAAATCTAAAAGTATAATAAAAATGCCAGACAGGGAAAAGGGTAAGAGAACACATGTTTATGTCTGTTTTTTAACCAAATACAAAATCCACTTTCTTTACATGGCAGCAGTCCTCACCAATTGAGCTGCATATGCAGCAGAAAGACCAACCTATTACTTCTAGAATCATCAAATTATAGAACAAACATGATGACCCTACAGGTCATCTAATGAGGTGGATGTTTACATCATAGAGATGGGGGTATTGGGGACCACAGAGAAGTTTCTTAGGGACTGTCACACAGAGAGTTAATTGCAGAACTAGAACCCGTTCTAGCCCAAAGTTATTAACTCCTAATCCAAGAAATAATCCATGCCCTTTCTAAACACTCTGCTTTTGCACTACACCATCAATAGTTGCTCAGAAAAACTTACTTAGGTGTGGCCCCAAATAAATTAAATCATTATTATAGTTTTCCTTAAGGTTTCTAGTGTTTTGACAATGTTTCGTTCATCACTGTAGTAACGCTTTGGCCAACAACATTTCCTCCTGTTGCTTTGCTGTTTGCTTTTCCTTTGTGACTAATTTGGCTACTAGCCATATTGGGGGATGGGAATTGCCTCTCCTCTGCATCTGCATTTCTTTTTCATCCATAAAACTGTATCTTTTCTTCCCCATTTCTTGGGAACCAGTTAAAGTTTTCAGAACCATGCCAGTTTTGCATCCTGAGGGCTCTAGAGATATCTAGAACTATAAGCAAGGCAGACAGATAAGGAAAGCCATTTTTTAACTTGGAGTGGACTTCCAAATACTGCTGGGTGTTTTTTTGTTGTTGCTGTAGTTATTTGTTTTTAATTTTTTTACTTCAGCATGTATCTTTTAAAACTAAGAATGCTTTCCTATGTAGCCAAAATATTGTTACCACACTTTAAAAATCCATAATTCCTTAATATCATCTAATACTCTGTCCATATTCACGTTTTTCTAACTGTCCCAATTGTTAGGCGACACATATTATCCAGCTGTCCCACCATTAGTGATGCTAAGATTGACCACTGAATTTGTAGTGATGATACTGTGTTTCCCCTGGCATCAATACTTGTTCCCCCCCTTGCCTCCTGAAGGTAATCTGTGAGGTATTATGTTAGTACCACATCAGCTCTTCAGCTAATTATTTTTAATGCCAGTTGGCATCCTTGCCTGAATCAATAATTTCATTAGGGGTAGTGAAATAATGATTTTTCCCATTCATTAATTTCATCTACATTTATAAGCTGAGCACTTGTTTTTTGTCAGCTAGGCTCTTTGGTTGTTTTGAAATTCAGAAATTTAGTTCCTGTTAGAAAGGCAGGATAGATATTTAATTTTTTCCTTTTAATTATCAATTTTAAAGGGAGGAGTTGGTTTAATAGCTACCTCCACACCACACTCAACTTGTTCTTTTTAAAGCTGCTATGATTTTAAGAGGTGGGAATCTAAAATGCATATTGTATGGCCTCCTATTTTGAATGTTAATCTAAAGAGGATTTGGACATGAAATAGGCTGACTTTGCATACAGAAGGTCAATGTTTTTACATGATGCTTAGGTGCCTGAAACCCACTTCACTTCTATGGAAAATTCTCTGCAGAAAATGTCTTAACCATACCTTAAAAATAATTTTAAACTGAGACTTGATGTTTCACTATACTACTGAATTTATTTCTTTAAAATATAAAAACCTTTTCTAGAATCAGTTGACTAACAACTAAAAACCAATTGTGTTTTTTTAATCTATTTCCAGATTTTTTTTTCATCTACTGATGATTTCATCTGAGGCACTATCATATCTTTGATTACCTTGTTTTAAAAAATTGGAAAAAAATAAAATTAAAAAAATTGGCAGTGTAAGGTTTGAATCATTGACAATTTTGTGCATTTATTTTTTTCTATAATTGATTTTAAAATTAGCCTGATGTGTAATTCACAAAAGTGAATAATAGGTCAGAGCATTTTCATTTGTTCCTTTTGCCTTACATGGACATGTTTGTAGAAGTAGTGCTCAGAAAAAGGCCACAGTGCTGATGAAGGATGAACACGATTGCGTAGTCCAAGTTTTAGGAATTAAAACGGGCAATTGAAAAGACTAATGTGTTCTTAGAAGCCATTTCTGCTGCAGTGTTCACCACATTGAAACAGATTGCTTATTTTTTTCTTGCCCAGCACAGTCAAGCATTGGGTCTAATGACCAGAAACCAATGAAAGAGTAATTTTGGGGGGTTGCTAATTTTTTCTTTTAGAAACAGTATGTATTGCTTATACAGAAATTAGAAATACAGATAATCACCCAGCCACGAACATCTTTAATGTCATATGAACAACAAAGAGAAATGGATCTCCTTTAATTGATAAATGGAATAATAGCAACAACAAAAATAATAACTCATACGTGTTGAACCTTTACTATGTGCCAGGCTCTCTTCTAAGCACTTTAGCCATTGATTTATCACCATCCTGAGGTGGGTCTATATTGTTTGCATTACATAGGTGAAGAAAATGAAACACCAGAGGGATTATGTGTGACTTGCTAGAGTTTACACTGCTGGTACATAGCAGAGCTAGGCTCCAAACCTAAGTAACAAGTGGCAGGGCTAGCAACTGGACCCAGTCATTCTAATTCTCAGTCCATACTTGTAACCAATCATGCAATAAGTTTTAATGAAATTAGGATATTTAATTTTATTTGAATTTAGTGGATAAGAAAGAAACAGATGAAACTGGAGGAACTTCAGATAAATCATGAAATAATTTTTTATTAGTGAAAAGAGCATTTTTTTCTATATGCTTTCCCCATTCTTTTCCTGTTTTTTAAATTGTCTCGTTTCTACATTGTTGGTGCATGTAGCCATTATTTACTTTATTGTCTCCTTTATTGCCCTCATTTAGTCTTAATTCAGGGCATGGATATTTATTTAGTGGTCATTACCAGTCTTTATGTTGATGTTTCTCTAGTCATTTTTGTTGTCTGAAGCTAAGCTCTAAAAGATCCTCGGGAAGGATTCATGGGACCAGCATCTCCTGAATCATTTGCATGTTGATGGAGTTTGTGGCAATTATAATTAAAGTCATTTTGTTTAGCTATAAAACCCATGGCTCACATTTTCTTGCCTTAGGTATCTTAAATATGCCATCAATTTTCTTTTGGCATAAAATATTGTCAACCTGCTGACAATCTAGTTTTCTTTCTGTATTAGAACAATTGGTCTTTTCACCTAGTTATCAAAAGAGTTTTTTTTAAGTCCAGTAATTTTACTGGAATATGTCTTGGTGGTGTTGGTCATTCTGGGTTGATTTTACAAGGTATGTGGTATGCCCTTTTAGTATGGCTTATCATATATGTTTGTCTTTTTATTGAAAATAGGGTGATTAATGATGTACAAAAGTATTTTTTCTTTTTTATGCAAATCTTCCTTTATTTTTTAATATGTAGAAAGCCTTTCCTTACCTTAGATTCATATAATTGTTCCGCTATACATTTTTCTAGTACATATTGGGGATTTGATTTTGTTTTCTACATTTAGGTCTTTTTTTTTTTTTTTTTACATTTAGGTCTTTAATCCATCAGAAATTTGTTTGTGTAGGCTGTGAGATAGAGTTTAACTTTGCTTTTCAAATGCTTATCCAGTTGTCTTAATGCCATTTATTGAATAAGCCATTTTTTCAAGGTTATATAATTTTTTCAGATAATTTGTATTAGAAGTATATGCATTTCACATTTTTTGATATCAGGTTTACTTAAGTATAATTTACATACAATAAAATTCTCCCTTTTTAAGTGAACAGTTCAAAGAACCCTGGCAAATGTATATACATATATAACTGCCACACCAGTCAAGAAATGGAATATTTCCAAAATCCCCCCAAAAGTTCCTTTGTGCCCCTTTGCAGCTAGCCCCCTCCCATAACCCTGGACTCGTACAACCATTCATCTGTTTTCTGTGCCTACAGTTTTTCCTTTTCTGGAATGTCATATATAGAACCATACAATACATAGTGCTTTCTGAGTCTGGCTTTTTTCACTTAGCATAATGTATTTAAGAGTCATATATGTTCACTGTGTATAGGATAGATAATTTCTTTTTATAGCTGAGCAATATTCCATTTTATGGATTTATCAAAATTTGTTTATTCATCCATTGATAAACATTTGGCTTCTTTCCAGTTTGGGGCTATTATGAATAAAGTTGCTATAAACATTCATTTAGAGCTTTTCATGTGGATACATGTTTTCATTTCTCTTGGGTAAATACCTGGAAGTCAGATTTTTGGGTCATGTGGTAAGTATATGTTTAATTTTATAAGAAACTGTCAGCCTATTTTCCATAGTGGCTGTACCATTTTACATCACCAACAGCATGAGAGATCCACTAATTCTGCATCCTCACTAGCACTTGGAATTTGCCAATATTTTTTATTTCAGCCATTCTGCTAAGTGTGTCAGGGTTTTAAAAAAATTATTTACAATAATTTGGATATTTCAAGCACTGTTTCCCAACTAATCCGTGACTGGATGCTCCTGACTTGCTTTATACACAGATAACGCAGTGCATCTTCAGTTGCACAACCTGAGGCAGCTGAATAGTCATTAAGGCTCTTATTTCTGTGTTTCTTCTTTCCATCTCCTTTCTCTCCTAGGTTTATAAAATCATAAGAACAGCAAATCAGGAAAGGAGCTTAAAGATAATCTAGTGCAGGAATCAGCAAAAATTTTCCATAAAGAGCAAGTTAGTAAATATTTTCAGCTTTGCAGGCCATTCAGTCTCCGTTGTAACAACTCAGCTCTACCCATGTAGCATGAAAACAGACAGACAATACAGAGACAAATGGACACGGCTGTGTTCCAATAAAATTTTATTTAAAAAACAAGCATCCAGCTGGACCATAGTTTGCTGATTCCTGGTTTAGTCTAATATCTTCATTTTATAGATGAGGGGTCTGAACTCGGGTATCTCCCTTTACCTTGATTTACAAGTAAGGAAAGAAAGGACTAGGAAATTGACTTTCATCATAAAAGTCACAACTGAATTAAGTTCCAGATGAGCTTGCCTTATGCCTGATTTCTTGTTCTAGCAAATGATTTTAGATAAAGCTGTTAATAGTCTTTAAAAAGTTTTAATTGCCATAAGACTTTTGGGACATCTTATATAATGCTCTTCACCTAGATGCTAGTCAGCTTTTGAGCCTATTATATCTCTGGATGAAAGGTCAAATTTGAGTGGTAAGAAAATAAAGGTAAGGGTTAATGTCTGAATGAAACAGTTGAAGTAAGAAAAGCACATTACCTTTTTATTTTTCTTTGACACACTTTGTTTCCAGTTTTGGAAATATCCAAATCTGTTTATCTCTCGAGGCAGCCATTTAGCACCATATAATAATCCCATGCTTCCCCCCCCCCCCATTAATGTTAATTCCTGCTTGCTTTGTTTCATTAACTGTTCAAATAGATGAAGATTCTTAGGTCAAAAATAAAAGTAGGAAAGCATACACTTATGGTTCCATGCATGCAAACTTAAAAATAAGCATTGGTTCTGAGCACTTAGGGAAAGAACATTGTTTAGAAGAGTCATTGCGTATGTGTTTTCTCTTCCCTTCCAGCACTGGAAGAAGTATGACATTTATGAAAAGCAAACCAAAGAAGAAACTGATTCTGTAGTTCTGATAGAAAACCTGAAGAGAGCTTCTCAATGATGGGGATAATTTATTTTCACCTTCAATGTGACCTTGTGAAGATTCATCCCATTCTCTCCTTGTTATCTGAGAACATAGTAAATGAAAACTGAAACTTCTGCACCATTTAAAAATAGGCAGCTCATAAGAGCCACAGATCTTCATGTTGAGTCGTGCACCGAAAAACTAAAAATAATGGGCCCTTTGGAGAAAAGAGTGGAGTCATTCTCATTGAATTATAAAAAGCAGACATCCTGTGTGAAGGCTTCAAACTAGGGGATAAAGCAAAAAGTGATAATGGCAGTAGAGTTAATATTATTGAGAGTTGTGGCAACTTCCTGAGAGATCTATGACTGCTTTTTATTCTCTTCTGTCAAACAGTACCAACAAGTTTATTGGTTTGGGGCAACTCATTTTGGGTGCAAATGCTAATGCAGAACTTGAATCATAGAGAACATCTAGCAAACAAAATTGTTTAAAAATCTCTTCTGTTTTTGGGGGATCCCATTGAGAAATCCCTGTGGCTACTGTAAGGTTCAGAATCATCACCCCCTTCAGCAGAGCTTTCCCTGCTTTTAAAAGCCCAGAAATCAGTGTTGGCCATGATGATGACGGCTACAGAAAAATCAGAGGCAGCCTCTTTACCAAGACCTTTCAAAACCATTGCAGGCTTCTAAGAGCAGTAGAGTCAGGAGTCAGAATTTTTCTTTGGGTATTAAGGTTTGAACCATGCAGTCACTAATGATGTATTGTTTTTCTTTACCTCAGCTACTCAAATCAAGTATTTACTATATGCCCAACTTGTACTAGGCCCCCAGGTATGAGACATGGACCCCCGCGAAGAGTTTATAGTCTAGTTGGGGCTCCTCAGTGCTTCCTACCTTCTTTCACCCATCAGTTTCCAGACCTTTCAATTCCTCAAATCTTCCACCTGATTTCCCCTTTTGTTAGGCTCCCTTATTGTAGCCTACCCTTCACCTTTCATTGAAAATCTAAATCAGCTCGGAATACCTAGAGGGGTGACTAACTTGCATCTCTGGGAAGTGTGAGTCGACTGAGAAACAATGACTTAACTTGCCTAATTTGTAACTTCTCTGAGTCCATTATTGAGGATTTTCAACTTTTAATGTTTCTCTACATGTTTTCAAAAGAGAAATGAGGTATTACCTTCACTTAGAACTTTGCAGTTTGCTTGAAGAAAAAAGAATAGTTGTATCTTTTTCTCTTTCTTTGCGAGAAAGGCCCTAGGATTCCTCTTTTCCCTTATTGCCACAAATGGTTATTAAGTAGGTATTCTGTCTTGTATTGATCATCACATCCAAGGCACCTACATTTGTGCTCATCTTTTGCAAATGCTAGGGTTCCATTCTCACCCATCCCCACAACGTAGCCATATACTCCTAATTTCTCCAAATTTAAAGAAGTTAGGGAAATGAGCAGTCCACCTCCACCAGTGTTTCTCTCCTCACACACTCTTCAGACTCAAATTACTGGTAAGAACCTTGAGTAATTTATATAAAAAGTTCAGGGAATGTTTACCCATTCTTATTAATAAGATGATGCTACTTGCAATTCCTACTCTTTAGGAAGGGGTGATCAGAGATCCCTGCTCTCCACAGGTTTGGGCAAAAGTGGCAGCACGATTCTACCATAGTGGAGGAGCACTGTGCCCTGGATTTTCTGAGGAAATTGGAGTTCATGGCAATGATAGATATAAAGTTATTTCCTCACTGTCTTTTTATTTTTGAGGTCATATTGAGGCTGGGAGACAGGCACAATGGATGTTCCACTTTGTTCTCTAGAAGAAATATTTGGATTTCCTCTGTAGGAATCACTTCCTAGCCAGGTATTTTATGCTTCTGGGAGGCAAAACACCTAAATGCCTCACCCAAAGCCATTTTTACTGTTTTCCTATTTAGACGGCAACTGGGACATGGAGATGCTTTGGAATTCTGATTGCCCAAGGAGCTACTGGTGCTGACAGGCATTCAGACTGGGAGTGGGGAAATTGTATTTGGTTCCATCCTCTCTCTTAGCAGTTAAAATGGCTGAGGGAAAAGGAGGGGGCCATGAATTATGGGAGTACCTCTGGCTGTTTTATAATTGCCAAAAAGTGATCCCCAGATCTTAAGAGGTCTTGGAGACATAAAACACATCAGCGGGATTCCCATCCCCTGTAGGAAACTAGTAGGTTCATTTATTATTTTTTATCTAACCTATATGGATTTTTTTCTTCCATGTACTAAGTAAACCCACTCTAAAAATGGTCATTCTCTTATTGTTTCATTTAGATAAGTTTTTTTTCCACTTCTGGACAATGAAGGGGTACATTAAACAATGTTAACATTTTTTGATAATGTCTTCACCTGGGGATCATTTTGTTCAAGTTCCTATATGAAAGCTTGAGTAAAATAAATATGACTTGTCTTTTTGTATGCCGCTCAAATGTTTTCCTTTGGTCTTATTCTGGGGAAAGTATTGTAAGGAGTGGGTGGCAGAGAAAATTGGTGTTAAAAGAATAAACATTGTGAAAAAATTCCAAGACAGCTATTTTATCTTATAATCATTTATAATAAACTTCCCAGCTATTCTGGGTGTGCCTGTGTTTTCTGGACATACACTTAATTTAGTATCAGTTCAGCCTTTGAAAGCAGCACCTAAAGGGACATAAGTGTTTGATAGATCGTATTTATAATAATTAAGGGAAATGGAGAGCTGATTCTTTCTAATTTTTAGCTTAGAATGCAGTATAATTAAAGGAGACTGTCATGGTATACATGATGGGAGGCCTTTTTTTTTTTCCCATACTGGGGCTGGGGATTGAACCCACGACCTCATATGTGGAAAGCTGGTGCTCAAACACTGAGCCACAGAGTCACATCAGCTCTCTTGAGTTGGTTTCCTCATCTGTTTTGCTTATTGTTTTGTTGTTTTTTTTTTAGGAGGTACTGGGAATCAAACCTGGGACCTCCCATATGGGAGGCAGGCACTCAACCATTTGAGCCACCTCTGCTCTCCTGATGGGGGACTTTTGATTACAAGTTAGTCATATTAGTAGATTAGTTTTGAGCTAAAAAATATATATATAGCTTTCATTAGAGCTCTCTTAAGAGGTGGTTATGTAGTTTCACAAAATGGTTTGACTGCCTGCCATGGAGGGTTTTTTCCTCATTTGTGTTAAGCTCTAGGAGTGTGTATCTAGCCAAATCACATTTGTTAATTACCCTGAATTTTTACAGGTTCCAAATCCTAGGGTGAGGGTGGAGGGCTGATTTTGGCCAGGTTATTTATGTAAATATCTAGAACTATTCTATTTAGGAAGATTCTGGAAATCCATCTCCAGGTAAGTATAGTGTTTTCTATAAGAAACCTCCTAATTCTTAACACATCAATGCTGAGTATTATGAGAGAAAATATTTAACTGAGGATCCTTGAGATTGTATATCTGTATGAGATCTATAGAAAACAAATAGCTGTAGCCACAAATAAGTTCACCTTAGAGGAAGAGAAATCAGAAGGATCAAAACACATTTACTTTCCAGAGTAATTTACCTTTTTATTGTTTACATGAACTCCTGCCCTTTGACTAGCTCAAGTTTAGTTCACATTAACAGTATATTATCTTCTACAATATTAGTAATTTTAGAAGAAAGCAAGGGAACAAGAACATTTATTTCAGAGATTGTGTTTTCTTTTAAACACTAATGATTTGGTCAGGCAATCAAGTTTTTTGCCAATACTGTAACCAAATCTTGGTATGTTTTTACTTTAGCAAGGGAGGAGTTTTACTGATATTTGGATGTGCTAGATGTTTTTTACATCAGTCCCCAAAATGATTGTTCCTGAAAGTTCTTTGACCTTTAACTGTATTTTCTAATGGTCACATTTTCAGTTTACCATTAGCAAAAGGAAATATTTTACCACGAGTTTTCAACATTTATTAGGCAGGCCATTATCTAAAAAGAAAATTAACAGTTAAGTAGCTACTATGTACCAAATTGCATATATTATTTTACTTAATTCCCATTTTAATCTTATGAGATAGGTTGCATTATTCATTTTACAGATGAAGAAACTGAGGCATAAAATGACTGAGGTGTCCAAGATCACAGTGTTTAGGATTCGAAAACAGGTTGACCTGATTTTTTTTATGTTCAATTATACATTTTATTCCACTATTTTCAGAAACAGCAAAACATTTTAAGAGAAGATACATGCCTCAAAATTTGCAGAGCTATTTTCCCCACATTTTTATTCTGTAGTGTATTAAACTTACAAAATGTTGAAATTGAGACAACCTACATCAATTTCCCCATGACCACTCTTTGAAGACAATATTCAAGAAACATTGCAATCAGTGCTATCCCAGTCAGCATTTTTTATTATTTAAACAAAATATTTTGAAGCTATAATATACTAACTTATTTTTTTAAACATTTATTTTTATCTGTTTCTCTCCCCTCCTCCGCCCCAGTTGTCTGCTCTCTGTGTCCATTCACTGTGTGTTCTTCCGTGTCCACTTGTGTCAGTGGCATCCGGAATTTATGCCTCGTTTTGTTACGTCATCTTGCTGTGTCAGCTCTCTGTGTGTGCGGCGTCATTCCTGGGCAGGCTGCACTTTATTCGTGCTGGGCGGCTCTCCTTATGGGGTGCACTCCTTGTGTGTGGGGCTCCCCTATGCGAGGGACACCCCTGCGTGGCACGGCATTCCTTGCACGCATCAGCATTGTATGTGAGGCCCTTGGTTTGAACCTTGGACCTCCCATGTGGTAGGCAGACGCTCTATCCATTGGGCCAAATCCACTTCCCCTAATTTACTTTAAATCTATTTTTTAAAGAATTATTTTTGTCATTTCAGTGTTTAGGTTTCATACACAAGGATGAAACTATTAAAATGTTCTTTGATCTTATCTGCCACAGAGACTTTAATTCATAGTTCTATGATTCATCTTAGATTTAGGTCTTCATGGTCCTAACATAACTATTTTTACCAAGATAAAATAGCATGTTAAATCTAGTAACATGATCTGATTTCTAAACTTTTAAAAATTGTTAATAGTTTTAAGTAGATAAATATTTTACTTATTTCACATACTTCAAATGGTCTAATGATTTTTTGTCACAATTGGCACATATAGTATCTATAAGCTATTTATATGATGGTTTTCCATAGTGTAAGTTTTTACTCATATAGAAATATATCTTTGGTTTTGGAGGAAGATGTGACTCCAGATGCTACTTTTGGAGGAAGTGTGCCTAAAGAAAATGCCTTGATCAATTTAAACCACTGCTTGGTGTCATTTTTTTTTTAACTTTTTTTTTCTATTTTTTATTTTTATTTCTTTAAAGATCTTAGATTATAAAAATGTCACATAGGGCCGCGGACTTGGCCCAGTGGTTAGGGCATCCATCTACCACATGGGAGGTCCAAGGTTCAACCCCGGGCCTCCTTGACCCATGTGCAGCTGGCCCATGTGCAGTGCTGATGCGCGCAAGGAGTGCCCTGCCATGCAGGGCTGTCCCCCATGTAGGGGAGCCCCACGCACAAGGAGTGTGCCCTGTAAGGAGAGCTGCCCAGCACAAAAGCAAGTGCAGCCTGCCCAGGAATGGCGCCGCACACATGGAGAGCTGACACACAAGATGACAACAAAAACAAACACAGATTCTCGTGCCGCTGACAACAACAGAAGCCGACAAAGAAGACGCAGCAAATAGACACAGAGAACAGACAACTGGGGCGGGGGAATAAATAAATAAATAAATCTTTTTTAAAAAAGTCACATAAAAATTATAAGGGATTCCCATATACCCCACTCCCCACACCTCCCACATTTTCCCACCTTAACAACATCCTTCATTAGTGTGGTACATTCATTGCAATTGATGAACACATTTTGGAGCACTGCTACTAAGCATGGATTATAGTTTACATTGTAGTTTACACTCTCTCACACCCAATTCTGTAGGCTATGGCAGGATATATAATGGCCTGTATCTGTCATTGCAATGTCACTCAGGACAATTCCCAAGTCCTGAAAATCCCCCTGTATTATACCTGTTTTTCCCTCTCCCTGCCCTCAGAACCTCCAGTGGTCATTGCTTCCACATCAATGACATAATTACTTCCATTGCCAGAATCACAATAAGTCTATAGTAGAATTCTAGTAAGTCTACTCTATTCCATCATTCATTCCCCAAACCTGAGGATTCTGGGATGGTGATGCCCACTCCACATCTAATTGAGAGGGGGCTGTGATCCCATAGGGGGTTAGCATGACTTTTAAAACGGTTTGATATAGCCAATGATGTATTTCTCTGTCCTAAGGAGGCAGTTTCCCAAAGAAGAAACATCTTACTTCATAATTATTTCCAAATTGTTTATCAGCTGGTAGACTGTTAAAAGTTTTAAATCATTTAATTACAAAGTGCTTTATTCTGAACTGTCTTAAGATTCGTTTGTGGAGCTCAACTTCCAGCATGACAATATGAAAAACTCACCCCAGTGAAACTGGTGAAAACTATTAAAAATAAAAATATTTAAAGCTTCTGGAAATGGTCATAAGAATGCCCAGCAAAAACATCTACAAATTTTGGTAAGAAAGGCGAGACTCGGTATTTGAACCAAGACCACGTCCTCCCTCCCTTGTTCCAACTCATCAAGATGGAGACTCAACTCCAGACTGGTGCAGCCAAGAACACAGGACTCCCACTTTCCCCAGCCCCCAGAGAGCTTTCTTCCTGGGATTAGCAGGACTTAAGCATTTCACATCCTGCCCCCAGCTACCCTTTCTAGAGGCTAAGTCCCAGGGGAGTAGGATTGAAAGGTAGGGGCTTCCTACTGCTCCCCACCCCCCCACACACTCATGGAACAGAGGTTGTATCTTGGGTGTGGTGCACTGAGAATACCAGAATACTCGGATCATTCTTGCCCTGGCTCATGAGATGGTGGTTCTGTGCCAAGAAAGTAAAACCGAGAGGACTCCAGGCTGCTGTCCTATCCCACTAAGCAAGCCCTCAACTCCTAAAGCAGGGGTGTCATGCAAAGAGAAACTTGCCATTGTCCCCACCTCTAGCTCAAGGTCTTGTCTGAGGGAAGAGGGGGAGAAACAGGCCATAGAAAGCTAATTTCTTCCCAAAGATACTGACTTCTTTTGTGACAGAGTGAAAAAGTTCAAGCCTAAAGGAGCTCTCAAGAACAGTGAAGGTTGTGGTGAAAGGCAATTGGGAGAAGATTCAAGATACAGACTATGAGAAAACTGGGAAATAAGGCAGCTAAGAGGAGCCCTCCTGGGGTCAAAACAAAAGTCAAACAATGACCTCAAATTATTCTTTCAAAGGAGCCAGAATTTGATTGTAATAGTTTGTAGAGCAATTTATGCCCCCAGAGCATTGTTGGAAAACAATAGAGCAATCAACTGGAAATGAGTGGAATTTGACAGATAGGTGAGGTCAGGGAACAGGAGGAAAGGAGGAAGAGAACCCTACCAATACCACTGTCATCCCAGGGTGACTGTAGGCATATAAAAAGCTGCACCCCCTTAAGGAACATCAGGCTGCACACTGGTGGGGGGGGGTGTAAATCCACTTCACTAAAATAATCCAGCCAGTTACTAAACAATAAACAAATAATAAAAAGCCCTGTAAAGTGAGGGGCCAGTACTGAGAATTGCTATATTATGGAAAATGCCCATTTTCCGACAAAAAATTTGCATGGCATGCAAAAAAAAGAGGAATATATGGCCCATACACTTATCAAAAAGCAAGCAGGTTTTTAAAACAGAATAGATAGACAAACAGAGATGTGTGGGTATTTCCTAATCCTGTCCACTGCAAGGGCCTAGAAGCAATGACCTCCCAGTAGCAATGATCACACCCACCATCCAGATCTTGGTTTCTAAATACCACTCTCCAATAAAAGGAACCAGGGCTTCTTGGAAGGAATGACTAATTCCAGAGCTGTGCTGGGAAAGAACAAGATGATTCTAGAACACCTTGTGATACTAGAAAGTAAGGAAATGCTCAGAAAATAATGGGGCTTTTCCAAAGAGCACAGGAACCAACTTGAAGAGGCTCCCGATGGCCAAATACAGAATTTGAGTGACACAATAAGTAATGGTAGTTATAGATTATAGTCCACAGAATAAAATAAATATCCATGGGTTCATGAAAAATAAAAATAAAATGCTAAAAAAAAGCAACAGAACCTGCCTATGAGAGAAACTAGATGTTGGAGTTATCTGGGGAAAAAAGCGCTTTAAATTAGCTATTGTTGGGAAGTGGACTTGGCCCAATAGATAGGGGTCCACCTACCACATGGGAGGTCTGTGGTTCAAACCCTGGGCCTCCTTGACCCATGTGGATCTGGCCCATGCGCAGCGCTGATGCGTGCAAGGAGTGCTGTGCCATGCAGGGGTGTCCCCCGCATAGGGGAGCCCCACGCTCAAGGAGTGCGCCCCGTAAGGATTGCCGCCCAGCGCAAAAGAAAGTGCAGCCTGCTCAGGAATGGCACCGCACAGATAGCTGATGCAGCAAGATGACCCAACAAAAAGAGACACAGATTCCCGTGCCGCTGATAAGGATAGAAGCAGTCACAGAAGAACATACAGCGAATGGACACAGAGAACAGACAACTGGGGGGGGGGAGGGAGGGGAGGGAAGAGAAATAAAAAAATAAAAAAATAGATCTTTTTTAAAAATTAGCTATTGTTATTATGTTCACAGAATTAGAGGAGAACATGATGAAAGAAGTAAAGGAAGGTATGCTTATACTGGTACATCAAATAGAGAATATCAACAGAGAAATTGTAAAAAAAAACAAATGAAAATAATGGAGTTGAAAAGTACAATAACTGATAAATTCACTAGAGGAGCTCAACAGTAGATTTGAACTGGCAGAAGAAAGAATATGTAAATTTGCAGATAGATTGATAGAAATAATACAAACCAAAGAAAAGAAAGAAAAAGAATGAAGGAAAATGAAGAGAGCCTCAAAGAAATATGGGACACCATCAAATGCACCAACATATACATATTGGGGTACAAGAAGGAGAGGAGAGAAAGGAGCAGGAAAAAATATTTGAAGAAATAATGGTTGAAAACTCCCCAAATTTATTGAAAAACAACAACCAGGAACCTCAATGAACTCCAAGATTCACAAATAGAGATTCACAAATAGACACCTCATAGTAAAAATTCTGAAAAGCAAAGGCAAGGCAAAAATCTTGAAGAAAGCAAGAGAAAAAAAATCATTTGGACATTCATTCATCTATAAACCAGGTGTAGCAGTCTGATATTATTGATGAATTCCAAAAAGAAATACTGGATTATGTTTGTAAACAGGTCTTTTTCTCTGGGCATATGAAATTACATTGGATTCAGAGGTTTACTTAAGTAATCAGTAGGGTGGTGAGTCCCCGCCCCTTGGTGGGTGGGGATTCACAGATAGAAGGCATGGCAAAGGACAGAGTTGAGGTTTTTTTTTTTTGTTTTTGTTTTTGTTTTTTTTTTTTTGAGGATGCTCTTTAATCATTAGTTAAAAATATTTCACAACAATGCAAGGTATTGGTAGTAGGGTGAGGTGAGGTATGAGAGCCCTGTATGTTATGTATTTTTGTTTTGTAAGTTCACAACTATTACTACACACTTACTGTTTATGTACAAGTGATACACTTCAAACATTGTTTTAAAATGACACGGGGTCCTCCACGATGCTGTGATAGTCTGTATTTAGAGTTGAGGGTTTTTGATGTTGGAGTTTTGATGTTGGAATTTGATGCTGAAGCCTAAAGCTGGAGCCTCAGGAAGTAAGCACACAGGAAAGAGAAGCAAGCCCCAAGAAGCCTGAACACTGGCAGAAGTAGGCAGCCATCTTGCTCCAACACATGAAAATAGACTTTGGTGAGGGAAGTAACTTATGCTTTATGGCCTGGTATCTGTAAGCTCCTACCTCAAATAAATACCTTTTATGAAAACCAACCAATTTCTGGTATTTTGCATCAGCACCCCTTTGGCTGACTAATACACCAGGCAATGTGCTGGATATGGGAATCCAGAAGTGAATATGATTTGGCTTAGTGTCAGGTGGTTAGTCAAGAAGAAGCTACTTTGTACAGGGGGAAAAAACCTGAATTGAAATTTAGTAATTCCAAAGACCATGAGTAGGTAATCTCTCCCTGTTTGGATCTCCTTCCCCATGTTTAAAATGAAGATGTTTAAAATAGAGATTTGTAATCCCATCCATTTCATTGGCAATAAATTGGGGAGCTCATTTAGAACTAAGAATTTGCTATGAACACTAGTTCTGTGACCTTGGGCAACACCCCCCGCCCCCTCTGGGTGTCAGTCTTCTCATTTGTAAAATGAGGAGTTTGGACTAGGTTAGCTCTACTCTATTATTCCATCAAGGCTGAGATACTGACTTTTGTCTTACAAACCAGGAAAATATGTTCATGGTCATCTCCTACTCCTGCAACAGGAAGTAACTACCTATTAGCAGTAACTGTCAGAAATAACCAGGCAAACAGGGCCTTTAATACAATGAGATAAGAGCAAAGGAATTGATATCTTGAATAAGACCTGTGGTCTACTCAAATCAGGACTTTCATAAACAAAGGCAAGGACCTGTCCATGGTTGTGCCTGACAAATATTTCTTAACATTCGTTGCAGATCTTAGGTCATTTCACCTAGAAACACAAAAATAGATTGCTTGTGTAATGATTACATTCGGTATGTGTGGCAGTTTGAGATTATTTTATGCATTCCCAAAAGAGAAAGATTATGTTTTTAAACTAATCTATTCCTCTGGGTGTGATACCCTTCGATTGTATTAAATTCAGTTGAGGGGCCTTTGATTCGATTACCTGTTAAGATTGCTTTTACGACATTTTGATTCTACTACATCAGTAAGGTGTGACTCAGGTAGAGCCCCTGCCCCCTTGCTGGGTGTGAAATAAAGGGGGCACTCAGGCAGATACACAAGAAGAGAGAGCTCTGTCATTTTTGATCCTGCCATGTGACAGAAAAGAGAAGGCTCAAACAGCTCAGGCCGGGGAGAGAGACGAGCCGCTTGCCTGATAGTATACAGCTGACCTCGGGAAGCAAGCAAAACAGCTGAGACTGATATAGAAGGCTGAGAAAGAAATAAGTCCTATGCCAGGAGAGAGGGGACTACAGGACCAGTTAAGCACAAAGGCTCAAGGGCAGGGGTTCTTAACAAGGGGTCTGTGAGCTTGAATCAAAATTCAAAAAAACATCATTCTTGTGGGGATGTGTTGGTAGGGGTGTGCTATATTTATTAATAATACACAGTATAGTGTGGACTTAGTAATGGGCGCATGGTTTTCACCTGGCTGGCAAAGGGGTCCATGGAACAAAAAAGGTTAAGAACCCCTGCTCAAGAGGCTGGGCCCATGGAGCTCAAGGGGAAGAAGAAGCCCAGAGGGGAAGGAGAGACCAGGCAGAGATCGCCCGCCATCTTGCTTCAACAAGTGGCAGCTAACTTTAGTGAGAAAGCACCTTATGGTGCCTTGAGTTGGACTTTCCATGGCTTTGGCACTGTAAGCTTTTATCCCAAATAAATACCTTTGGTAAAAGCCAACAAATTTCTGGTACTTTGCATTGGCACCCCTAAACTAGAGTCCATTTGGATTCAGTACTTATAAATTTGGTCATTAAATTTAGCTTTTAAAATTTTTTATTTGAACAAATAACACATGCACATACTTTTTTAAGTCAAAGAGTACTTAAGGGTTTGTAATAAAAACCAAACACCAGTCCCCTGTGCCATCCCTCCTTACTACTGATTCTTGCCACCAGATATGTAGTAGGCAGAATGTCCCACCCCGCCCCAAAGATGTCCATGCACTAATCCCTGGAACCTGTCAATATGTTAGATTACATAGCTAAGAGGACTTTACAAATGTGATCAAGGTTAAGGACCCTACCTTGGGTTATCTAGGTGAGAACAGTATAATGACTTGAGCCCTTAAAAGCAGAGAAATTTCTTAGGCTGGAAGCAAAAGAGGAAGTCAGAGTTTTGAAGCACTAAAAGGATTCAGTTCCCTTGCTGGCTTGAGGATGGAGGAGGCCGTGGAGTAAGCATGAGATGGAACAGGATACTACTAACACCCTGAGTGAATCTTGAAGCACATTCTTCCCCAGAGCCTCCATCTAAGAGCCAAGGCTGGCTGATGCCTTGATTTCAGCCTTATGAGATCCTCAGCAAAGAATTCAGCCACAGCATGCGAGACTTCTGAACTACAGAAACTGTGAGATAATAAAGTCGCTAGACTTGTGGTACTTTGTTATGGAAGCAAGAGAAAAACTAATACACAGAGGCATCTGCTTTTTAACATTTTTAGCTGTTTCTTCTGGTATTTAACTCTTCTGAATAATACCCTAATACTCGATGCAATTTCTTATATTTATTTAGGTTTAAAAAAGATCTATTCCTAAATTTCTGCTATGGAAGATGAGGAATTAGCTTTCTTATATACTCTCCAGCCCACCCCCACACAACACACTCATACTTCTCTTCCACAAATATAAAAAAATTTGGTTAAAGTATTCACTATTGTATTATAGCTATGTAAATATTGTTCACAAATGATCCATGTAAGGTATTATTGTTTCTGTTTCCTTTATGTTGTTTTCCCTGAAGTTGGCTCCCCCTTTTTTTTTGTTTGATCAGTTGTCTATGTACCTGTCTGAGTTTAGCCTTAAATTTTCTGAAATAACCATGAAACTCCACTCTATGTGGTCAAACACACAAGGCAATCCAAAATTCCATTTTTTTTCCCCTTGGAGACAAACCTGCTGAAGTTTGCTATTCTCCTGATCCATCTGGAGTGGTCATGCTCTAGGCCTGTCACCCAGCTATCATCCTAGGTATTCCCTTTGCCTCTTTTCTGTATTATTAGTAGATTCTATTTCCTGTATCTCAGATGGTCTTCTTTCTTGGTGTATATGCTGGTTTTGCTGGACAGCATTCTGCACTGACTTTCTTGGAAAGCCTGAATGGGAGGTAATATTCAAAAATCCTTCTATGTCTGAATACATTTTCACACGATTAAAATTTTCACTAGGTGAAGAATTCCTAATTAGAAACAATTTCCTCTCAGAATTTCGAAAGCACCATTCCAATATGTTCTTGCTTCTAATGTTGCTTTTGAAGACTGATTCCACATTGGTTTCTAATTTTCTGTATGTAACATTTTTCCTCTGCCAGCTTTAAAGGTTTACTTTTGGATCCCAGTTTTTTAAAATTTTAACAATGATATGCCTTATTATAGAACTTCTTCCATATATTGGGCTGTGCTTTTGTGAGCCCTTTCAATCTAGAAACTTATCCTTCACTTTTTAGACATTTTCTTATATTATTTCTTACATACTATGTTCCCCCTTTTTCCCTGTTAGTTGGATATTGGATATCCTGGACTGATTCTCTAATTTTCAAGTCATTTTCTCTTATGTTCCATTTGTTGGTCTTTTGGTTCTACTTTTTGGAAGATTTCCTTAACTTAATCTAAGCCTCAGTTTTCATCTGTAAAATGGTGGTAATGAAAGAATCTTCCTGGGAAGTGGACTTGGCCCAGTGGTTAGGGCGTCCGTCTACCACATGGGAGGTCCGCAGTTCAAACCCCGGGCTTCCTTGACCCGTGTGGAGCTGGCCCATGCGCAGTGCTGATGCGCGCAAGGAGTGCTGTGCCACGTAGGGGTGTCCCCTGTGTAGGGGAGCCCCACGCGCAAGGAGTGCACATCATAAGGAGAGCCGCCCAGTGCGAATGAAATTTCAGCCTGCCCAGGAATGGCGCCACACACACGGAGAGCTGACACAACAAGATGACGCAACAAAAAGAAACAGATTGCCGTGCCACTGACAACAGAAGCAGACAAAGAAGAACATGCAGCGAATGGACACAGAGAACAGACAACTGGGGTGGGGTGGGGTGGGGGTGGGGGGGAAGGGGAGAGAAATAAAAAAAAAAGAATCTTCCTCATAGGGTTGTTGTAAAGTGTCAATGAGATAAGCGCTTAGCACAGTGAGCTTCTATAAATGGTAGCTGTGATTGCACATATTGTTATTATGGGGCCAATTTCTTCCTCCTTCTCTTGTGAAAATGGGAATCCTGGTGGTAGCAATGCATCTTTAATAACACTATATTATATATACTTACTATCTGATTTCATTGTACCAAATTTGTAATGAAATAGTAGTTCCCAGTTGCACTGATCTGGGAAAGTATTTCTACAGCATACATTCAGGTAGAAATATTAGAATGCAGTATCTTAACTCTTTTACTCATGTTCCTCGAAAACACTTAAAATCAAAACTTGTGTTTTTGGCTTTGCTTTTTCCTTTTTCATTTGTCAGGAAAAAACACAGATCCACCCCCTCCCTTCACCTCTAGGGTGGATGAGAACTAGGGACAAAAAAGTGAAAATGATGGATGGCTGTTCCCTGGCAGTAGAATAGGTAGTTTAGAGCCCAAACTAACCATTTTCTTAGAAACATAGTGCAGTGCAAACATGTAACGTGTGAGGGTTGATGTATACTCTGCCATGCAGCCCAAAATAAGGCCGGCCAGTATCTGGGAGCATTGAAGAAGCTAATGGACAATTAACAAACGTCCGGCCAAGAGGAGGCCTGGATTAGCTGTCAGCTTGGCAGCCAAGGGCCACCCTGCCTTTGCTTAGGGGCCCCATGGCTACCAGAACTAGAATTAGAGGAAGAACACTGGTTCAAAAGTCAGAAACCATTCAGTTTTGCTCTTTTCTTTATTTATTAATTCATTTATTCATTTGTTTGGCCAACTGGAGAAATGGAGTAAGAATGAATTGCTGTTTAGCACACTCGTGGGTTCTGGAAATTCTTTATAAGCACAGTAAGATATCTGTAATAGAAGTAAAAACTTAAGTTTGTTCCTGGCATTTGGAAGTTCTTACATAACCAAACAAATACCAAGCAAACCAAGACATAATCTTCTTTATAAAAACCTGGCATGCATGTGCACACACAAATGCCAACCCCTAATATATCTAGGAAATGTTTTTGCAGACGGCAGTTCAGAGCATATCTGTGTCATATCATTGTTCCACTCAGGATATGGACTAATATAAGCACATTAGGTTAGGAACAAAATTGTCCAAAACCTTTATAATATTTTAAATGGACTGAAAATTTGAAAGCCTTGTTGAAAAACAGGCTGTGAGTCTGAATGTTAGGTTGAGAAAAATTATGTGTAGTTAAGTGTGTGCTTCTTAAACTTGCCGAGTGTACACTTGGTCATGCAGGTTTCATTAAATTGCTGGCTTGAATACCATTGGGAAATATTTATAAAAACCATATGACTACCACCAGAAAGACATAACGCATACATTGCAGTGAAAAAGAAAACTGATTAAATTGAACAGTGATGTCTGGGAGCCACAGTCCTGCTGCTAGGGTCTGCTCTATTCCAGTTTTTTTATTCACTTATTCAAGAAGCTTTTAAATGAGTATAGATTATGTTCAAGATTCTGTGGTGGATTCAAGGAAGACTTGCTTCTAGTCCAGGGCAGGGACAGATAATTTGTTTCATCCTGTAGACCAGCTCTGCATGGAGTGCTGTTTGGTTTTGTTTGTTTTTTTATCGCTCTCCCCCCCCTCCTTGCAGCTTTTTTGCTTGCTGTCTGCTCTCTCTGTCCATTCCCTGTGAGTTCTTCTGTGTTTTTGCTTGTCTCCCTTTTTTTGTTGTTGTTGCATCACCTTGCTGAGTCGGCTCTCAGCGGCACTTGCGGACTGGAGACTCTCCGCAGTGTGTTGGGAGCCTGCCTTCACAAGAAGGCCCCGGGACATGAACCCACGGCCTCCCATATGGTAGGCGGGAGCCCAACTGATTGAGCCACAGCCACTTCCCTGGAGTGCTGTTTTAAAAAAGATTTTGTGATTGGGTTTGGGCTCAGTGGGAAAGAGAGCTAAGTTCTATTAGTGGTATCTCACTGGGTACAAGTTGGGGGGGGTAAGCTGAAGCATTTGTGCCACATAGTTGCCATCCTGGGCTAATGGCTGTGGGAAGACATTCATGTATATAAATAATGAATAATCTACAAGGAAGGATGTTAAAATTAGAGTTATAAAAGGAGGTATAAGTAAAGTGCCATGGACAAACAGCAGAAAGAATGATGGGGATGTGGGGCTTGGGGGAAACCCAGAAAACTTCCTTGAAGGAGGTGCTGGTTGATCTGCACCTTGAAGCATGAGTAGAATCTGAATATATTAAGAAAAGGGGGCATTCCCTATCCTTGGGAAGATTCTGAGTAAGGGCACAGATTGTGGTGGCAGAGTGGATAGTGATGGGAAGATGATAGAGGTAAGCAGATGAGCTAGATTAGGCAGGAGATGACGAGGGGCTGACATGTGCCTGGTAAATAGGAGAGAAGGGCTGAGGTCTGAAATAATTTAGGGATAGACTCCCAGAAACTGAAGAATTGGAGGGAGATGTTCAAGATGATAAAGAGAAGAGCAGACACGGTAGGGGTGGGGAAGATAGATGAAAAATCTGAATTTTATTTTGGACATGTTAACTATAGAATGCTGGAGAGAACAATTGGGTCTACTTTTGATTTTCAGTAGTATTGGGGACACTCGGGTATGGCAACGAGAGGAGATTAGATTCAAGATCCAAGGTTGTGGAGCAAGCCACCAGGGAAATACCAATGGGATCACTCCCAGAAGAAGATACCTTAGAAGCCCTCTCTTGGCACAAGGTGAGAAAACCCCAAATCTGAGTTTGCCATGGGGGCAGTCATAGGATGGTGTCAAGGCAGAGGACTTAGCAGGAATGTGCAGCACAAGAGTAACACACTGCTGCCATCTTGGGGTCTCATGTAGAAATTGAAATGGCAGCGTTCTGAAAGCCACTTAGTGAGAGGGCAGGTTATTTTGGAACCAGTAAGGTACCTCCTCTCAAAAACCCTTGTAGACTGAAAGCGGGAGGATTGCATCCAGTATCCATGTGGAATCTGAGCCTCCTCTTGACATAGAGGTGCAATGGACACAACCAATCCAAGGTCCACAGAGAAAAGGTGGCATTGGAGTGGGAAAAGTGGACATGGTGGCTAATGGGTATGGGGAATGGCAGGAAGAGACGAGATGTGGAGGCGTCTTTGGGACTTGGAGCTGCCCTGGATGGTGCTTCAGGGGCAATCACCGGACATTGTAAATCCTCCCAGGGCCCACTGGATGGAATGGGGGAGAGTATGGGCCATGATGTGGACCATTGACCATGGGGTGCAGAGGTGCCCAGAGATGTACTTACCAAATGCAATGGATGTGTCATGATGATGGGAATGAGTGTTGCTGGGGGGGGAGTGGTGGGGTGGGGGTGGTGGGGTTGAAGGGGTCCTCATATATTTTTATTTAATGTAATATTTTTACAAAATCAATAAAAAAAAAAACCCTTGTAGGTCTTCCTTGAACACTTTTCTTTTTTAAGATTTATTATTTATTTATTTCTCTCTCCTCCCACCCCCCCACCCCCAGTTGTCTGCTCTCTGTCCATTCCCTGTGTGTTCTTCTGTGACTGCTTCTATCCTAATCAGCGGCACTGGGAATCTGTGTTTCTTTTTGTTGCGTCATCTTGTGTGTCAGCTTTCCGTGTGTGCAGCACCATTCCTGGGCAGGCTGCTCCCTCCTTCGCGCTGGGCAGCTCTCCTTACGGGGCGCACTCCTTGCGCGTGCGGCTCCCCTATGCGGGGGACACCCCTGCGTGGCAGGGCACTCCTTGTGCACATTAGCACTGAGCATGGGCCAGATCCACACGGGTCAAGGAGGCCCAGGATTTGAACTGTGGACCTCCGGACGCCCTATCCATTGGGCCAAGTCTGCTTCCCGTCCTCGGCCACTTTTAAGCCTAACCCACTTCTCTTTCCCCAAAGAAAAAAACACAGTGGTTCGTGTTCTGTAGCATCCTTTCTTTCCAGAAGGGTTTGACCCTTGGGAGCAGACTACTCCCAGTCATCTACAGCATCCTAGCACTGAATTGATATCCTTCTTGCTTCTGCTGCTCCTGTCTTATAGCTACTGACCAAATTTATGGCCTGGACTACAATTGTTTGCTTGATCCACTGAATCCCTGGTTTTGACTGAGTCATTGCTTGGCTCTGACCTTGATACTAGAATACCTACTTTTTGCCTCCAGGGGCACCATTTACACACCTATGTTTTCATTTGCTAATACTTTCTGGGGTGGAACTGGATCTTCTTTTATTCATTCATTCAGTCAACAAACATTTATTGAGTAGCTATAGTGTGCCAGGTACTGGGGCTACATTTGGGAGCAAAAAGAGCTGGGGCATCAACACCACAAAAATCAGTTATCTTTCTCTAAACCAGTAATGATCTATCTGAAAAGAAAATCAAGAAAATAATTTCATTTATAATAGCATCTAAAATAAAATGTCTAGGACAAATCTAACTAAGGCTGTGAAAACTATAAAACATTGCTAAAAGAAATTAAAGAAGACCTAAATAAGTTGGAAAACAACTTGTGTTCATGGATTGGAAGACAATATTGTTAAAATGTCAATACTACCCAAAGCAGTCTGCAGATTTAACACAATCCTGATAAATATTCCAGCACCATTTTTGCAAAAATGGTAAAGCCAACCTGCAAATTCATATGGAGTTGCAAGGGGTCCCAAAGAGCCAAAACAATCTTGAAAAAAATTAAGTTGGAGAACTCACACTTTCCAATTTCAAAACTTACTATGGGGAAGCGGACTTGGCCCAGTGGATAGGGCGTCCGTCTACCACATGGGAGGTCTGCTGTTCAAACCCCGGGTCTCCTTGACCCGTGTGGAGCTGGCCCATGCGCAGTGCTGATGCGCTCAAGGAGTGTCCTGCCACGCAGGGGTGTCCCCCGCGTAGGGGAGCCCCACGCGCAAGGAGTGCACCCCATAAGGAGAGCCACCCAGCACAAAAAAAAGTGCAGCCTGCCCAGGAATGGCGCCGCACACCCGGAGAGCTGACACACAAGATGACGCAACAAAAAGAAACACAGATTCCTGTCCGCTGACAACAACAGAAACGGACAAAGAAGAGGAAGCAACAAATAGACACAGAGAACAGACAACCGGGGCGGGGGGGGGGGGAGGAGGAGGGGGCGGGGGGGGAAGGGGAGAGAAATAAATAAATCTTTTAAAAACGAAAGACAAAACAAAAAAAAAACTTACTATGATGCCAAAGTAATCAAAACAGATTGGTACAGGAATAAGGATAGACACAGACCAATGGAAATATAATCGAGACCCCAGAGATAAACCCTCACATCTATGACCGATTAATTTTTTTATTAGAGAAGTCGTAAGTTTACAAAACAATTGTGCATACCATAGAGGATTTCCATACATCTCCCCAGCACCAACACCTTACATTGTTGTGGAACATTTGTTATAAATGATGAAAGGACATCATGTCCATATTCTATAATTGGTGTATTTTTTCCACAAACCACCCTATTATTAACACCATGTATTATTAATAGCATTGTGTATTTGTTATAGTTCATGAGAGAACATTCTCATATTTGTACTGTTAACCACAGTTCATCATCCACCACAGAGTTCACTGTGTTATAAGTCCCATGCCTGTACAATCCATCCAAAGTGCACAGCAGTGGCTCTCAGTTTCATCACAGGATTGTGCTGTCCTCATCTCAGTCAATTTCAGAACATTAGCCCAAAAGGAAAAAATCCAATATCCCTTTATACCCCCCAATTGTTGACCCTAAGAATTGATAAAGTATCTTCTGTGCCATTGCTGCAAAAATATTACACTATTAATGTTAACTATAGTCCGTAGGATACATTAGTTGTATTTTCCCCATATATTACCATATTCTTAACACCTTGTAATAGAAGAACATTTTTTATTTGTACTATTAACCACAATCTTAATCCATCACAGAAATCCTTGTTATACAGTCCCTGGATTATACTTTATCTTCCCTTTAATTGACGTTTATGTCCCTCAACTACCCCTTTCAGCCACAATCACATTTATAAATCAGCAGTGACAATTATATTCACTATAATGTGTTACCATCAACTCTATCCATTGCCACACATTTTCAATCAACCTTATAAAAAATTCTACATACATTAAGCATCAGCTCCTCCTTCTTAACCCGCATTTTATCTCCTAGTAACCTATACTCTAGAGTTTACCTCAATGAGTTTACTCATTTTAATAAGTTCATATTAGAGAGAACAAACAATATTTTTCCTTTTGTGTCTGGATTATTTCACTCAACATAATGTCCTCAGGATTCATCCATGTTGCTATGTGTCCTGATTTCATTTATTCTTACAGCAGCATAGTATTCCATCCTATATATATACTACGTTTTGTTTATACTTTCATCAGTTAATGGATACCTGGGTTGTTTCAATCTTTTGGCAGTAGTGAATAATGTTGCTATGAACATTGGTGTGCAAATGTCTGTTCACATCCCTGTTTTCAGTTCTTCCAAGTATATTCCTAGTAGCGCGATTGCTGGATCATACGGCTGAACAGCCAAACTGTTTTCCACAGAGGTTGCACCATTCTATATTCCCACCAACAGTGAAGGAGTGTTCCTATTTCTCCACATCCTCTCCAGCACTTGTAGTTTCTGATTTTTTCAATAATGGGCATTCTGTAAGGGCTGAAATGATATCTCATTGTAGTGTTCATCTGCATTTCCCTAATAGCTAGTGCTGTTAAGCATCTTTTCATGTGCTTTCTGGGTATTCATATTTCTTCTTTAGGGCAAAAAGGCTCTTGAAATTTTTATTGGGATTATGTTGAATCTATAAGTCAACTTGGGTAGAATTAGCATCTTTATGATATTTAGTCTTCCAATTGTGAACATAGACTATCCTTCCATTTGTTCAGGTCATCTTTGATTTATTTTAGCAATGTTTTGTAACTTACGGAATACTGGTCCTTTATGCCCTTGGTTCAGTTTATTCCTAAATATTTAATTCTTTTAGTTGCTATTGTAAATAGATTTTTTCCTGACTTCCTCCTCAGATTGCTCATTAGTAGTGTAAAGAAATGTATTAATCTTGTATCCCGCCACTATGCTGAACTTGTTCATTAGCTTTAGGAGCTTTGTTGTGGATTTTTCAGGGTTTTCTTTTTTTTTTTTAAGATTTATTATTTATTTATTTATCTTCCCTCCCCCTCTCCCCACAGTTGTCTGCTCTCTATGTTCATTCACTGTGTGTTCTTCTGTGTCCGCTTGTACTCTTGTCAGCGGCACTGGCAATCTGCGTCTCTTTTTGTTGCATCATCTTGTTGTATCAGCTATCCGTGTGTGCGGTGCCACTCCTGGGCAGGCTGCACTTTTTTTCACGCAGGGTGGCTCTCCTTACGGGGTGCACTTCTTGCACGTGGGGCTCCCCAACGTGGGAGACACCCCTGTGTGGCATGGCACTTCTTGCGCACATCAGCACTGCACATGAGCCAGCTCATCACACGGGTCATCAGGGTTTTCTATGTATAGGATCATATCATCAGTGAATAGTGAGAGTTTTATTTCTTCCTTTCCTATTTGGGTGCTTTTACTTCTTTTTCTTGCCTAATTGCTCTAGCTAAAACTTCTAGCACAATATTGAATAATGGTACTGACAGCGGGCATCTTGTCTTGTTCCTGACCTCAGCAGGAAAGCCTTCAGTCTTTTACTGTTCAGTATAATGTTAGCTGTGGAGTTTTCTTATATGTACTTTATCACGTTGAGAAAGTTTCCTTCTATTCCTATCTTTTGGAGTATTTTTATCAAGAATGGGCACTGTATTTTGTCAGATGGCTTTTCTGCATCAATTGAGAGGATTCTGTTATTTTTCTTCTTCAGTTTATTAATGTGGTTTATTACACTGATGGATATTTTCTTGTGCTGAACCACCCTTGCACATCTGGGAAAACTGAATATATAATACTTTTAATGTGTTTTGGATTCATTAGCAAATATTTGTTGGGGATTTATGCACCTATATTCATTAGAGAAATTGGTCTATAATTTTGTTTTTTAATAGTATCTTTATCTGGCTTTGGTATTAGGGTAATAAAACCCTGTTCAAGTTTTTGGAAGAGCTTGAGCAAGACTGGCATTAAATCTTTGAATGATTGATGGAATTCACCTGTGAAGCCATCTAGTCCTGGGATTTTCATTTTGGGGAGGTTTTTGATGACTGTTTCAATCTCTTTACTTGTAATTGGTTTGTTGATGTCTTCTATTTTTTTCTAGGGTCAGTGTAGGTTGTTTGGTATTTCTAGGAATTTGTCCATCTCATCTATGTTGTATAGTTTGTTGGCGACAGTTGTTCATTGTATCCTGTTATGATCTCGTTTTTCTCTGTGAGGCCAGGAGTAATGCCCCCCACTCATTTCTGATTTTATTTATTTGTATCTTCTCTCTTTTTCCTTTGTCAGTCTAGCTAAGAGTTTGTCAATTTTGTTGCGCTTCTTGAAGAGCCAAATTTTGATTTTGTAGATTCTCTCTATTGTTTCTTGTTCTCTATTTCATTTATTTGTGCCCTAATCTTCGTTATTTTTTTTAACTTCTGCTTGCTTTGGGATTAATGTGCTGTTCTTCATCTATTTCCTCCAGGTGTAGAGTTAGGACTTTTATTTTAGCTCTTTCTTCTTTCTTAATGTAAGTATTGAAGGCTGTGAATTTCCCTCTCAGCATTGCCTCTGTTGCATCCCATAGTTTTTTTCTTTTTTTAATTGTATTTTTTGAAGATACATAGATCACAAAAAATGTTACAGTAGACAATATAAGAGGTTCCCATATACCCCACTCCCCAGCCCCCCCCCCAATCCTCCCACATCAACAACCTCTTTCATCATTGTGGCACATTCATTGCATTTGGTGAATACATTTTGGAGCACTGCTGCACTGCATGGATGATAAGTTTGCATTGTAGTTTACACTCTCCCCTAGTACATTCAATGGGTTATGGCAGTATACAGAATGTCCAGAGTCTGTCCTTGCAATATCATTTAGGACAAATCCAAGTCCCAAAAAAATGTCCCCACATCACATCTCTTCTTCCCTCTCCCTGCCCTCTGCAACTACCATGGCCACTTTCTCCACATCAATGCTATAATTTCTTCAATTACTAGTCACATAGTTTTTGATATGTTATGTTCTTGTTTTCATTCATCTTGAGATATTCAGTTATTTCTCTTGCTATTTCTTCTTTGAACCACTGGTTATTTGAGTGTGTTATTCAATCTACATATATGTACGAATTTCCCCCTTTTCTGCTTATTATTGATTTCCAGCTTTATTACAGTATGATCATAGAAAGTGCTTTGTATAATTTTGATCTTATTAAATTTATTGAGACCTGTTTTATGACCCAACATATGTTCTATCCTGGAGAAAAGTCCATGAGTACTTTGAGAAGAATGTCTTTCCTGCTGTTTTGGGGTATAATGTTCTATATCTGTTTGTAAAGTCTAGTTCATTTATCATATTATTTAAGCTCTCTGTTTCCTTATTGAGCCTCTATCCAGATTCTATACAATGATGATATGGTGTGCTGAAGTCTCCATCTATTATTGTAGAGACGTATATTTCTCCCTTCAGTTTTGCCAGTGTTTGCTTCATTTATTTTAGGGCACCCAGGTTAGGTGCATGAATATTTATTATTGTTATTTCTTCTTGATGAATTTCACCTTTTATTAATCTATAATGACCTCCATCTCTTATAAGAGTTTTGCATTTAAAATCTATTTTATCTGATATTAGTGTAGCTACTCCATTTCTTTTTTCATTACTATTTGTGTGGAATATCTTTTTCCAACCTTTCACTTTCAGTTTGATTGTGTCCTTGCATATAAGGTGAGTCTCTTGTAGGCAGCATATACATGGCTATTATTTCTTTAATCCATTCTGTCAGTCTGTGTCTTTTTATTGGGGGAGCTCAAGCCATTAACATTCAGTGTTATTACTGTAAAGGCATTACTTACTTTGGGCATTTTATCCTTAAGCATTCTATTATCATATCTTACTATTTTCTGTCTTTTTACCCTCTTAATTACCATTACTAAAAATCTTCATTTCTACACCCTTCTCCAAGCCTCTGTCTCCTGTCTTTTCCTTTCAGGCTGCAGCACTCCCTTTAGTATCACTTGTAAATCTAGTCTCTTGGTGACATAATCTCCCTGTTTTTGTCTATGAAAACTTTAAACTCATCCTCATTTTTGAAGGACAGTTTTGCCATATACAGAATTCTTGGTTGGTAGTTTTCCTCTTTCAGTACCTTTAATATATCATACCACTGCCTTCTTGCCTCCATGGTTTCTGATGAGAAATTGGCACTCAGTCTTATTGAGCATACTTCATATGTGATTAATTGCTTTTCTCTTGCTGCTTTCAGAATTCTCTCTTTATCTCTGGCATTTGACATTCTGAATAGTATGTGTCTGGGGGTGGGTATGTTTGGAATTATTCTGTTTAGGGTGCATTGTCCTTCTTGGGTATTGATATTTATGTCTTTCATAAGGGTTGGGAAACTTTCAGCCATTATTTCTGCAAATATTCTTTCTGGCCCCTTTATGTTCTCTTCTCCTTCTGGAACACCCATAAATTATATGTTTGTGCATTTTACACTATCACTTAATTCCCTGAGACCCCATTCAAATTTTCCCATTCTTTACTCTTTCCATTCTTCTGTCTTTTCAAGTTCAGATACTCAGTCTTCCAATTTGCTTATTCACTCCTCAGTCAAAATACTAAGTGACTCTAATATTTTTTTCCTGGGAAAATTTCTTCTAATAAAAAAGGTTCTAGTACCTTTACATGATTGTCATCACCCTTCATCTACAATATATGACAGTGGAAATAAAAAATAAAGATGGGAAGCTGACATGGCTCAAGCCCTTGGGCATAGACCTACCACATGGGAGGTTCTGAGTTTGGTTTCTGGTACCTCCTAGAGAAGACAAGGAAGACTGTGAGCTGGTGCAATGGGCTGGCATGACATGCTGACACAATAAGATGATGCATCATGGAGATACAAAGAGGAAACACAATGAGAGACACAACAAAGCAGGGAGAGGAGGTGGCTTAAGTGATTGAGTGCCTCTCTCCCACATGGGAGGTCGTGGGTTAGGTTCCCAGTGCCTCCTAAAGAGAAGACAGGCTGACACAGAGAGTGCACAATGAATGGATACAGTGAGCACAAACAATGAGGGGGGGAGAAATAAGTAAAATAAATCTTTAAAAATAATTAAAGACACATTCAGTATAAAAATGCAGTAATCCATCTGTAGCAGTTTGATATTATTGATGAATTCCCAAAATAAATTGTATTAGTCAGCCAAAGGGTGCTGATGTAAAATCCCAGAAATGGGTTGGTTTTTATAAAGGGTATTTATTTGGGGTAGGAGCTTACAGATACCAGGCCATAAAGCATAAGTTACTTCCCTCACCAAAGTCTATTTTCACGTGTTGGGGCAAGATGGCTGCCGACTTCTGTGAGGGTTCAGGCTTCCTGGGTTCCTCTCTTCCATGGTCTTGCTTCTCTCTGGGTTCAGGGTTCCTCTCTTGCTAGGGCTTGCTTCTTCCTGGGCTCAGGTTTCTTCTTGCCCTGGGCTTGCTTCTGTGTCCTCTGTGAGCTTAATTCCCAGGACTCAAGCTTAAGGCTTCAGCATCAAACTCAAACATCAAAAAACCCTCAACTCTGTCCTTTGCCGTGCCTTTTATCTGTGAGTCCCCACCCTTTGGTGGGTGGGGACTCAACACCCTAATGACATGGCCCAATCAAAGCCCTAATCATAACTTCCAATCATACCCAGGTACAGATAAGATTACAAATATAATCCAATATGTATTTTTGGAATTCATAAGCATATCAAACTGCTACAGAAATATTGGATTATATTTGTAAACTGGTCTTTCCCTCTGGGCATATTAGAGTGGATTGGATTCAGAAGTTTTACTTTTACTTGATTGAATAATGATTCAGTCTTTGATTGGGCCATGTCAGTAGGGTGAGAACTCACAGAGAAACCACACCACAGAGAATGGAGGTTGGAGTTTTGAGATGGAGCCTGGGAAGTAACCACACAAAGAAGCAGAGCACTTGAGTTCAGAGAGAATGGAGTCCCAGGGAGAGAGAGAAAGCCAGATGGCCTTTTGGAGAAAGGCAAAGCCTAGAGAGCCTCATAGTCTACAGCTGACCTTGTGGAGAAAACAGTGAGCTGAGCCAAGAAAGAAATAATACCCGGGAAGAAAGGAACCCAGGAAGCCTGAACCCTGGCAGATGTCAGCAGCCATCTTGCTCCAACATGTGGCAATAGACTTTGGTGAGGGAAGTAACTTATGTTATATGGCCTGGTAACTAAGTTTCTACCTCAAATAAATACCCTTTATAAAAACCATCCAACTTCTGGTATTTTGCTTCAGCATCCTTTTGGCTGACTAACCCAAATGAAACTTGAGGCCTCAGGGGATGGACACCAGAGAGAGATGCAGGAAGACAAAGGAGCCTCTGGGCTGTGCTTCTTGAGGACACCAGGGGTCCACTGAGGATCTGCCTCTAGCTTTTAGAAAACAGCATTTAAAAAAACCCAAAACCAGGTCACAACCAGCAAGATGGCAGTGGAGTAAGGAGCCCCTAGAGTCAGCTCCTGCTACAGGGCAGTTAGTAAACACCCAGAGCTATCTGAGCTAGCTGAAGCACCTGTTTGGGAGCTCCAGGAGGTCAGAAGGGCATCCTGCAACATCCTTGAAGGAATGGAAGGCAGCGACTGCCCATTTGCAGAGAAAACTCATAAGTAGAGCACTCCACACCACAGAGGCTGGTGCCCATCCTCTACTGGAGGCACAAGCTGCCTCGCGAGCTGGAATTGAAAGCTCTGCTTCCCAAAAATGGGGGAGGAAGAGATGGTTGGGCACCAACTTCAGCTACTGATGAGTAAATTCAGTGGGCTAAAGTATAATCCTGAGAACAGCTAAAGTTTGAGCCTGTCCAAGCCAGAAAGAGGCTGGGAGCTGCCATCTTAACTCTGCACCTGACACGAGGGGAAGTGGGCAGACTGAAAATCACAGTGCTGGTGGGGAATGGCTTCTTTCCATCCAGGTCAGATTGCAGGTCTGGCCTAAGACCCTGTACCACCTCCAACAGGGAGGAAGCTGCAGGGACCTGTACCAGCCTCTCCGGGAAATTGCCAGTGAAGCCATGGAGGCCACTGATTGTCCTCCTCTGGTGGCACAAGCCACCCCAGGAGCTGTTCTGTGATTGGAATTGGAAGCTCCATTTCCCAAAAACAGGGGAGGAGGAGACAGTTGGCTGCCAATTTCAGCTGCTGATTGGTAGACTTGGATGGCTAAGGAATAACCCAAGGAACAGCTGGGGTGTGAATCTGTCCAAGTTGGAAAGAAAGAGGCCAGTGGCTGCCATTTTGCCTCCTCCCCCAGCCTGAGGGGAAGCCTGGCTGACCAAATATCACAGTGACGATAGGAACCAGTTTCTTTCACGCAGATTAGCCTGCAGCCCTAGCCTAGGCTTCAGCCCCACCTCTGGCAGGGAGAAGGCTGGCTAGCTCTCCACCAGCCTAACCAGGTAATGTTGGGTACCTTTGGCTGCCACAAACTGAATAATCTGAAGTCTACTGGGGCAACTGCAGTCATCTTGGACCTGTACTGCATAGATTGCTGCCACAACTGCAGTTCCATCCCCACCCCAGGCAGGGGAGAAAGGGGCGTGAAGCTTCATCAGTCTCTCTGGGCAAAAACAGTCTAGGACTGCATGACTTGGATTATTCCACAGAACTGTGACTCTGTCCCTACCTCTGGGAAAGGAGAAAGTTGGAAGAAGCTTCATCAGTCCCTAGGGCAATAATGGCAGCTTGAGACTCCACAATTTATAGCACCAATTACATCCTTGGCTCCTACTGCACAATCAGCAAGGGAGAAAGGGCAGGAAGCCCTAAACTAAAGAGAAAAACTGCACCCAGAATAAATACTCTAGTAAACAAGATGAGAAAACACCAACCAAAAATTACAATCCACACCAAGAAACAGGAAGCTATGGCCCAGTTAAAGGAAAAACATAAGTCTCCAGATAATATAAAGGAGTTAAGACAACTAATCATAGATGTTCAAACAAATCTCCTTAATAAATTCAATGAGATGGCTAAAGAGATTAAGGATATTAAGAAGGCACTGGATGAACACAAAGAAGAATTTGAAAGCATGCATAGAAAAAGAGCAGATCTTATGGGAATGAAAAGTAAAATAAATGGAATTTAAAAAACATTGGAATCATATAATAGCAGATTGAGGAGGTAGAATAAAGGTTGGTGAGCTTGAAGAAATGGCTTCTGAAAGTAAACACATGAAAGAACAGATGAAGAAAAGAATGGAAGAAATGTGACAAGGTCTCAGGGAACTAAACAACAGCAGGAGATGTGCAAACATACATGTCATGGGTGTCCCAGAAGGAGAAGAGCAGGGAAAAGGGGCATAAGGAATATTTAAAGAAATAATGTTGGAAAATTTCCCAACCCTATTGAAGGACATAGATATCCATGTCCAAGAAGCACAACATACTCCCATCCAAAAAAATCTGAATAGACCAGCTCCAAGACACATACTAATCAGAATGGCAAATGCCAAAAATAAGAAGAGAATTCTGAGAACAGCAAGAGAAAAGCAATGCATAACATATAAGGGACACCCAATAAGATTAAGTGCTCATTTCTCACCAGAAACCATGGAGGCAAGAAGACAGTGGTCTGATATATTTAAGATACTATGAGAGAAAAACTTCCAGCCAAGAATTTCATATCCAGCAAGACTGTCTTTCAAAAATGAGGGCAAGATTAGAATATTTATAGATAAACAGAAACTGGGAGAATTTCTAAGCAAGAGACAAGATTTTCAGGACCTACTAAAGAGTGTGCTAGAGCCTGAAAAGAAAAGACAGGAAAGAGAGGCCTGGAAGAAAGTCTAGAAATGAAGATTATATCAATAAAAGTAACTACAAGTGTCAAAAGAGTGATGAAAATAAAATATGACAGATAAAACTCAAATAGGAATAAACTTAACCAATGATGTAAAGCACTTGTATTCAGAAAACTGCAACCCAATGTTAAAAGAAATTTTAAAAGTCTTAAATAACTGGAAGAACATTCCATGCTCATGAATTGGAAGATTAAATATCATTAAGATGTCAATTCTACTCAAATTGATATACAGATTCAATGCAACCCTGATAAAAATTCCACCAGCATTTTTTTTAAAAATTGAAAACACAATTATCAAATTTATTTAGAAGGGTAGCCAGAAACATCATAAAAGGAAAAGAAAACACTCATCTCTGGACTTTACATCATACTGCCAAGCTATAGTGGTAAAAACAGCATAGTACTGGCATAAAGATAGACACGTAGACCAAGGGAACCAAACTGATGGCTCAGAAACAGACCCGCACATGTATGGTCAAGTGATTTTTGACCAAAAGAGCATTCCATCAATTGGCATTTATATACCTAGACTAGCATTTTCAGCCACATCCCCATTTATAAAATAGCTGTTACTCACTATGTGCTACCATTTCACTCTATACATTTCCACACTTTTACATAAAGCTAATTAAAACTTCTACATACATTAAACATCAGTAGTCCATTTCAGTCCTCCTCTTATCTCCTTTAAGAATCCACTACCTACCACCAGGTCTTGAAGATATTTTCCTACAATTTCTTCCAAAAGTTTTATGGTTCTTGCTTTTATTTTTAGGTTTTTGATCCATTTTGAGTTAATTTTTGGATAAGGTGTGAGATAGGGATCCTCTTTCCTTCTTTCGGCTATGGATATCCAATTCTTTCAACACCATTTGTTGAATGAACTTTTATGCCTGAGCTGGGTGTGTTTGACAGGCTAGTCAAAAATCAGTTGACCATACATGTGAGGGTCTGTTTCTGAACCATCAATTTGCTTCCATTGGTCTATGTGTCTGTCTTTATGCCAGTACCATGGTGTTTTTACCACTATAGGTAGGTAATAAGATTTAAAGTCTGGAGATGAGGGTTTGCTTTTCCTTTTTATGATGTTTCTGGCTATTCAGAACCCTTACCCTTCCAAATAAATTTGATGATCATGTTTTCAATTTGTTTTTTAATGCTTGTGGAATTTTTACCAGGATTGCATTGAATCTGTGTATCAATTTCAGTAGAATTGACATCTTAATGATACTTAGTCTTCCAATCCATGAGCATGGAACCAGTTATTTAGGACTTTTTTTAAAAAAGATTTATTTATTTATTTATTTCTCTCCCCTTCTCCCCCCCCCCACCCCAGTTGTCTGTTCTCTGTGTCTATTTGCTGCGTCTTCTTCTTTGTCCACTTCTGTTGTTGTCAGCAGCAGGAATCTGTGTTTCTTTTTGTTGCGTCATCTTGTTGTGTCTGCCCTCCGTGTATGCAGCACCATTCCTGGGCAGGGTGCACTTTCTTTCACACTGGGTGGCTCTCCTTACAGGGTGCACTTCTTGTGCGTGGGGCTCCCCTATGCGGGGGACACACCTGCATTGCATGGCATCCTTGTACGCATCAGCAGTGAGCATGGGCCAGCTCCACACGGGTCAAGGAGGCCCAGGGTTTGAACCGTGGACCTCCCATGTGGTAGACAGATGCCCTAACCACCGGGCCAAGTCCGCCACCCTAGGACTTTTTTGGTATCTTCTAACATTGAGTTACAGTTTTCTTAATACATGTGCTTAACATTGTTTGTTAAGTTTATTCCTATTTGAGTTTTATCTTTCTTATTTTATTTTCACCACACTTTTGACACATTTAGTTACTTTTATTGATATAACCTTCATTTCTAGACTCTCTTCTAGGCCTCTCTCTTCTGTCTTTTCTTTTCAGGTCTCTTGCTTAGAAATTCAGTTCCGTTTATCTGTGAATACTTTAATTTCATTCTTATTTTTGAAAAACCATCTTGCTGGATATAAAATTCTTGGCTGGAAGTTTTTCAGCCAAGTTTTAAATATATCAGACCACTGTCTTCTTGCCTCCATGGTTTCTGGTGAGAAATCAGCACTTAATCTTATTGGATGTCCCTTATATATTATGCATTCCTTTTCTCTTGTTGTTCTCAGAATTCTCTCTTTGTCTTTGGCATTTAACACTCTGATGAGTATGTTTCTCAGAGTTGATCTCTTTGGATTTTTTCTGATGGAGTATGTTGTGCTTCTTGGACGTGGATATCTATGTCCTTCAATAGGGTTGGGAAATTTTCTACCATTAGTTCTTCAAATATTCCTTCTTTCCCTTTTCCCTTCTCTTCTCCTTCTGGGACACCCATGACAAATGTTTGCAAATCTGCTGTTATATGATTCCAATGTTTTAAAAATTTCATTTATTGTGCCTTTCATTCCCATAAGATCTGCTATTTTTCTTTTTTTCCTTTTTTTTAAGATTTATTTTTTTATTTATTTCTCTTCTCTTCCCCTGCCCCCAGGTGTCTGCTTTCTGTGTCCATTCGCTGTGTGATCTTCTGTGTCCACTTGTATTCTTGTCAGTGGCACTGGGAATCTGTGTCTCATTTTGTTGCATCATCTCGCTGCATCAGCTCTCCATGTGTGTGGTGCCACTCCTGGGCAGGCTGTACTTTTTTTGTGCTGGGTGGCTCTCCTTATGGGGTGCACTCCTTGTGCATGGGGCTCCCCTATGTAAGGGACACCCCTGTGTGGCAGGGCACTCCTTGTGTGCATCAGCAGTGTGCGTGGGCCAGCTCATCATATGGGTCAGGAGGCCCTGGGTTTGAATCTTGGACCTCCCATGTGGTAGGCGGACACCCTATCTGTTGGGCCAAATCTGCTTCCCGTATTTTTCTTTTTTATTTCATTTTATTGTATTTTTTGAAGATACATAGATCACACAAAATGTTACATTAAAAAATATAAAAAGTTCCCACAAACCACCCCCTCCACCCACCCACTCCTCCCACATCAACAACTTCTTTCATCATTATAGCACTTGTCAGAGTGATGGACCCGAAGGGTATCGGGAATGAAAGACAAAGAGAGATTGGGATCAGGGGTTCTGAGAGCATTGATTTCTCAAGCTCATCAGACAAGCTCATTAACATCAGGGGCTTCTTTATATACCCCAAGCAACCATGAGAACTAGCAACTATTCTAGCTAACTATTCCCATAACTTCGTTAATGAAAACACAGTGCACAGTGGATAAGAGAGTAACTAAAGCCTAAGATGTTCTATTATGTTATTGAAACAAGTATACTCATAAATCTTGTTGCCCAGGTTACTTGAGATATCAAGTCTGGGTTCTGCTGGAATGTTATGTTTCCCAGAGAGATTAGCCACCTGCACGTACATCTCCAGGGACAGCATGACCCAGTGATCAGAAAGTAACTTGCTACCATGGAAACAGCATGCCTTTGTTTCCCACATTTCCCCCTTTTTGTTTTAGTCAGGGTGGCTGTGCCTGTCTTAGGTTGCCCTCCTCTGAGAGTCTTACCTGTCATTGACTACCAGCCAAGCGCTCTGACCATGGGGAATTATATCAGGGTTTTAGCAAGCACCAAATTATTAGCTTGTCCCATCACGTCAACATAGTGCAGTCTTCGGCATATTTCTCATCCCAGACAAGCAACCACAATAAGCAACAAGATTAATACACAAAGTCCTATTCCTAATGCTGATAAAAAATGCTGAGACTTCTACCAATCTACTGGATTAAACTTATTAATATGAGAAATTAAATCATTAAAGATATCCTTATCTTCAGCTACATAAATCTGATTATGAGACATTTCTAATATCTTTTTCTGTAATTCTTCTATTTCTAATGACATATTACCTTTATGACCAATTAAATGATTTTTAATCTTTTCCCAATCAAACATAGACTTATTATAAGCAAGTGGAGTAATACAAAAGTTACTTTCATTCCAATCACATTTCAATCCCCTAAGTAAGTTTAAGTTATATACTTGATCTCCAAGATGTAAAACTGCTGATTCTAAATCACTAACTCTACTGTTTAATTCTTCATCAATATATTCTTGGCTATGCCATAAGTCACTAGCATTCTTATGCCATTCATGCATGTATTGTTGAGTCTGCACCATCTCATGCAAGGCCACGGTAGCTGTAGCAGCAGCTGCAATGACACCAATCAGTCCTAATATGCCAGCTATTATCAGTCCCACAAATTGCTTTGAGTGCTTCAGGATTTCTTGAGCCATATGGAACAGCAGTTGACTTTCAGGTGATGATTGCCAAATCCGGTTCAGTCGCACTGGAATCCACACTCCCTGCTGCCTTTGAGCCATTGTAATGAAATCTTCATTCTGTAAAATGTTCTCAGACAAATAAGTATGCAAAGCCCCACTTTTATAAAATAGAGCATTCTCAGTTATAGTCAACTTTCCAACCACAAACACATAAGGATCTCTTACACACGTCTGAAGATGATGAATTTGATTTAAATGCAAATGCTGACCATACTTACTATTATTCCCAATCCATTCTATAGTAGGAGCTATTTCTAGAAAAACTTTCCATAAGTTCCTTTGAATATGTATAGATATAACATTACACCATGGAGTAGGTATCCATTTTCCTATATATTTCCAATCACTATTATTTTTAGTAAAGATTATTTTTTCATCATGATTTAAGGATTCATGAAATGGATATTGCATATTATTAATTTGCTGTCCTTTACTATTTAGACCATACCAAATAAGTCTGTCATTATGTGGAGAGGGACTCCCCATAGGGGCACTCTCCCACACTATTCCATAGGAATCATTAAAAACGACAGATCCTCTTCCCATATGGCACTCTTGCCATTCTTCTTTATCCCTACTTTCTTTTTGCGGACAATCATAAGAAGGATTTTTGGTCATGATTAAATCATAAGAGGGAAATAAAGTCACAATAAACTGAGTATTATTATTTTTGAAGATAGTTATGGCCCAATTTTTAACATACATACAGGAAGGATGGTTACCAATGCATAAGGGTCGATAATCAAATGGTAATATGAGATTATAGATTCTTTGTCCTTCCTCATAGGGTTTAATTGACAATCGATCATCAATTGTCCAGGGAATATATGGGTCTTATACAGATATATATGAAAGAATGGATCTTTCCAGGTTAACACTCTAAGTAATGGGTGGTTAGGTATATAGGCCCAATAAGTGTAATTACTGGCAGCTTCCTCATTACTTACAATCACCATCATCAGAGTTGCAGGAGACCCCATCTCTTCATTCCAGGGTTTAATCCTCTTCACAGGTAGCCATATTTGTTCTCCATTTTCTGAAATGACAAGAGCATAGCCTCGCCCCCACATTTTGATCCTGCCTTTTTTCCATTCATTACTTAAAATATCTTTCCTGAATATTGGTTGGTCTTTATTTCTAATGTCCACTGTAGATGTTTGACATTTTCCAAAGTGACATTCCACAGGTGTCAATGAATTATAAACATTAAGAAAATTTAAAGTAAATAAAGCTTTTGCCAATTGATCTTTTGGTGTTATAATACCATCATCTCCCCCTTTTTGTTTTAAAAGCATAGTTTTAGGGTATGATGGCTGCGTTCAACTATGGCTTGACCTGTAGGATTATAAGGAATACCAGTAATATGCTCAACAGCATACGTAGAACAAAAAGAAGCAAAAGACTTACTTATGTAAGAAGGACCACTATCAGTTTTAATTTTCAAGGGGCATCCCATTACAGCAAAAGCAGACCATAAATGGGAGCAAACATGATGAAAACGTTCACCACTTTGTGCAGTAGCCCACAAAAAACGAGAGTAAGTATTAATGCAAACATGGGCATATTGTAATTTACCAAATGATGGTATGTGAGTAACATCCATCTGCCACAGTTCATTAGGAGCCAGGCCTCTGGGATTAGTCCCAGCCTGAAAAGGCACTGCAGTTAAGGGTCCATAGGTGGGACAGGTACAACTAATTTCTTGAGCCTGATGTTTTGTTAATTGAGGAAATTTATGTTTAAGTCCCTTGATATTAATATGAGTTAATGTATGATATTTATTGGCATCCTGCAAACATCCTACTAATAAATCAGCTCTTGCATTATTTGCTGTCATAGGACCAGGCAAAGAGATATGAGAGCGTATATGAGTAATATAAATAGGATGCTGTTTTAACCTAATAAGATGTTGCAAGTCAGCAAAAAGTTGAGATAACTCATTAGTAGCAAAGATATGAGCTGTTTTAATATGCTTGACAGTAAGACATACATATTCAAGTCAGAGACAATGTTCAAGGGCTCTCAAAACATTTGTAAAACCTTAATGATGGCTGAAAGCTCTGTGCGTTGAGCAGATGAATAAAGAGTTTGCCAAACCTGTTCTTTTTGAGAAGTAACGTATGCTGCTTTTCCATTACTACTATTATCAGTAAATACTGTACAAGATGGTTGGGCTATGCACATAGCCCCCTGAAAAGCATTGCAAAAGTCTATTGTTGTTTTTTCTACAGATAGAGGAATGCAGCTGGCTTGAGTTGTTTAAGAAGACACTAAAGAAAGTTTTAGCAAGTTTTAAAACAAAGTGATAGTAACACAGCTGGACATTAACTTCTTGCAATAAACTAGCAGTGTCTGGGATAGCTGCATACTACAGTGTTGTTACTTTAATCTATGATAAGAGGTTGTTTCTGTGACACATACTCTTTTATAATTATTAAAACCATAATTAACCACATTGTATTTCTCTTTAATATTATGCTGAAATATTGGTAACTTTATACACTCTTAAGCATTTATGAAACCTTTTACTCATATAACTTTAATTAACAGAGGGTTAAAGGAAAGAAAAAACGTGTTCATTTTATAACACTTTTAAACACCTTCTATTTAACTTATAACATGTTAAATGAACTTAACTATTTAATTTTTTTTCAAGGTAAAATAACAAATTTCTTATAATTAGTTTGGAATAAAAGGCTACTTTTCAGAATTTAGTTTTGAGAAAGCAGTTTTGAACATTATGTTCTTTTAAAAGAGATAAAACTTTTCCTTCTTTGAACACTGAGGAAATGATAAGGTTAAAGCACAAGAAGCTATTTTGATAACACAGACTTTCTTTGTATACTGATTATTCAGGAAACTTTTACCAAAACAGATTAATGATTTGAGAGGCTTTGAGAAAGAACAAAATTTTAACTTTGCATTAGTATACTACTTGATACTAAACCCCTTAAAATTTTATAGATAGACCCATTAAATTTTATTTAACTTTAATCATAAAAATTTATTTTCCATGACCATTCTACATTTTTAGTATTCACCTAGGTTTTGTTCCATATTTTACTCTTTCTTAATAACCAATTATTTTATCTTAGGACAAAATCATTTCCTGTTTCCTTAATAATAAAAACACATTTCATATAGCCCACATACTAAGTTATCAGGCAAACTTCTTACAACATATAATACCATCAACACTAAACAAGCTTGTTAAAATAATAAACTTTTTTTCACTTTAAATACTTAGTAGCATGCAATATTAGAAACAGTCCCCTAGGAGCAAGTTGGCAGGGGAGGCTGACTGCTGCCAAGCTTTCCTGTTATAAAATTACCTTTTATTATTATTATTATTAATTCAGGCTTGTTTAAACACTTTAAACAATGCTTCATAAAACTTCTTATAATTATTTATAACCATATAGACTATAATTATATTATTTTAAGACAAATTTTACCTTCACAGAACACATTTCCTTACTTAAAGTTACCACAATACTTTCTATAACTTGCCACATGCATTTAAGTTCCAAGAGTTTATGAAAATTAGCCATCCTACTTTAGGACAAAACACACTTTTTAGAAAGAACTTATTAAATTTCAGTCAGCATTTCCAGAAACTTTTAATCTTTAATATTCATTTAAGTTTTACATCCTTCATTTTATCCTGTGAAGAAAAATAAGCTATTCATTTCAATTTAGGCAAGAACAACTTTTTATAAAAAGACTTATAGTAATTTTGTTAATCAAGACTTACAATTTTTATCATTGTATAGATCTTATTAACATTTAAACCTAAGTATTAATATAAGCACTTATTTAATTTTTGGCCATTTGAATAGAGCTTTTTTTTTTTTAATATTACCATCTGGAGGTATCAAAATATACACTGACATTGAACGAACAGACAGACACAAAACAATTGCAACACATTAACAGAAACATACAGTTTGCAATTAACTCATAATTCTTACTTTCTTGGTATAGCTGTTTTTAAGTTCTTATTAAGATTTCTTCTGGAATCCATGTTGCCTGTAACATGCAAGCTTGTACTTGGAAACATTTTTATTAGTTATCAGCAATCAGTTAAGGTAACTTGAGCAGCATAAATGTAGCTAAGCTCTAATTTAGCAGTTTAGACAGACCGTTAACACACATTTTTGGATTATTATTCTATAAGACTATACTGAGACTTGAAGTTCAGGAGTAAACTATTGATTTAAAACTGAAAATTCCTTTTTAAACCTTGATAAAAATTTTGTACTAATTTTATTATCTTGGTTAAATAAGCCCAATCAGAATTAGCATGGAAACATGGCTTAACTCTATTAACCCCCACTAGCCCACAGCTACATTGTCATGTAGACAGCAGGGGGTTTGCAGAGTTGCTGCCAGAACAGTTTCCTTATCTTAGTTAACACTTTAACAGAGAGTTTTCTTACAAGCCTGATTTCACTAACAAGGACTTTGTTTAGTATCATTGCCTGTTTTAAATCTTTCAATAGTTTAAAAAGTATTGGCTCAGGATGAAGCTCGACATCCCCTTGCAGATTCTTTGTATCTGGTGGTATCACATGTAATGTTATGGGGAAAGCAGATAATAATTGTTGAACATAAGGCAAAGCATCGGCAACATCTGAAAACATTTCTAATTTAGGCTTAGTAACAGAAAGCAATTCAGTAGGTGCAGGGGATTGTACTGGATACACAGAAGATATTTCATTAGGACACTTCACTGAGCTTTTATTGATGAAAGGGTTAATATCAGGATGAGGGAAAAAACCTGATGGTTCCCCATTCGCCTCAAGTTCCTGTTCTTGTTCCAATTTACTTTCTTTCATTTCAAATTTACTTATGGGCTTAGAAAATATAGTAATTTCATCTTTTTCTCCTTCTTTAGACTGTAAAGGATCTAAGGCTGCTGAAATTTGTTGTCCTAAAGCCCACACCGATAGGGGTATAGTTTTTCTTTTTTGGTATGCTCTAAGTGGCGCCTTCATTACTTGTTTCCACTGTTTAATATTTAAAAGATTTTTTCCTTGTGGCTGAAGCCAATAACAGTGTTTTTGTACTAGAGAAAAAGTTGAAGTAAATTATCAGTTTTTACTGAGACTCCGACACTATTTAAAAGAGATTTTAGTACCTGTGAATATTAATCCAGCCGTCCTGGTTGATTACCCATACCCTGATGCTAGCGGAAAACAGGATTAATTAAAATTCTTACCACTGTGTGGTCAGACTCGAGTCACCCTTTGATGGATGCCTCAACCTTTCAGGAAGGTTTTCAGTTCCGCGTTCCCGATACTGTTGTGGAAGAATCTCTGCTGCAGTCACTACTTCAGGCCCCACGGTGGGTGCCAAATGTTGGAGTCACAGACACGAAGGGTATCGGGAATGAAAGACAAAGAGAGATTGGGATCAGGGGTTCTGAGAGCATTGATTTCTCAAGCTCATCAGACAAGTTTATTAACATCAGGGGCTTCTTTATATACCCCAAGCAACCATGAGAACTAGCAACTATTCTAGCTAACTATTCCCATAATTTCGTTAATGAAAACACAGTGCACAGTGGATAAGAGAGTAACTAAAGCCTAAGATGTTCTATTATGTTATTGAAACAAATATACTCATAAATCTTGTTGCCCAGGTTACTTGAGATATCAAGTCTGGGTTCTGCTGGAATGTTATATTTCCCAGAGAGATTAGCCACCTGCATGTACATCTCCAGGGACAGCATGACCCAGTGATCAGAAAGTAACTTGCTACCATGGAAACAGCATGCCTTTGTTTCCCACAGCACTTTCATTGCATTAAAAATTTTTTTAATATTTAACTTTATTCCTCTCTTTATTTTTTTAAATGTTACATTCAAAAAATGTAAGAGGTGCCCATATACCCCGCACCCCCTCATTCCACTCCTCCCACATCATCAACCTCTTTCATCATCATAGGACATTCATTGCATTTGGTGAATACAATTTGGAGCACTGCTGTACCACATGGATAATGGTTTACACTGTAGTTTACACTCTCCCCCAGTTCACACAGTGGGCCATGGCAGGACATACATTGTCCAGCATCTGTCCCTAGATCGGCTATTTTTCTATGCATGCTTTTAAATTCTTCTTTGTGCTCATCCAGTGTCTTCTTAATATCCTAAATCTCTTTAGCTATCTCATTGACTTTATTAAGGAAATTTGTTTGAACATCTATGATTCATTATCTCAACTCCTTTATGTCATCTGGAGGCTTATCTTGTTCCTTTGACTGGGCCATAGCTTCCTGTTTCTTGGTGTGGATTGTAAATTTTGGTTGGGGTCTTGGCACCTGGCTTATGAGAGTATTTATTCTGGGTGCAGTTTTTCTCTTTAGTTTAGGGCTTCCTGCTCTTTCTCCCTTGCTGGTTGGGCAGCAGGAGCCAAGGATGTAATTGGTGCTGTAAATTGTGGAGGCTCAAGTTGCCATCATTGCACCAGGGAGCAAGGTAGCTTCTCCCAACTTTCTCCTTTGCCAGTGGTAAGGACAGAGTCACAGCTGTGTAGAATAATTCAAGTTGTGCAGGCCTAGACTGTGGTTGCCCAGAGAGGGTGATGAAGCTTCACACCCCTTTCTCCCCTGCCTGGGGTGGGGATGGAGCTGCAGGTGTAGGCAGCAGTCTATGCACTGTGGGTCCAAGATGACTGCAGTTTCCCCAGTAGGCTTCCGATTTTCAGTCTGTGCCAGCCAAAGGTACCTGCAGTTACCTGGATAGTCTCATGCAGGACCCACCAGCAACCTCCCTGCCAGCATCAGGGCTGAAGCCTAGTCTAGGGCTGTAGGCTGATCTGGGTGAAAGAAACTGGTTCTTACTGCCACTGTGATTTTTGGTCCTGGCTTCCCTCAGGCAGGGGGCTGAGTCAGAATGGCAGTCACTGGCCTCTTTCCAACTTGGGCAGATTCACACCCCAGCTGTTCCCAGGGTTATATCTTAGCCAGCTGAGTCTACTAATCAGTAGCCCAAACCAGTGGCCAACTGTCTCCTTCTCTCCTGTTTTTAGGAAATGGAGCTTCCAATTCCAATCACAGAACAGCTCCTGGGGTGACTCGTGCTGCCAGAGTAGGATAATCACCTGGCCTCTGCAGCTTGGCAGGTAATTTCCCAGAGAGGCTGGCACAGGTCCCCACAGCTTCCTCCCTGCTGGAGGTGGCACTGGGGCCTAGGCTAGAGCTGCAATCTGACCTGGATATAAAGAAACCAGTCCCAACCAGCACTGTGCTTCCAGTGGAGGGTGGGCACTGGCCTCCATGGTGTGGAGAGCTTTACATATGAGTCTTCTTTGCAGATGGGCAGTCTCCTCCTTCCATTCCTTCAAGGATGTTGCAGGATGCTCTTCTGGCCTCCTGGAGCTCCCAAACAGGTGCTTCAGCTAGCTCCAGATAGCTGTGGGTGTTTACTAACTGCCCTGTAGCAGGAGCTGGCTCTAGAAGCTCCTTACTCCACCACCATCTTGTGGTTTTCTCGATCTAGTATATTTTTAATGTTATCCATTGCATCTTTCATTCCCATAAACTATGTTAATTTTACTTTTTTATTTTTATTATTTTTTTTAAGATTTATTTTTTATTTATTTCTCTCCCCTTCCCTGCCCCCTCCCCAGTTGTCTGCTCTCTGTGTTCATTCACTGTGTGTTCTTCTGTGACCGCTTCTATCCTTATTAGCAGCACCGGGAATCTGTTTCTTTTTATTGCATCATCTTGTTGTGTCAGCTCTCCATGTGTGCAGCGTCATTCTTGGGCAGGCTGCACTTTCTTTCACACTGGGTGACTCTCCTTATGGGGCACACTCCTTGCACATGGGGCTCCCCTATGCAGGGGACACCCCTGTGTGGCACAGCACTCCTTATGCACATCAGCACTGCACATGGGTCAGCTCCACACAGGTCAAGGAGGCCCGGGGTTTTAACCACGGACTTTCCATGTGGTAGGCGGATGCCCTATCCATTGGGCCAAGTCTACTTCCCAACTATGTTACTTCTATTTGCAAGATTTCAAATTCTTCTTTATGCTCACCAGTGTCTTCTGAATATCCTTTACCTCTTCAGCCATATTTTCCTTCAACTGCTTGATTTTATTTAGGAAATTTGTGTGGACATCACTGATTATTTATTTTCAGTCCTGTGTCTCATAAGAACTTTTAATTTGTTCATTTGGCTGGGCCATATCTTCCTCTTTCTTCTGAGTTGTAATTTTTTGCTGATGTATAGGCATCTAACTATGTTAGTGAGTTTACTCTGATGACCAATTTCTCTCTCTTGCCTTGTGGTTTTGTTTTACAGCTCTTCTTTGATTTTTGGTCCAACTTATTCTAAAACTTTAAAATTGCCCTGTTTAAGTTATCAAAACAGGGCCAGGGACTCTCTACTGGGGCATAGACTAGATCCAAGGGATCTTATGATAGGGACAACAGAGACTCCAAACTTTTCTTTTCCTTCACTTTCCCAGCCTGCCAGTAGATGGAACTGTTTGGCAAACCTTCTCATGGAGGTGATTCTTTTCAACCTCTACTATCTTGTATTTCTGAGCTTGTTAGAGCCATGGTTCAATATCAGTCCCTGCTCCTGAAAATTGCCAGTGAGAACCCACATTCAGCCTCTGCCACACCCTCCCTCTTCCTAGAGATGATTATGTCTGTTCCTTTGTCACTTGCTGCTATCAACCACAGGTTTTACCAAGGTTGTTCACCTGGAGGGCAGGGGATGGGTGCCATTCCCAACCATGGGCACTAGTAACTCACTGTTTTCTTTTTGCCCTCTTCATCTCTCTGTCCTCACTCCCTCCTGGATGATGCATACAGCACTCTCCTTGTCTGCAGATCCCCAATGCTGCTCCTTTAGACAATTTCTGCCCCTCCTTCGCTGTTTTTTTCAAGTGAGCTGAGCCCTGCCTACCTACTCCAATACCTTCTTCCTGGTCAAGTGATTTTTTGCCAAGGGTGACATGTCCATTCAATGGGGAAAATAATAGTTTCTTCAACAAATTGTGCTGGGAAAACTGCATATCCACATACAAAAGAATGATGATGGACCACTACCTCACACCATATACAAAAAATTAACTAAAAATTGATCAATGACCTAAATATAAGAACTACAACCATAACATTTTTCAAAGAAAACTTAGAAGAAAATCTTCAGGCCTTTGTATTTGGTAATGAATTCTTAAATATGACACCAAAAGCACAAGCAACAAAAGAAAAAATAGTTAAATTGGACTTCAGCAAAATAAAAAAAAAATTTTTGCACCAAAGGATATTATCAAGAAAGTGAAAAGATAATCTGCAGAATAAGAAAAAATTTTGGAAATCATATATCTGATAAGGGCTTAATATGCAGAATATAAAAAGAACTACAACTCAATAACAAAAAGAAAAATAACCTAATTTAAAAATGGGCAGGGAAATGGACTCGGCCCAGAGGTTAAGGCATCCGTCTACCACATGGGAGGTCCGCGGTTCAAACCCCAGGCCTCCTTGACCCGTGTAGAGCTGGCCCATGCGCAGTGCTGATGCGCGCAAGGAGTGCCCTGCCACGCAGGGGTGTCCTCCGCATAGGGGAGCCCCATGCACCCTGTAAGGAGAGCCGCCCAGTGTGAAAGAAAGTGCAGCCTGCCTAAGAATGGCTCTGCCCACACGGAGAGCTGATACAACAAGATGACGCAACAAAAAAGAGACACAGATTCCTGTGCTGCTGACAACAACAGAAGCGGACAAAGAAACAAGACGCAGCAAATAGACACAGAGAACAGACAACCGGTGTGGAGGGGGTGGAGGGGAGGAAGGGAGAGAAATAAATAAATAAATAAATCTTTTTAAAAAATGGGCAAACACTCTCTCTAGGCCAAAACTCAGCATATAAATGCATTACCTTCCCCCCAGCATGGGACATGACTCCCAGGGATGAGCCTACCTGGCACCAAGAGATTACTACCAAGCACCACCTAGCAATGCAACTGGAAAAATACCTTGACCAAAAGGGGAAAAGGATAAAGACAAATGAGTTTATATGACTTAGAGACTTCAAAGTGAGTTGGGAGGTCATTTCAAAGGTTACACTCATGCACGTCTCAGCAGGAACTCATAGACCACCAAAGTAAATATTACCTCAAATAGTGGGGCTCCTGAGGGCTTTGGAGACATCCAGACACTATAGGCAGGGCAGACAGCTCAGGAGTTTGGTGCCCTGCCAGCGCAACCTACTTTGGAATTTACGATCCCCTGTGTGATAGAGTTGGACTCAGTTATGTCTTCCCTACACATGACTCTGCTGCTCCTCTATCTGAACCTATAGTTAGTACTAGAGTTGATAGTTATATGCCCAAGAAAATTAAATCTTTGGACTGTCCATTTGTCAGTTGGGCCCTGAGTTTCAACAAACTTGCAACACCTATACTCCAGTTCATTGGACTCACCCAGGACAACAAAACAAGCAGATGACTGACAATGGCCATCTCAAGGAACAGAGAGAATCTGCAACTGTAAGCAAGAAAGTCCCATCCACTTGCCCCATGGGACCTAAGTTCCCTCTCAACTAGAGGTGGAGTGGGCATCACCATCTCAGAATCCTCAGGACTGGGGAATGGACAAAGGATAGAGTAGACTTACAACTTTTCTACCGTAGACTTGTTGTGATCCTAGCAATGGAAGAACTTTTATCATGGATGTGGAGGCAGTGGCCAATGGAGGTTCTTAGGGGAGGGAGAGGGAAAAGTAGGTGTAATTTGGGGGCATTTTGGGGACTTGGGAATTATCCTGAATGACATTTCAATGATAGATACAGGACATTGTATATCATGTAATAACTTGCAAAAATGTGTGGGTGAGATTGTAAACTACAATGTAAACAATAATCATTGCTTAGTGGCAGTGCTCCAAAATGTGTTCATCAATTGTGACAAACGTACCACAGTAAAAAAGGATGTTGCTAATGTGGGAAAATGTGGGAGGGCCAAGGAGTGGGGCATATGGGAATCTCCTATTTTTTGTGTAACTTTTATGTAATCTAACTTTGTTTTAAAAAATTAAAAAGTATATTTTAAAAAATAGGCAAAGGACTTCAAGAAACATTCCAAAGATGATATACAAAGGGCCAATAAGGACATTAAAAGTTGTTCAACATCATTAATGATTAGGGAAATGCAAATGAAAACCATGATGAGATATCATATTACAACGACTGTGATGGCTGTTATTAAAAAGAAAAGGAAAATAAGAAATGTTGGTGAGGATGTGGAGAAGTTAGGACCCTTGTGCCTTGCTGATGGGAATGTAAAATGGTACAGCTGTTGGGGTAAGCAGTTTGGCAGTTCCTCAAAAAGAAAAACAGAATTGACTTATGACCTGGCAAACCCACCCGGCCAGAGTGGGAGTAGGGAACAGGGAATTAATGCTTAAAGTTTACAGAGTTTCTGTTTGGGTTGATTGTAAAGTTTTGGTAATGGATGGTGGTATGGTAGCATAATATTGTCACTTTAATTAACTGCACTGAATTATATATGTGAATGTGGTTAAAAGTAGAAAATTTAAGTTGTATGTATGTTACTAGAATAATATTTAAAAATACACAGAATCTACAGCACAGTGAATCCTATTTTAAACAATGGAACATTGTTAGTACAATTATAAAAATGTTCTTTCATGAATTGAAATAAATGCACCACACTAATGCAAAGTGTTAATAATAGGGTGGTATATGGGAACTCTATAGTTTATGCATGATTTTTCTGTAAATGCACAATGTCCTTAATTTAAAAATCACCATTTTAACCACTTTTAAGTGTACAATTCAGTGGCACTGATTAGATTTATGATGCTGTTCTGCTATCAATACCATCCATTAACAAAACTTTTTCATCACCCCCAACAGAAATTCTGTACCTATTAAGCAATAACTCTCCATTCTGGCACCTGCCACTACCCCTGGAAATCTTTAATATACTTTCTGTCTCTATGAATTCAACTATTCTAGATATTGCATATAAGTGGAATCATACAATATTTGTCCTTTTGCATCTAGCTTATTTCACTCAGCATGATAACTTCAAAGTTCATCCATGTTGTTTTGTGTATCAGGACTTAATTACTTTTTAAGGCTGAATATTCCATAATGTATATATACATTTTGTTTATCCATTCATTGGTTGATGGACACTTGGGTTGCTTCTGCCTTTTGGCAACTGTGAATAATGCTGCCATGAACGTTGGTATGAACATTATCTTTTTTGAGTCCCTGCTCTCTATTCTTTTGGGTATATACCTAGAAGTGGGATTGCTGGGTAATAGGGTAATTCTATACCTAACTTTTCAAGGAACCCCAAACTGTCTTTCACAGCAGCTGTACCAGTTTACATTCCCACTAATTAAGAATGAGTATTCTTATTTCTCCATATCCTCTCCAACACTTGTGATCTGTTTTTTTTTAAATAGCAGCACCATTCTAGTGGGTGTGAAATGGTATCTTGTGGTGGTTTTGATTTGCATTTCCCTAATAGTTAATGATTTTGATCATCTTTTCATGTGCTGTTTGGCTATTTGTATATCCTTTTTGGAGAAATGTCTTTTCAAGTCTTTTGTCCATTTTTCAAATGGGTTGTTTGCATTTTTGTTGTTGAGTAGTAGGAATTCTTTATATATTCTGGATATTAAACCATTATTGGATATTTGGTTTCCAAATATTTTCTCCTAAAATGGCAAATTTTATGCTTCACACACATTACACATATTTCACTGCAATAAAAAAGAAAAAGCGAGATAACCACTGCCATAGTCCTAATAATTAAATTAGACCTCCTCATACAAGATGGGGGAAAAGGAAAGGAAGAAGCTCTAGTACTGCTAGGAACATACCATTCAGGTTACTATCCTTTGGAAAGGACTTTTAGACCAAGTCCTTTAGATCAATCTTATAGGACTCCTTAGAAAAGTTAGTGCCAACAAAATAATTCACATCAGTGGTATACAGTGTGTCTAGAATGTTTTGCTGGAACAGAATGTCTCCCTCCCCCACCCCCAATACCCCCCCCCAAAAAAAAAATAGATGGGCCTCCTCAGGGAGTTGTAGTCTTACTGTCAAGACAGAAAAACAATCCTATCATTAAATGTGGTGATTGTTACAAAGGAAAGGTAGATGGTATAGTGAGAGCAGGTAATAGGGGTATCTGACCTAGTCTTTAAGGGTAGCAAAAACTTATCTGAGGATGTGATATTTAAATTGAAAATTTAAGGATCAGTAGGAGTTAGAAATTAACTGTTCTGAAACCTATGAAACTCACAAGGCCAGGGAAAGAAGAGGCTACCCTCCTCGTTCCTCTGCTTTCTAGGATGTTAGTGTAGCAGGGAAGATTCAACAACTTTACACTGGACAATCCCTAGGAAATCTTTAATCCTAAATTGTGATGTAAAATAAAGTAAAAAGTTTGTGTCTAAAATAAAAAATAATTACAACAACAAAAATAGTTAGAAAAACAGGAAATGTAGAAATAGAGTATAGATCAAAAAGAAAGAAAGAAACAAACAAACAAACTCCAAAATACATTGCAGAGGATGAATGTACCACACTAATGAGAGAAGTTGTTGATGTGGGAGGAGTAGGGGATGTGGCCGAGTGGGGGTATATGGGAACCTCTTATATTTTTTAATGTAACATTTTGTATGATCTATGTATCTTAAAAAAAAGACAAAAAATGAAAAAACAAACAAAAACAAACAAAAATACCTTGTAAGGGAACAGGTATAAATAGATAAAAATACTAATTTTCTTGAAGTCTCTTAAGTATGTTCTGGTTTCTCTATTTCCTTTAATTTTCCCTTTAAGAATTGAAACAAAATTTTAAAAAATTTCCATGCATACTTATTTCAAGTGGAACATAATATCTCAAATTTTCTATCACAGTGGACCTGAATCAAATCAAGATATCAAAATCTGTCTGAACTTCAGATTCCTCATTGGTAAAATAGGGATAATAATAATAACTATTTCCTAGGAATTTTTTTTAATTGACTTTGTAATAATATTACATTAAAAATATATATATATGAGGTCCCATTCAACCCCACCACCCCCACCCTACCTCTCTCCCCCCCAGCAACACTCGTTCCCATCATCATGACACATCCATTGGATTTGGTAAGTACATCTTTGGGCACCTCCGCACCTCATAGTCAATGGTCCACATCATGGCCCATACTCTCCCCCATTCCATCCAGTGGGCCCTGTGAGGATTTACAATGTCCGGTGATTGCCCCTGAAGCACCATCCAGGGAAGCTTCCTAGGAATTTTTTTGAGACTTAATGATTTAATACTTGAAAAAAACTTGAACCAGTGCCTGTCCCATAGTAAGCACATAAAACATATTAGATAGTGTTATTATTTCAGGACTAACATACTTATAGAACATGCTAGGAGAAAATACTTTCAGGTTGATGGAACTTTAATGATGTTTTAACATCATGTCAGAAGAGAGGCTGGTTACTCCAGTTACACAAAAGGCAACTCTGCCACTAGAAATTGTAAGTGAAAAAAAAATCCAGTGCATCATAGAGAAGTCATTTGGTTTGCAGAAGTACACAGAGAGAAGTTTATTTTGGTAGCTCAAATTCATAAGGGATTTTTCTCTCTTATTTATAATAGGTAATCATCTTGTCTCTGCTTAAATATTTCTAGCAACAGGAAATCTCCTATTTTGGGAAAAAGACTATTTCATTCATTATTGCTAGACAGTTCTAATTTTTTAGATCAGTCTTTACATTGCATATTAAAAAATCATATTCCTCATTATTTCGACCCATTAATCTTCCTTCTGCCCTGAGGAACCAAACAGAACAAAATAGTCTTCCCTCAAAATTGGCAAAATCAGAGCAAGGATTGTAGATTACAATATTGTATCTGGATTTGATAACTCTATTGTGGTTATATATGAGAATGTCCCTTCCTGTCCCTGGGAAATATGTGCAGAGGTACTAAGGAGTAAAGTAGCATGATTTACAAAAGCAACTTACTTGCAGATAAGTCAGAAAAAATATTATGAATATATAAATAGTGAGAGAAAGGATAAAAGAAATATGTCAAAATATTAAAAATTGGTGGGATCTGGATAAATAGTATGTGGGAGTTCTTTGTACCATTCTTGCAACTCTTGGTAACTTTGGAATTATTTCAAAATAAAAAAACTTAAAATCCTCCCTCTTCCAACAACAGCTCTTCAAAGGTTTGAACAATTACTACATTTATTCTATTCTTTTCTCCCCCACTCACTTGTTCAACATATATAGATTGAACACCTGCTTTGTGCCAGGCACAGGGCACTGTGAATGCAGCAGAGTAGGTCGATTCCAGCTGCCTTCATGGAGCTTGTGGGCACTTGGGGGAGACCAAGTAGGAAAAAGCCTATCAGAAGGTTCTGAACCTGGGAAATGACCGCTTCTAAGATTTTAGGGAAGCAAAGGAGTGTAAACCAAAGAGGTTAGAACTCCTTTGTTAAAATCTGTTGGTTGAGAGGAAGAATTTGTGGGCTCAGGTGAGCAGCTTCTGACAAGCACTGACAAGTTGCTCCATCTGTTCCCTTAAATGTCACAGAGCACTGAAAAGAGATTACCTGGATTTGAATACCAGCTGCTTAATCGTAGCTATGTAATTGTGAAGGAAGACAGAAGAGACTTGGTACCGATGACTCACCGGGGTAGTATCAATCAACAGTAGTATAGCTTCAGTCTTCAGTGAACTCCTCAGAACCTTGGGAGCTACTTCAGGAACCAGAGCCACAGCTTCTTCCCAGCTCCCCCTCAATCACAGAAATGCCCAATTATAGTAGTTGGGCCCTTTGCCATGCAATTTTGAGCTTAGGTTTGAGTGGGGCCCTGAAAAATCCCGGGAATAGAAACCCCAAGGGTTTGCTTTACAGCCTAGAGGAGAAAATGAGCTTTAGGGCCATCAACAAATATTTTTCCCAAGAAAAACAGCCATTAAATATGTAGGTGGATTTGAATATCAAGCTGAGGATGGCCTAGAACACGTTAAGCCCTTAATGAATGGCAGGCAGTTATTGTTCTTGTCATTATTGATACCAAGTGAGCTGGGTGGGAAACAAAGTGGTAGCATAAAGACGTGATTATTTAATACCTCCAGGGCACAGTCAAGGGGCAGTGGGCAGGGCTGTAAACAAAAAGGTGTGAGAACTTAGTTTTGCTTATCTCATAGTTTGCTTATCACGACCTGCAAGTATTCTAAATCAATACTCAAAATCTAGTGTATAGGGAAGTGGACTTGGCCCAGTGGTTAGGGCCTCCACATGGGAGGTCTGTGGTTCAGACCCCGGGCCTCCTTGACCCGTGTGGAGCTGGCCCACGCGCAGTGCTGATGCGCTCAAGGAGTGCCGTGCCACACAGGGGTGTCCCCCGCGTAGGGGAGCCCCACGTGCAAGGAGTGCACCCCGTAAGGAGAGCCGCCCAGCGCGAAAGAAAGTGCAGCCTGCCCAGGAATGGCGCCGCACACACGGAGAGCAGACACCACAAGATGACACAACAAAAAGAGACAAATTCCCATGCCGCTGACAACAGAAGCGGACAAAGAAGAACACGCAGCAAAATGGACACAGAGTACAGACAACTGGGACGGGGGGAGATAAATAAATAAAAATAAATCTTTTAAAAAAAATCTAGTATATAAATTATTCATTCAACAAATGTTTATTTTTTTAATATTATAAACTTAATATTTAGAGGTTTTAAATTACAGAAAAGTTACATTGAATGTACAAGGCATTCCCAAATATCTCACCCCCTCCCTCTCACATCTTCCCTTAATAATAACATCTTACAATAGTGTGGTACATTTGCTACAATTGAAGAATAAATATTGAAGCATTGGTACTAGCCAAGGTCTATACTTAGCATTGTGGTTTACACTTAATTCCAATGCACTAAAAATGCCCTATATTCTTTTTTTTGTCTTTATTTTTTTAATATTACATTAAAAAAATATGAGGTCCCCATATATCCCCCACCCCCTTCACCGCACTCCTCCCCTCATAGCAACAACCTCCCCCATCACCATGAGGCATTAATTGCACTTGGTGAATATATCTCTGAGCACTGCTGCACCTCATGGTCAATGGTCCACACCATAGACCACACTCTCCCACAGTCCACCCAGTGGGCCATGGGAGGACATACTATGTCCGGTAACTGTCCCTGCAGCACCACCCAGGACAATTCCAAGTCCCGAAAACGCCCCCACATCACATCTCTTCCTCCCACTCCCTACCCCCAGCAGCCACCATGGCCACTTTCTCCACACCAATGCCACATTTTCTTCGATTACTAATCACAATAGTTCATGAATAGAATATCAGTAAGTCCACTCTAATCCATACTCTATTTCTCCATCCTGTGGGCCTTAGAATGGTTGTGTCCACTGCACATCTATATCATGAAGGGGCTTAGATTCCACATGGATTAAAAATGCCCTATATTCTACCTATTCTTCCCTCACCCTCCCCTCGGAACCTCTGGTAACCACTATCTTTATAACAATGTTTCATGTTCTTCCATTACTACAATATTAGTAAGTTTACTTTGTCCATGGTAGCATTCCCCTCCTAGGTTTCAACAAATGTTTGAGGGCTTACTATGTGGCAGACATTGTCTCAGGTGCCAGGGATACACAGTAAACAAAACAAATAAACAAATAATCGCCTATTTTTATAAGCCACAAGAATTTTCCCAGTCCTTTCATATCCATGATTTCATTTGATCCCACTACAGTCCAATGAAATAGATCCTATCTTTTTTTTATTTTTATTTTTTTTAAATTTTATTTCTCTCTCTTTCCCTGTCCCCCCACCCCCAGTTATCTGCTCTCTGTGACCATTCGCTGTGTGTTCTTCTGTGTCTCCTTGCATTATTGTCAGCAGCACTGGGAAACGGTGTCTCTTGTGTTGCATCATCTTGCTGCATCAGCTCTCTGTGTGTGAAGTACCACTCCTGGGCAGGCTGCACTTTTTTTTGTGTTGGGCAGCTCTCCTTATGGGGTGCACTCCTTGTGTGTGGGGCTCCCCTACACGGGGGACACCCCTGCGTGGCAGGGCACTCCTTGTGTGCATCAGCACTGCACGTGGGCGAGCTCACCATGTGGGTCAGGAGGCCCTGGGTTTGAACCCTGGACCTCCCATGTGGTAGGCAGATGCTCTATCCATTGAGCCAAATCCACTTCCCAGATCCTCTCTTTTTCATCCCCATTTTATTGATGAGAAACCTGAGGCACCCAGAGGTTAATTAGTTTGTCTGAGAACAGCAGAGCTGGCATTTGAGCCCAGGCCTCCAGCACATAGTTTAGTGCTCCTATAATTGCACACAGAATGGCGACCAGCTTTCTCTGGGTTCTGCCATCTTACTCTAGATCTGGTCTGTGCCACAGCAGTCTAATCAATCAGCCAGGAGTTTCGAAGTATCCAGCACCAGAACTTAACAATGAATAGGTCTCAAAGGGCCACTTGGGCCTAGTCATCACAGTAATCCAGACCAGCAGGGAGGGGTGAGACTACATTTTCTGAGGTCTTACAGCTATTCAGATTTGGTTGGACTTTGAGCTGGGCCCCTTTAGTAGGTGCTCTCCTATATTCAGAGATCTAGGGCAGAGTGAGAGGAAGTGGCAAAATAATAATTTTGGATGCCATATCCCCCATCAAGAGTTTGACACTGGGTACCATCAAATTTGGTAGTCGGGGCTCTCTTGTTGGTAGCATACTCCCTCTGAGCTGGAAATCCTACTATTGTGCACCCAAGACTTGACCAGACTTTGAAAACCCACCAGATCATTGCAACTTAAGTGACTTCTAGGAACACCTATTTATCTGGGTACAGAATGCAAGAGGTTTGGTCTGCACTGAAATGGTACACTTGCACTGTACACATTCTCCCAGTATACAAAACACCCAAGCTTTCAGAAATACTCTCTCCATATTAAACCATATATAGCTTAGTAAAGCACTATGTGTTAAGAAAATTATTTGAATTCTCATTGATCAATGGTTATGTTCAATTTCAAGGCAACATGGTGCAGTGGAAAGTACAAGGGTTTTGGAGTTAGATGACCTGTTTCAAAGCATGGCTCTACCTCTTACTAGCTGTGTGACCTTAGACTTCTTTCTTAACTTTTCTGAGTTTCAGTTTCTATTAAACATACCAATCCATAGGATCAGTGTATCAGTTCAGATTCTCCAGAGAAACAGGACCAAAAGGATACACATATATATATATATATATGTCTACAGGGGTCTCTTCAGTTCTTACATTCACAATCAATAAAATGGTAACTCCTGATTATTTTTCAGAAAATAATGGAAGCAGGCTGGCAGACTGGAACTCAAGCAAGTGTTGACATGGTAGTCTTGAAACAGAATGTCTTCTACTACAGGCTCTTAAAGCCTTCAGCTGATTGGATGAAGCCCATTCACATTATGGAGGGAAATCTCCTTTACTTAAAGTCAATTAATTGTAGATGCTAATCATATCAACAAAATACAGTCATAGAAATATCTAGGTTAGTGCTTGATCAAGCAACTGGATGCCATGGCCTAGCCAAAGTAACACAGAAAATGAAACATTACAATCAGTTTGAGGAATAAGTGAGTTAGTATATATGTGGTAGTTTAAGACTGTATGTGTTCCAGAAAATCATGTTCTTAAAGATGATCCATTCCTGTGAATGTGAACCTATTGTGGGTGGGACCTTTTGATTAGGTTACTTCAATGAAGCATGGCTCAGTATGGGTCTTAATCCTCTTACTGGAGTCCTTTATAATTGGGATGAATTCAGAGGAAAAGAGAGAAAGGGCTGAAAGCAACAAGACCCAGAGGAGAATGGAGAGACAAGCAGATACTGCCATGTGCCTTGCAGTGTGACAAAGGAGTCCAGGATTGCCAGCAGCCAGTCATCAGGGAGAAAGCATCGTCTGATGATAAACTGATGTGGACATTTTTCTCAGCCTCAGAACTATAAGTTTGCAAGCAAATATATCCCCATTGTAAAAGCCAAGCCATTTCTGGTATACTGCATTTCAGCAGCCTAGCTGACTAAAACGATATGTAAAGTCCTTGACACAATGCCTGGCACACTGGAACAGTCAATAAGTATTTACTCCTTTCAACCTACTTTGGGCTAACAGCAGAGGCAGAACCAGTCTAGAAGTGAAATGTCAGAAATGTGGATGTTTTAAAATGCAATTTTAATATTTTCATGTAACTATAATAAATGGAAAATAGGACAACAGGGATGCAATTACCTTAATGAACCTTCTAAAGAGCTTTAGGTAGAAATACTGTCAGGTGGTAGTTTTTGAGCACATATGTGTCAAAAACCATTCTATAAAGCAAAAAACTAAATGAAGTGAAATAAAACAAACAAAAATACATTCTAAATACTTTACATGGATTATCTCCTTTAGTCCACACAATAACATTTGAGGTCAATGCTAATATAATCTTCTTTTACAGATGTGGAAACTGAGGCACAGAAGGATTAAGAAATTTTCATATGACTCACCAGTTCTGTGCCCTGCTGGCCATTGGATAGTCCTGATTGTCCTGTTACATACCCTGTTGATGGTTCAACTCTTGTTCTGTGCAGAAAATTTCACCCCCAACTTTTTCCGTGATATTACCCCTCTTCTGAAACTCACCTGCTCTGAAACACACCTCAGTAAAATGATGATTCTCACTGATGGTGCCCTGATAATGATCACCCCATTTGTTTGCATCCTGGCTTCATATATCCAAGTCACCTGTGCTGTTCTGTAAGGCCTTCCACAAAGGGAAAATGAAAAACCTTCTTCACCTGTGTTTCCCACTTCACCTGTAGTTTCCCTCTTTTATGGCACCATCATTGCTGTGTATTTCAACCCTTCATCCTCACACTCAGCTGAGAAAGACACTGCAGCTGTTGTGTTGTACACAGTGGTGATACCCATGCTGAACCCTTTCATCAACAGCTCAAGGAACAGGGACTTGAAAGGGGCTCTAAGAAAAGTGATTGGCAGAAAGAGCTTTTCTGTCTGGTGAAAGAATTAAAGCTCATTTTCACTCCTAAGCAAATTTATAATCTCACTAGTTGCGTATAACATAGCAGTTGTTTTTCAAAGACAGTCTGGAAACAAACATTGCTGTCTGTTCTAGGGGCACGTAGAAAGTGATCCTTATTTATTTATTATTAGACTCTGATTTGCCTGTGACCTAACTCTATAAAGCGAGTAATGAGACCTCCTTTTAATCACTAACTTTTAAATTCTTTTACAACCAAGTCAGATCTTTTCCCTTTTAAGTGATCTGTTTGGAAGGATATATGCTACAAATATTTATGCATATTAGAATCATCCGGGAAGTTTTTAAGATACACCTGATGTCCAGGCCCCAACATGGGCTAAATAACTCAGGATCTCTGGGTGCGGGGCCCCAACACTGATATTCTTAATAATCATCAGTTGATTTTAATGTGTAGTCAGGGTCAAGGATAAATGGTCTACTTCATACTCCTTTATATATCCTCTGAGATGGTCAATCATAAAGTTTGGGTCTCAAAAATTATCTCAAAATTAGATTTGACACTTAGACTAAGTAAGAGTGAAATGTGAGGACTAAAATGGGTAACATTTCACAGGAAAATCAGAGGCACTGGTGAGTCTTCTCATCAGGTCATAGCAACGAGATCAAGAAATACAGAATCATGGAAACCCTTCACAATCATCCACATGACTGTCTGACCTTGGGGACTGGTTCAAACGTGGTCCTGTCTTTGTTATCTGGTAAACAAATCAGCACTTGTTATTGCCTTTGCCCAGACTCTCCTGCTTTTATCTTGAGTGAGCAACCCCCTCCCCACCCACACCTTCAAAAAGCAAGTCAGAGGTCACTGCCCCTCCTCCATGAAGTCTCCCTGTTTCCCTCTTCTGGGTTCTCAGAGCTCTATTTTATTTTGGTTCAGTACACATTGTAGAATAATTATCTTTCTGTGCTTCCTCCATCAGGCTTTCCACAGATTATGAGACCCTCCAGACCCAAATACATGAACGATTCAACTTGTTTCCCCAGTATCTTGCACTGCTCCTGGATCAAAATTGATAATCAACTTCAGTTGAAAGAAGAAAAATGAATGAATGAATACTGCCTAAACCTTTAATTTTGACATACTTACATGAGAAAGATTTTTTAAAACCTAACATTTGCTATTCAAAATGTAATACACTATAGAAAGCCAAAAATCATAAAGAAGAAAATCAAAATAACCTGTGGCCTTGCCACTCAAAATAACCACAGTTGTACGCATATGAATATTATTTACAAAATTTGGCTGCTATCTATCCATATAATTTGTATCCTGATTTTTCCACTTCTTTTTTCCTATGTCAGTAAAGATCCTAGAAATCTAATTTTAATGGCTGCAAAATATTTCATCATATGGATGCAATATAATTTATCCATTGCCCAACCCTGAACAATTTCAAATATTTCTCTACTGTAAAGAATGCTGCTGCATACTTCCTTAAGTGTGCATCTTTGTTGCATTCCTAATTACTGCCACAAGCAACTTGTGTAACCTACTTCTCCAGATAGGAGTAAAAACTAAGGTCACCTTTCCTTTTTTTTCTCATTATTGCCACCTGCATCTATCTGCCATTACTAGCAGGGGATCCAGTACCTCCCTCTTGAAGTCAAAGCTCCGTCAGTCCAAAGTGGCCGGCCAGTCCTGTTTTCCCCTTCTAGGTGGAGAGAGAGAACTGGAAGATGAACGGGTCCACCGGAATGATTGAGTTGCTAGTGCAGAGTGTGGCTCCTGAACCTTGATCTTGCTTGGTCTGCTGGAGGTCTGTTTTCTGCAGTACTCATGTCTGTGTCCCACATCCCTTTGGCGACCACCGTGGAGCCCATCTTTGGTTCTCAAGTCACAGCTATCTGAGCTCCATTCACTGTATTCTCCATTAAGGTCCTGACAAAGGGCCATGGTGGCTACTTGCTTTGAGATCCCCTCTAGGTCCTTGGGGTCTTTTTATATGGAGTGGACTTCAATCTGCTTTTTAAAGATATACCAATATTTTTAAAGCAGAATTCAAATAAATATACTTGAAAATTATAACATTCGAATGCTTAATTTCCTAATTTATTTTCTTTACTTGGTGTAATGTCTAATAATTAATCATTCAAGTGTTTTCCCTATTTATTAATAACTTTCGGTTTTTGAATTGATGTCAAGTTATGGAAGGGATAGAGTTTCGTGAATGTTATACATTCATTATGGATTGTACCTTTTAGTAACAGAAGGATCATTCTACTTTTTAATCCTTTTTTCCTCTTAAAGTTAGTTTTGTTAACATTGTTAATAGTACCCCCAACTCTGCTTTCTTTTGGCTTGTGTTTGCTCATTCTCTCAAACTCTCTGAAACAGTTTACTTGGAATGAAGAGTTCTTTCCCTCAGTGTCAGGATCTTTTTTTAATGCATGTAGTAAATGATAAAAATTAGCATACCATCCTACACCTAAAAAGAATATTCTTTTTTTTTTCCTTCTCCCCTCCCCCTGCCCCCTGCTGTTTTTGCTGTCTGTGTCCATTTGCTGTGTGATCTTCTGTATCTATTTCTCTTTTTTTCTTCTCTTCTCATCCTTCTCTAAGATTCACTGGGATTCGATCCTGGGGAGCTCTGATGTGGAGAGGGGTTCCCTGTCAATTGTGCCACCTCAGTTCTTGGTCCCTGCTGCACTTCATTTTGACTCTCCCCTTGTCTCTCTTCTGTTGTGTCATTATCTTGCTGCTTGACTCACTTGTGGGCACTGGCTCACAGTGCAGACACTCATGCGGGCACTTGGCTCGCCGTGTGGGCACTCAGCTCACTGTGCGGGCACTTGGCTCACCATGCGGGCACTGGCTTGCTGTGCAGGCATGCTTTCTCTTCTTTTTTTTCACCAGAAGGCCCCAGAGATCGAACCCGGGTCCTCCCATATGGTAGGTGGAGGCCTTAAACTTGAGCCACATCCGCTTCCCTAGAAAGAATATTCTATAATGGGTGCCTGCAACTCCCATTCCCCATTTCAAAACAAACACACAAACAAAACTCTGTGACTGTAAAATTAACGCACGCCTTTTGGGAGCATTTCTGTACATTTTATGAGCAGTGGTACTGACTGCCTTTGTTCTACACTATCTCTACATGGATGTTTGTAGCAAATGGCCTTGGAAGATATAAATGGCATCTTTCCTGAGCAAAGGTCAGATGTTTTTACTGTCTAGTATAATAAAGATAATGTCTCCCTCTGGAGCAAAAGTCAAACAGAGTTACTCTCCATTATAAAATATGCAGGTTCTCTAGGCTCAGGGATCCTCTCTTATAACAAAACCCACTGTGTGTGAGGCATCATCTGACCTTGTACATGTTATTCTGTTGGAATTGGGGCTTTGGGAACTGGCATAAGTGCTAATATTCTGGATACTGATATCGCTATGAGTAATGAACTGTCCTTTGTCTCTGACCCAAGAGTCTTGCGTTTTCTGCCACCATCCATGAGACTGGCCAGCTAGCTTTTTAACTTGCAAGTAGAATAAAATCTTACTCTTCACAGTTCTTGAATAAGCTCATTGATAAAACTTTTGGGAAAATGCAGAAAGTTATAAATAAGAAAGAAAAATATCTAAATATCCCATCACTTAGCAAAAACTACTAGAAACAATTCTGTGTAGTTCTCCCCAGTCTTTTCCCTTTACACAAATATTTTAAATGTATTTATATTCCTATATTTTATAATTTTGATTATATTCTATATAAAATGTGGGTTCTGAGTTTTTTTTGTTAATACTCAGTATGTTAGATTTTAATTATTCATTAAAATTTCTTTAAATGTTTTCCTTTAAAAAAAAGAGAATTGCACAAGATCACCTATCTACTTAGTGGTAGGTGCAGAATTTAAACCAGGTGGTTTGGCTGCAGAGCCTGCACTCATTACCACTATTACCCCTATGTTCTAGTGCTTCACTCAGGAACCAAGAAAGTACTTCTTTTAGGAAAGCCAAATTTTCCTTCTCTACCAGACTCCCTCTCCATCCTGACTCTCCCATTTAATCCTATGGACGCTTTAACAAACCCTTCGGGGGAAGCGGACTTGGCCCAGTGGTTAGGGTGTCCACCTACCACATGGGAGGTCCGTGGTTCAAACCCCGGGCCTCCTTGACCCATGTGGAGCTGGCCCACACGCAGCGCTGATGTGCACAAGGAGTGCCATGCCACACAGGGGTGTCCCCACGTGGGGGAACCCCACGTGCAAGGAGTGTGCCCCGTAAGGAGAACCGCCCAGCATGAAAGAAAGTGCAGCCTGCCCAGGAATGGTGCCGCACACACAGAGAGCTGACACAACAAGATGATGCAACAAAAAGAAACACAGATTTCCGTGCCACTGACAACAACAGAAGCAGACGAAGAAGAAGACACAGCAATAGACACAGAGAACAGAAAACCGGGGTGGGGGGGAAAGGGAGAGAAATAAATAAATAAATAAATCTTCAAAAAAAAAAAAACCAAACCCTTTGGAATATTTGGAATACAAACCTGACTCAGTGCAACATTTTACAAATTGTCAATCACAGCAGTCCACATAAACTCATGAGAATGAGTTTAATTTTAGCCTTTTTCTTGAAAATAGAATATATACACAGAAATGTGCATAAATCATATATGTATATTTTAACAAATAGAAACAAACAGGCATGTAACGCGCTGGCATACAGAAGACTTCTGTGGGTCTCTTCTGAAACAAAATTCCCTCGTGCCCCACAGGAGTAACCAACATCCTGACTTTTATGCTAATATTTCCTTGCTTTCTTTCAGTTTTATCATCTCTGAGGGCTTAGTTCAATATATAATATATATAGATATAGATATATATTTTTAAAGATTTATTTTTTATTTTTATTTCTCTCCCCTTCCCCACCTCCTCGCCCCCAGTTGTCTGCTTTCTGTGTCCATTCGCTGTGTGTTCTTCTGTGACTGCTTGTATTTTTGTCAGCAGCACCCGGAATCTGTGTCTCGTTTTTGTTGTGTCATCTTGCTGTGTCAGCTCTCCATGTGTATGGTGCCATTTTGGGCAGGTTGCACTTTTTCGCGCTGGGCGGTTCTCCTTACGGGGCACACTCCTTGCACGTGGGGCTCCCCTACGCGGGGGACGCCCCTGTGTGGCACGGCATTCCTTGCGTGCACTAGCACTGCACATGGGCCAGCTCCACACGGGTCAAGGAGGCCCGGGGTTTGAACCATGGACCTCCCATGTGGTAGGCGGACGCCCTATCTGTTGGGCCAACTCCACTTTCCTATAGTATATATTTAATATAATATATAAATAATCTAATATATAATATATAAATAATATAATATATAAATAATCCATATCATATGCATTCTTTAAAAATAAAAAACAGCTTTATTGCAATAGTTCACATTCATAAAATTCACCCTTTTCAGGTATACAGTTCAGTGGTTTTTTAAATATATTCACAGAATTGCCCAGTCATCACCACAATTTTAGAAAGTTTTCATCACCCCAAAAAGAAATATTGTACCCATCAGCAGTTACTTCCCATCCTCTGCTCCAAGCTCTGTCAATCACTAATCTGTTTTCTGTCTCTAGGAATTAACTATTCTGGACATTTCAAATAAATGGAATTACACAATCTGTGGCCTTTTGGGTCTGGCTTCTGTCATTAAATAATATTTTCAGGGTTCACTCATGTCATAGCATGAATTAGTACTTCATTCCTTTTATCCATTCATCAGTTGATGGACATTTTTGTTGTTTCCACTTGATGATTACTATGAATAATGCTGCTAAGAACATCCCTGTACAAATTTTTGCATAGACATATGCCTTCCGTTCTCTTGGATATATACATAAGAGAGGAATTGCTGGATTGTATGGGAACTCTATGTTTAACCTTTTGAGGAAATTCCAAACTATTTTCCAAAGTGGCTGCTTCATTTTACACTCCCACTAGTAATGTATGAAGTTTCCAATTACTCTATATCCTCGCTAACATTTTTATTATCTATCTTTTTCATTGGAGCCATCCTAATCATTCTGAAGTGATATCTCATTGTGGTTTTGATTTGTGTTTCCCTGATAGCTCGTGATAGTGAACATTCTTTCGAGTGCTTATTGGCCATTTGTACATCTTCTTTGGAGAAATGTTTATTCTGATCCTTTGCCCATTTCTAATTAGGTTATTTGTCTTTTATTTTTGAGTTGTATGAGTACTTTATTTATTCTAGATATAAGTCACTTTTTGGATATATGATTTGCACATCTTGTCTGTCATCCCATGTATTGTCTTTTCACTTTTTTGACAGTTCTTTTATGCACAGAGGGTTTTGAATTTTTTTTTAACAAACCAATGTTACTGATACATAATAATAAACATACAATTCACCTAAAGTGTATAATCAATGGTATTCGCTATAATCACATAGTTGTGTGTTCATCACTTCAACCATTAATAGAGCATTTTCATTATTTCAATAATAATAATAAACCAAAAACAGACAAACAAGAAAATTCCTCACCTCTTAATCTCTCTATGCTTCCCCCACTGTACATAGCTGCTGTTTCTGGCTATTCTATCCAAAGTGTATAATCAATGCCTTTTCATGTAATCACAATGTTGTACATTCATCATCTCAAAACTTTTAGAACAATTTCCTTACTCCAAAAAGAAAGACTCCACACCCCTTAGCATTCCTTCCTCAGACCTACATAACCACTAATCTCCTTTCATCTTTATAAATTGATTTATCTTTGCATTTTATATAAATGGAATCATACAATATGTTGTACTCTGTGTCTGGTCTCCTTCACGTACCATAATGTGTTTTTTTTGTTTGATATCAACATTTTGTTAACTTATATTTGTTCAGATTCAAATAAAAATGATCTTATATATGCAATTCTACCCATATTCATATTTCACATAGTATATTTATTCCACATAATATATTTAGTTCATAATAATGCAATCATATAGTATTTGTCCTTCTGTGTCTGGCTTGCTTCACTCAACATAATGTCCTCCAGGTTCATCCATGTTGTCATATGTTTCATGACTTCATTTCTTCTGACTGATCCATAATATTCTGTCAGGTGTATACAGCACAATTGATTTATCCATTCATCAGTTGATGGACATTTGGGTTGTTTCCAACTTTTAGCTACTGTGAATAATGCTGCTATGAACATCGGTGTGCAGATGTCTATTTGTGTCTCTGCTCTCAGCTCTTCTGGATATATACCTAGCAATGGTACTGTTGGGTCCCATGGTAAGTCTGTATTCAACTTCTTTAGGAACTGCCAAACAGTCCTCCACAGTGGCTGTACCATTCTACATTCCCACCAACAGTGAATAAGCATTCCTATATTTCCATATCCTCTCCAACATTTACAGTTTTCAGACTGTTTAAGAGCAGCCAGTCTAATAGGTGTGAAATGATATCACATTGTAGTTTTGATTTGCATTTCCCTAATCTCAAGTGATGTTGAACATTTTTTCATGTGTTTCTTTGCTATTTGTATTTCTTCTTTGGACAGTTGTCTTTTCAAGTCTTTTGCCCAATTTTCAATCAGGTAGTTTGTCTTTTTATTGTTCAGCCATGTGATCACCTTATATATCATGGCTATTAAACCCTTATCAGATGTGAGATTGCCAAATATTTTCTCCCATTGATTTGGCTGCCTTTTCACCCTTTTGACAAAGTCCTTTGAGGTGCAAAAGTGTTTAATTTTGAGGAGGCCCCATTTATCTATTTTTTCTTTTGTTGCTTGTTCTTTGGGTATAAGGTTTAAGAAACTACCACCAGGATGCGGATGTGGCTCAAGTGATAAAGCCTTCACTTACCATATGAGAGGACCTGGGTTAGATCCTTGAGGCCTCCTGGTGAAAAAGAAGAGAAAGCATACCTGCGCGGCAAGCCAGTGCCTGTGTGGCGAACCAAGTGCCCACACAGTGAGCTGAGTGCCTGCACGATGAGCTGAGTGCCCACATGGTGAGCCAAGTGCCCACGTGAGTGCCTGTGCAGTGAGCCGAGTGCCCATGAGAGTGCCTGCATGGTGAGCTGAGTGCCTGCACAAGTGCCTGTGTGGTGAGCTAGTGCCTGCGTGGTGAGTCGAGTGCCCCAACAGCAAGCCAAGTGCCCACACTATGAGCCAGTGCCCATGCAAGTGAGTCACACAGCAAGATGATGACACAACAAAAGAGAGATGAAGGGGAGAGTGGAACTGAGGTGGTGCAATTGACAGGGAACCTCTGTCCACGTCAGAGGTCCCCAGGATTGAATCCCTGTGAATCCTAGAGGAGAAAGATGAGAAGACAAAAAGGGAAATAAATACAGAAGATCATACAGCGAATGGACATAGACAGCAAAAACAGCAGGGAGGGGGATGGGGAAAGGGAGGGAAAGAACTTAAATGAGAAAGGCAAAACCATAAACAAAATTTAAAAAAAGAAAGAAACTACCATCTACCATAAGGTCTTGGAGATGTTTTCCTACATTTTCTTCCAGGAGTTTTATGTTGTTGTTTTTATATTTAAGTTCTTGATCCATCTCGAGTTAATTTTCGTATAAGGTGTGAGATAGGGGTCTTCTTACTTTCTTTTGGATATGACTATCCAGTTCTCCCAGCACCATTTTTTAAAAATAGACTGTTCTGACTCAGCTTGGTGGGTTTAACAACCTTGTCAAAAATCTCTTGACTGCAGATGTGAAGGTCTGTTTCTGAGTTCTTCATTCCATTCCATTGGTCAATCTGTTGTTATGCCAGTACCACGCTGTTTTTACCACTGTAGCTAAATAAAATGCTTTAAAGTCAGGAAGTGAGAGTCCTCCAACTTCTTTCTTCTTTTTTAGTACATTTTTTTGCTATTTGGGACCCCTTATCTTTCCAAATAAATTGGATTATTTGCTTTTCGATTTCTGCAAAAAAGGCTGTTGGGATTTTTATTGGGATTGCATTAATTTTTATTTTATATTAATTTTTATTGGGATTGAATCTGTAAATCAGTTTGGGTAGAATTGACATCTTAACGATATTTAGTCTTCCAATCCACAAACACGGAATGTCCTTTCATTTAAATCTTTGGTTTCTTTTAGTAATATTTTGTAGTTTTCTGAATACAGGTCTTTTATGTCCTTGGTTAAGTTTATTCCTCAATAATTGATTGTTCTAGTCGTTATTGTAGATGGATTTTTTTCTTATTTCCCCTTCAGACTGCACATCAGTAGTGTATAGAGACGCTATTGATTTTTGTGTATTAAGCTTATATCCCATCACTTTGCTGAACTCATCTGTTAATTCTAGTAGCTTTATTGTGGATTTTTCAGGATTTTCTAGATATAGGATCATGTCCTCAGTGAATAGTGAAAGTTTTACTTCTTCCTTTCTTGTTTGAGTGCCTTTTATTTATTTGTGTAGCCAAATTGCTCTAGCTAGATCCTCTAGCACAATATTGAATAATAATGATGACAGTGGGCCTCCTTGTCTTGTTCCTGATCTCAGTGGAAAAGCTTTCAGTCTTTCACCATTGAGTACAATGCTGGCTGTAGGTTTTTCATATATGCACTTCACCATATTGAGAAGCTTCCTTCTATTCCTATCTTTTGGAGTGTTATTTTTTTATTATCAAGAAAGGGTGCTGTATTTTGTCAGATGCCTTTTGTGCATCAATTGAGAGGATCATGTGATATTTCTTCTTCAATTTATCAATGTGGTTTATTAAATTAATTGATTTTCTTGTGTTGACCACCATTGCATACCAGGGATAAAACCCACTTGACTGTGGTGTGTAATTTTTTAAATGTGCTTTCGGATTCTGTTTGCAAGTATTTTGCTGAGGATTTTTGCATCTATATCCATTAGGGATATTGGTCTGCAATTTTCTTTTTTTGTAGTATCTTTATTTGGTTTTGGTATAAGGGTGATGTTGGCTTCATAGAATGAGTTCGGTAGCATTGTTTCCTTTTCAGCTTTTTGGAAGAGCTTCAGCAAGATCAGAATTCATCTTTGAATGATTGGTAGAATGATTGGTAGAATTCAGTGGGTTTTAAATTTTGATGATGCTTAATTTATCTACGTTTTCTATTGTTGTTTGTGTCATGTCTAAGAAGGCTTTGTCTAAAGCAAGGCCATGAAGATTTACTTCCATGATTTTTATTAAGAGTTTTAAAATTTTAGCTCTTACTTTTAGGCCTATGATCCATTTTCTACATAGAAAATCATGTCATCTGCAAGTAGAGATAGTTTTACTTCTTCCTTTCTGTGATGGTTAGTCTCATGTGTCAACTTGGCCAGGTAAAGGTGCCCAGTTATTTGTTCAAACAAGCACTGGCTTAATTATACTGTGAGGCCATTTCGTGGACTTAAATCATCAATGAGTTGATTTGATTACATCAAGGGCTGATTACATCTACAACCAACTGAGGAGACTGCCTTCAGCAATGAGAGGAATCTCATCTAATCAGTTTAAGGCCTCAAAAGAAGTAATTTCAGCAGTCTAGAGAGAGAATTCCATCTCTATTTCAGACAGACAGCTTTTCCTGGGGAACTCATTGAGGACTTTCATTGGAGTTCCTGGCTTGCAACGTGTTGTGTGGAATTTGGACTCATGCATCCCCATGGTTGCATGAGACAATTTTATAAATCTCATAATATCTACAAGTATCTCCTGTCAGTTCTGTTTTCCTAGAGAACCTTGACTAATAAACTTTCCAATCTGGATGCCATTTATTTTTTTTCCTGTCTAATTGCTCTGGTTAGAAACTCCAGTGCAATGTTGAACAGAAGTGGTGAGAGAGGGTATTATTGTTTTCCTATTTTCATTCCTGTCTATTTAATTAATTTCTGTTCTTATCTATATTATTTCATTTTTCTAATTTTGTTGGGTTTAACTCATTTACTTTCTTACTTCTTGAGACGTATCTTAACTCATTAATTTCTGGCCTTTCATCTTTGCTAATAGATATTTTTCCTATTAAGCATGGCTTTAGCTATAACCACAAGTTTTTTTTTTTATTTAATCCACCCCCCACCCCCCCGTTGTCTGTTCTCTGTTGCTGCGTCTTGTTTCTTTGTCCGCTTCTGTTGTCGTCAGCGGCACGGGAAGTGTGGGCGGCGCCATTCCTGGGCAGGCTGCACTTACTTTCTCGCTGGGCGGCTCTCCTTACGGGCGCACTCCTTGCGCGTGGGGCTCCCCTACGCGGGGGACACCCCTGCGTGGCACGGCACTCCTTGCACGCAGCAGCACTGCGCATGGGCCAGCTCCACACGGGTCAAGGAGGCCCGGGGTTTGAACCGCGGACCTCCCATGTGGTAGATGGACGCCCTAACTAGTGGGCCAAGTCCGTTTCCCACCACAAGTTTTGATATGAGTATTTTGGTTGTTGTTCAACTAAAATATATTTTTTAAGTTTCTGCTATCATTCTTTTTTGATTCATCAGTTATTTCATAGTGACAATTTCCAATCATAAATGGATTTTCTAGTTATCTTTTTATTGATTTATAACTTATTTACATTGTGATCAGATTTCAGTTCCTTTTTTTTTTTTTTAAAGATTTATTTATTTATTTAATTCCCCCCCCTCCCCTGGTTGTCTGTTCTTGGTGTCTATTTGCTGCGTCTTGTTTCTTTGTCCGCTTCTGTTGTCGTCAGGCACGGGAAGTGTGGGCGGCGCCATTCCTGGGCAGGCTGCTCTTTCTTTTCACGCTGGGCGGCTTTCCTCACGGGCGCACTCCTTGCGCGTGGGGCTCCCCCACGCGGGGGACACCCTTGCGTGGCATGGCACTCCTTGCGCGCATGAGCGCTGCGCATGGCCAGCTCCACACGGGTCAAGGAGGCCCGGGGTTTGAACCGCGGACCTCCCATGTGGTAGACGGACGCCCTAACCACTGGGCCAAAGTCCGTTTCCCAGATTTCAGTTCTTTGAAATGTGTTGAGACTTGCTTTCTGCCCTATTATATGGTCACATATTTTAAATGTTCTGTATGCGTATTCTACAGTTGTTGGTTGCACTATTCTATTCATTGCCTATTAGTTCAGGTTATTAATCATATTGTTAAAAATTCTATATACTTACTGACAGTTTTCATCTCCTTGGTCAACTACTGAGAGAGGTGTAGTATAACCTCTCTGATTTTATATTTCTCTATTTCTCCTTTTAGAATGTTCATTTTTCCTTTATATATTTTGAGGCATATATAATGTGCATAATAATTCAGCTTTGTTATATTTCTTAGTGAACTGAACCATTTATCATTATGAAATGACCTTCTATATATTTAATAATGCTATTTGATTTTAAGTGTGTTTTGTCTGATATGAAAAAAGCTATGTGAGTTTTCTATGAGTTGTACAGTATGTGCATGATATACAGTATATCCATCTATTTACTGTCCACCTTTCAGTATTCTTTTATTTTGGATTTGTCTCTTGTAAACAGCACGCAGTTGTATTTACTAATGCCATTTGGAAATATTTGTTTTATTTAAAAATTTGAGTATTTAATGACATTTAATACAATCATTGATATATTTGGGTTTAAAGCTATAATTTTATTCTGTGCTTTTATTCATTCTACCTATGTTTCTTTCTTCTTTCTTGACTTTAACTGGTAATTTTTTTATTATTCAATTTTCTCCCTGTCTGCTAGTTTGGAAATTTGCATCCTGTTGCTATTATTTTAAAAATTATATCCTATTAATTACTACACACATACCTTATCAAAGTATAAATTTAATAAGTACCTAAATCACTTCTGGAAGCAGACTTGACCTAATGGATAGGGCATCTGCCTACCACATGGGAGGTCCATGGTTCAAACCCCAGGCCTCCTTGACCAGTGGGGAGCTGGCCCATGCGCAGTACTGATGCGCGCAAGGATTGCCATGCCACGCAGGGGTGTCCCCCGTGCAGGGGAGCCCCACGCGCAAGGAGTGCACCCTGTAAGGAGAGCCGCCCAGCACGAAAGAAAGTGCAGCCTGCCCAAGAACGGTGCCACACACACAGAGAGCTGACACAACAAGATGACGCAACAAAAAGAAACACGGATTCCCGGTGCCACTGATAAGGATAGAAGCAGTCACAGAAGAATACACAATGAATGGACACAGAGAGCAGACAACTGGGGGTGGGGGAGAGGAGAGAAATAAATAAAACATATATCTTTAAATCACTTCTGATATGATATAAGGCCCTTAGAAAAGCTGAACTCCATTTATAGTTCTTCTGACATCTTTTCTTATTGTACAATACTTTAGGTTTATTTTTTTAAAAACCTAACAGATGTTATTTGCCTTTTTCCATAAATATTCACTTACATTGCGCACATACTACCACTTTCCTTGCTCTTTATTGCTTCTTGAAACTTAAATCTTCTGAGATCATTTCCTCTTGAAGTATGTCCTTTAGAATTTCCATCACAGCAGATCTGATGGTGACAAACTCTCTTAGTTTTTGTTTGTCTAAAAATATCTTATTCCACCCTCCTGTTGAATGATATTTTTGTGGAGGAATATCACCCTAGCTATGCCAGCTTAATATGGTCAGGATCTCATAAGGATTCCTATTGACGTGTGATGGACCAAAGCCATAGTGTGAAGTACCTGCATGCCCTCAGTTGCTTTAGTGGGATGACAAATGCCTGTCTTAACAGGGTTGCTGAGGCATAAATAATAGATGGAAATTTCCTGGCACAGAGGAGGCAGATAGCTAAAGGGGTAGTTATAATTGTTTCAACTGAAAAGCTTAGCTCCTAACCTTCAGGTTTTTTAAGGGTTACTTGTTGCAATTGGAAATTGTCATGTTAGAGCCACTGAGCCTGAATGCTTGCAATTGGAAGCTCCCCCCCCCAACATAAGCCAGAATTAATGGATGCTCTGTTCTAATTGGATCCAACTTAGCAAATGTTCCTCCCAGCCTGCACAAAAAGACACTAGATTTATTCTAATGGCCAAACCCAGGCACCCTTACACACCCATTTTCCTTTTACTATTTTTTGGTCAGATCTCTGAAATCTATTCTTTGTCTTTTTGGATGCCACCAGGTCCAACTGCAGATCACAGATTTCCTGATGAAGCCAATTTAAACACAGAACAAGAGTCTACTGAGGAACCAGGGTCAGATGTCATGGGGCTGGGGAACAGAAGCAAGAGTATGAAGGAAACCCAAGAGTAACTGCCAGAATCACCTGTGACTGTATGAGGTGAAGAACCTACATTCTCTGTACCACCTACATACCACAACCACAACTCTGCCCCACCCCTGCTGCCATCACCGCCACCTCACTTTTCCACCTATAATCCTGAGATGGAAGGTATTTTGTCTCTAAATTTGGATTGTTTACTCCCAGAAAATCTGGGTATTGTGCTGGAAATTAAATGGCAGAGAGGAGCAGGTGAAGTACTTTGGCAAACCCTCAGCAGCTGAAGGGTGTCAGACTGTTCACTTGCTTCTAAGTATCAGAGTCAAGAACAAGCAGCAGCAATTCCTTTGCCCTTGGTCCATCCACTTTGTGCAGTGCATGCCATTCAACCTCCAAAAGCCCCGCAGAGGTCTCTAGACACACTCTACAGAAGGGGAGGGGCACATGCTCTCCCAGGACCAGAAGAAAGGAGAAAAGGAACAGGTTTCCCATTCACTTGGGACAGCCCTGCAAACCTCTTTCATGGAGTTGCTCCTTTTCTGGGGCCAATGAGGTCAAATTTGGCAAAGGAGAAAGCCTCTCAAGAACTCACAAAAGGGCAAGCTAGCAACCTATCCTCAAGCCAGGAAACAGAAGAGCTACTTCAATGGCAGAGTGCTGTGGTTTGGGGGTCTGGTCAAATTGTGTTTTATTCTTATTCTTCTTCCTCAAGGACAAGTTAAAGAAAGAAGATGTTAATAAAGAAAGATTGTTAGGGTACTGTTCTTAACCATTTCTGGGTCATAGACCCATTAAAATTACAAAGCAATGGACTCAGAAAAATACAGGCTCTGTATTAGTTTCTTGTGGCAGCTGTAAAACATTATCACAGATTTGTGGTTTGAAACAACAGAAATGTATTCTCTCAAGTTCTAGAAGCTGGAAGTTCAACATAAGTTTCAATGCATCAAAATTAGGGTAAACCAGGGTCTCACCCCCTCCAGAGGCTCTAGGGGAGAATGTGTTTCTTGCCTCTTCTGATTTCTAGTGGCTGTTGGTATTCCTTTGCTTGTCATGGCATCACTAAAATCTCTGCCTCCATTCCACATTGCCTTCTCCTCTTCTATGCACATCAAATCTCTCCCTTTCTCTCTCATAAGGACACTTGTGATCGGATTTAGGGCCCACCTGCGTAATCTAGGATAATCTCCCATGTCAAGACCCTTAATTTAATCACATCTGCAAAGACCCTTTTCCTCTAAAATAGGGGTTCTTAACAAGGGGTCCATGAGCTTGAATTGAAATTCAAAAAATCCCATTATTCTTGTGGGGACATGTTGGTGCATATGTGATATATTTATTAAATTATACACAGTACAGTGTGGACTTAGTAAGGGGCCCATGGTTTCCACCTGACTGGCAAAGGGGTCCGTGGAACAAAAAAGGTTAACAACCCCTGCTCTAAAAGGTAACACTTACAGGTTCCAGATATTAGGACCTGATCTCAGATAGCCTTGGATTGACATTATTTAGCCTTCTACAGAGTCCAAAGTCTGTATACAATTTTAGGAAGATCATGGACTCCAGGTAGGAACCTCTGCTCTGGAATTGCATTTCACCAGAGATACTGTTGTCAGATACATTGGCTGCAGGCTATTTACTTTCTACCCTCAGCATGATGTGATATTTAGAACATGGTTCACAAACCTCTCTACAACTCAGAATCAACTACAGCGCTGGTTAAAAATAGAAAATAGAAAATCACTTGCAACTCTAGTCCTGGTAAATCGGAATCCCCCACCGGCAGGGCCCAGGGACAAGCATTTCTAACAAGGTTCCCCAAATGATTGTGATGCACCCAGCCTTGCACCCACACTTTAGTGAGTACTGGTTAAGAGCCTTGGTGCTTAATTCTCCTCTTGGTGGGGACATACTGCCACTTCAGCGCATGCTCAACAGCACACAGAAGGAGGTAATTCATTTTTTCCCCTTTTCCCCTATATAAAGGTGAGGAACTTTTATTGATCACTTGATTTCGGCCCCACCATAAGGCATCCAGACTCAAAACGCGGAGTTGAGCCGAGGAAGAAGAGAAGGGAAGAGGTGGGAGGCGACGGGGGGCAAGGCACGCAAACTCGCTGGTACCAAGCAAATCTGCCTGGTCGGCGAGTCGGAAGTGTACTTAACGCCCGGCGGGCCAGCTCCCACTCCTAGAGCAATTAGCATAAGGCTGGAGGCCCGGCGAGGAGCCCGCCTCCGCGCCCCGCTGATTGGCCGCACCACCCCACTCGTCACGCTCTTTTGTCTCAGTGGGCAGAGGCTAAAAGCAGCGGCCGCTGCCGTGGGAACCGCGCTGCCGCGACTCGGTTACCCCTTGCACGGCGGCTGTGCGAAGCGCCTCGGTACGGCAGCCCCAGGTCGCTTAGCAGCCGTGGAGGTGTCGGTCTTTTCTCCCTGCAGGGCTGCGGAGACCAGAGGGCTAGCGACGCCAGAGCATCCGCTGCCCACCAGCCGAGCACAGGTAAAGAAAGGAGGGGCGCGATGGCCCGGCGCGGAGAGAGGAGGGAGAAGCCCCACTGGCACTGGGCGGCTTCCCACTTGGTAACTCGATAACCGCGAGACAGGGCAAGGAGCACTCAAGTGGCCGGGCTGCGCTGCGGGAGGAGTTGGGGCTCGACTGGATGCTGCCCAAGGGGTAGATTTTGCCTGGATTGAGGCGGGGGGTGGGAGCATTTTTGGGGGGTGGGTGGGGAGTGAAGGGCAGGGGGAATCGCATAGCCGGCAGTCTGCCGTGAACTCACCCCACCCCCCCCTCCACTTTGCTTCTCCTCATCTCTTCTCCGGAAGGAATTTGTGGATGTGGGTGTTCAACCCCTTTTCCCTTTTTCCGCGGCAGGCCGTCAACGCCGAATCCTGCGTGGCCGATTGCAGAGCTGGTAGGCCGACGGTTTCCTGGGGGAAGTGTAGTAGGGAGAAGGGGGCAGCACTTCGACTTGCATTCAGGTGGTAAAGAGAATTTTCTGCCTGGCGACAGCGGAGGCGGGGGAGAGGGGCCGGGGGAAAGGAAGGGGGTTTGGGGCGGGGCAGGATGAGAGAGGCTCGCTCTGACCCTTCCCTTCCTTTCCCTCACCTCCGCGGCAGCGCAGGCTCGACGCCCCGAGGACCCGGATCCGCGGGCCGGGGTGGACTGAAGCCCACCACACGCCTTGGCGAGCATTCTTACCCAGGACACCGTACCTGAGGCTGCGAGTGAAATAAAGGTGCGCGCTGGTTCCTGACCTTATGTAAGAATCAGAGAAATGACGGAGAAAACTTTGAGAAGGGGGTGTGGTTGAGGCCCTGAGGTTAAGGAGATCTTACTTATCCCCACAACTCGATGAGACTTGGACTGTTGCGTTCTGTCTTGAGAGTCCAATATCTGCTCCACACACAATGACATTACCTAAAAGACAAAGCAACAGTTGCCCTCCCTCTTGGCGGACTAGCATGAGGGGATGGATGTGGCTCAGAAAGGGGTTCCATGGGCACCTGGTAATTGCCACTCTCTGGCTGGTTATTTTTAGAGCAGTGCGCAGATATAACATGTACTGCACAGGGTACTCAGGAAGGGAGAGAATGTTACTGCAGACTACTTCCCTGCAGCCTGCTATGTTATTGACCCCCGCCCCCCGTTTTTCCCTTTACAGGCCCTACTGAGCTACAACGTTGATTTGACGGTTTCTCCTGAGATTAAGCTTTTCTAAAAAGCCTGAACATCTTGTATTTAGACAGGCGATCATTATCAGTCATGGCAAGCATCTTTGCACATGTGGGTAACAGCAGGCGGGGTAATGCACCCTTGCCACCTTGGGCGCATTCCATGGTTAGGTCCCTGGGGAGGAGTCTTGGTCCTTTAATGGCCAGAATGGCTGAGAGAAACATGAAGTTGTTCTCTGGGAGGGTGGTACCAGCCCAGGGGGAAGAAACCTTTGAAAACTGGCTGATCCAAGTCAATGGGGTCCTGCCAGATTGGAATATGTCTGAGGAGGAAAAGCTCAAGCGCTTGATGAAAACCCTTAGGGGCCCTGCCCGGGAGGTCATGCGATTGCTCCAGGCAGCCAACCCCAACCTAAGTGTGGCAGATTTCTTGCGGGCAATGAAATTGGTGTTTGGGGAGTCTGAAAGCAGTGTGACTGCCCATGGTAAATTTTTTAACACCCTGCAGGCGCAGGGGGAGAAAACCTCCCTTTATGTGATCCGTTTAGAGGTGCAGCTCCAGAATGCTATTCAGGCAGGGATTATAGCTGAGAAAGATGCAAATCAGACTCGCCTGCACCAGCTCCTTTTAGGGGCTGAACTGACTAGGAACCTGCGCTTCAGGCTTAAGGATCTTCTCAGGACGTATGCAAATGAGCAGGGTCGGCTTCCCAGTTTCCTGGAGGTAATCAGAATGATAAGGGAGGAAGAGGATTGGGATGACACTTTTATTAAACGGAAGCGGCCCAAAAGATCTGAGTCAATCATGGAAAGAGCGGCCAGCCCTGTGGCATTTCAGGGCCCCCAGCCGATAGCCATCGGCAGTGCCGACTGCAACGTGATAGAGATAGATGATACCCTCGAAGACTCAGATGAGGATGTGATCCTGGTGGAGTCTCAGGATCCTCCACTTTCATCCTCAGGCTTGACTCCCCTCAGATGCAGGGACAGACCCCAGGATCATGTACTGCTCATTGATTCCCCCAACAGTTCCTGGGCCCATTCTCCTTCCACCAGTGGTGGTTCTGGATATAAGTATGATGGTAGTGGGGATAAGCGTAAGGCCAAGAAGCGAAAATACATAATCCGTTGTTCATATTGTGGGGAGGAGGGCCACTCCAAAGAAACCTGTGACAATGAGAGCAACCAGGCCCAGGTGTTTGAGAATCTGATCATCACCCTCCAGGAGCTGACTCATACGGAGGAGGAGGGGTCAAAAGATGCCCCTGGTGAACCCAATGACTCCTCTGAGCAGCAGTGAGATGCTAGGCCCTGCCCTAAATGAACCCCTACTCATATTCAGAGTCCGGTGAATGGAGAATTGGACGGGATGGCGTGTTCCTAATTGCATGAATTAACCCACAGAGCTGCTTTCCTTTGGGGTGGAGGAGAAAGGGCCTTGAATACCAGTACAGTGGAGGGGGATGACCGGACCTCTGTCCCTGCTCCCTCCCCACCTGCCTAAGGGCCTATTTTCTGTGTATCTATTTCCTTAATGTAATGGCTTTATTCTCTTTGTGAAAGTGGTATAATGACTTGTTGAACCTTCACACAATGAAGAAAAGTACAAAAAATACAGTACAAATTACCTGAAACCCTCTATCCTTACATAACCATTATCAATCCTTTTATGAATGTCCTTCTAGATGTTTCCCTCTATCTGTGTACCAAGATAAAATATATGTATAGATAAAAGTGATCAAAGATCAGTGCTGTTCTATACTCTGTATTTTTTCACAAAATAATATATGTTGTAGGCTTTCTATGTCAATAAATATATATCAGCATCTGTTTAATGTCTCTGTGATATTATATTCGGAAAAAGCAAAGGAAAAAGAAATGAAAATAAATAGTTTAAAAAAAAGCAATAAAGAGGGAATTATACCCTGAGGTGGGGTTGGTGCAGTTTTTTTTTATCACCTCATTTTACAGATGGGGGAAAGGGAAGACGAAATGGGCTGAAATATCCCCCAAAAGTACAGGAGCAGGGCTGCTTACCACAACCGACCTGTCCCTTAGGTCAGAGGGTCAAACTAGAGCGCCCACTAGTTGACAATACCCCAATGCTTTCTTCTCTAATGTATCCCAGAGGAGTGCGACGCTGGGAGAGTCTGATGCTGAGGTATTCCTATTCACTCTGGGGAGCAATAGCTCTCCCTTCTCTGGGTAAATTCTTTAGATTGCTGCTGCTGCTTCAGGACAACATCCTGGTCACAAAAAGATTCTACCCTCTGCCTCTTCCCCATTTAAGGAGAGGGGAGAAGCAACTACTTATGGGAATTCAGCACCTAAAGGCTGTTTCTGATTGCATCCAAGCCTCACCCAGTAAACTCTGAAGCTACATGCTAGAGGCATGGGCAGCCCAAGGACTCACCCCAAGACTTGGTAATAGCTGGGGAGGGATGAACACCAATCTAGAAAACCAAGTTTCTAGGGCATGTGGAGGAACATAGAATCAGAAAGCCAGGAAGCCCCACACCATTTTAGCAGAGCTGAGGGCGTTCACTGGGAAGGGAGAGCAGAGAGGGACCTTCCCAGGAAACTGGCCCTCAGGAACGTGCCCGTGTCATCTCCTGGTCTCATTCAGGAGGATGATAGTAGAGGACATGTATGACCTCAGCCAACAAGAGTCCCCATGTTGCTTGTGGGTGCATAAGTCCCCATCCTTGTGAGCAGGACAAGGCTGGTAAGGGGATGAATTCATTTTTAAAGCGGCAGGTGGAGAATGAAATGAATGAGCAGACCTGAGGGCCTGAGAGAGTTTCACACAGGAATAGGGCTCCACAGGGCTGAGAGGACAGGACGTGGAGCAGGGGGAGAGGGTGTGTCAGGGAAGAGAAAGCAGAGCTGTATGTGTAGAGAGGGAGTGAGTGCATGATGACCAGGGGGATTCATAGGCTGACAGAAACAGGAAGCTTGGTAGGAATCCTAGACCCCAGGATTCCAAACAACTCTGGGGCTGTGTTGTTCCAGAGAGGGTACATTTTCAGGGTCCCAGGGTTGGGCGTTGGGGTTCTAATTTTGCTAGAAGTTGATGGCCCGCTCAGTAGGGACAAAGAGGGTGCAGGCTGATATCCCCAGGGAGGGGTAGAGGCCAGGCACTGCAAGAAGCCTGCTTCAGCCTTCCCTGGACTGCTGCGCCCAGCACCTGACTTGAAGCGCTTCTCTTTCCAGACACACCACGTCAGCTCCTTCCTGGCTTCTTGCTCCTGCTCCATCATCCCACAATCTGACTTTACAACCACCCTCCTCCACTGAAGCCACACTCATCTCTTTGCCAAGTGGGTGAGGCTCAGCCTCCTGTGCTCTAATCAATACCACCATTCCCTCCAGCATTTGATGACTGCTCAGTCTCCTTAGCCCTCATAGCCAGGAGGAGGCTGTGAGGGCCCCCTCTGCCTCAGACTCTTTACTTGAGAAGTGGGCCAGGAGCAAAGACTCAAGAGGCCCACTCCTTGCATCTCTTTGGGGGCAGTTCTGGACCCCTGGCAATAACCTCCATCTCTCCACAGCCACGGGAGACCACTCCCCTACCATCCCCCAGGCAGGAGGCAGCTCCACCCATGCCCTCCAAGGCCACAGGGACCCCACTATCCCGCAGCTCTCATAGGCGTATAGACCTTTATTTCTCCTTACCCTTCCCTACATCTATTCTTGGGTATCTGTCCACTTATCTCTCCCAGATTAGAATGTCATTCCATTTCCTGCTAAGCTTTTCTCAATTTTACTTTATTTACTCTATTCAACTTGTTGAATGTTTTACTGCAAAACACAGTGCATGCTGCTATAATTTCTTTCTGGCATCTAGGAGAGTAAAATGATGAAAAGAAAGATAAATTAACTTCGTAATACCACAGCCCTCCTCTTCACTGGAGTTAACATGGGGATTCAGTATAAAGTGCTCTTTTGAAAACCTGTTCTATGATTCATCTCCATTTTCTTCCCTCTCTTGGCTTTGAAAACCTGTTCTGTGACTCATCCCCTTTTCCTTCCCTCTTCTCTATCCTCTTCTCTGTTGAATAAACTTGAAATTGTTGGATTTCTCATTTTATCAACATGATATAAATCTGATATTTCTTTGTTATTTCACTTATGTGACATTGGCATTACCTTTATTCAAGAAATAATTATCTTTCTAATTGGACGTCCCGGAATCAACACCTGGGCACTCAGAGCAGACTAAAAGGCTGAAAGAAGGCTTTTAGAGAATTTCGTGTCTGATACCCTTCATTTAAAGCTGTAGTTTTTAAAAAAATCCTTCCTTTCTCCCTTCATTCTTATAGGTTGCTAAGAGATGAAAAATCAATCTTTTGTCTTGCTAGGAGAAACTAACCTCTGAGTACCCGTTTGCATTATCTCCCTCCTTCCTGACATTATTTTTCCTTGGTTTCCATGACACCAGCCTCATAGTTCCCTCCTCCCTGACCTTTTTCGGTACCCACTTCTCAGTCTCCTTTGCTGAATTTTTCCTCTTTCTGAACCTTCAATAATAAAAAAATAATAGTAATAGTAATAAAAATAAAAACCCTTATAACTGTGATTTATTAAGAGCTTATTGTGTGCCAGCCCTTCAAATGCATTAGCTCCTTTAATCCTTATAGCATCCCCATAAGAGGGGATGAAGAAACAGGCTGGAAAGTCAAGAATCATGCCTAAGGTCATGCAGCTAGTTAGCAGTGGAGCCAGGGGTCAGACTCCAGGGAGTATGACTCCAAAAACTATGCTTCTTTACATGTATCAGCTCTCATGAGTTCATAGTGCTCTATGATGTATGTTATTATCTGCACATAGCAAATGAGGACTGAGGTCAGTAAATTCAGGATAATAAGATCCAGATCCTCCGTTTCCAGGTATGCCATGTGTATGGACCTTTAACACACGGCTGGTCCGTTGTAAGCCCTTAAGAGATGGTAGCCACTATTCCTTTGCTAGAATGCACTACTCTGCTATAAAGGAGGAAGGATGGATAAAATTAAATACTATCCATACCATGCAGACAGTGCTTCTTTAGTTAATCTGAGGACGCATTCATCTGGTTCCAGTAGTTGCCCTGAGTTTGGATTCTGGCAGGCATGACAGTGGATCCAGAAATGTCAGGAAGTTTAACGATGATGATGATGATGATGATGACAACTGGATGATAAGGGAACATTGAATGCTGAGGGGGATTGTGGATTCCGTGAGCAGGAAGGACACTGGGCCACTCTTCCACATGGTTTGTGTACCCCCAGGGAATTCTCCTTTCCCACATGAAACCCCTCTATCCTTTCAGATAGCCAAAGAGCAGCCAAGCCTTCCCCCACCCAACCCTTCCCCTTAGCCTCTGATGGGAAGTAGGGATGAGGGGAGCTGAACTCAGAGTGACACAAAGGCTCGCCAGTGTAACGTGGAAAGGAGGCATGACTGAAGTCTGAGGAGTTTGCTTTTTTTAAGATCAAGGTAACCCTGAAATCTTGCTACTGCCAGGAATCTCAAGGGCAGGATAAAAAGAAGCAGAGAAAGTGGGGTTGGGTCTTGTGGCTTTACCCCAACAGGATGTGTGGATCCCCAGCTGCCGCAGATCCTCTCACACCAGAACTCAGAACTTGTTACGGCCTCTTACAAGAGCTCCCTCAGATATGTACCATGTTCACCACCCCCATTTTACAGATGAGAACTCTGAGGCACACAGTTATAGTTACTTGCCCAAAGTCACAGAGCTAGAAAGTACTGGAGCTGGAATTCAACTTCAGATGTGTCTCTCCCAAAAGCATGAAGTCTTCACAGTTGTAATATAAAACTGCTCCTAAAGTAATCAGTACAAAAAACATCACATAATTCTATTGGTTGGGTTCTGGGTGCCAGTTTCTGATTGTCATACTCCTGACCTAAAGTCTGCACAGTAGGATGACCTTGGTCTCATTTATTAACCAAGGCAGAAAAAATATCAGTTTAAGCAAATTCCTTCTTGGAGTATGAAACCTTTTTCCTCATATTTATTTTATACCCAATTTACAGGATATGATACTAAAAATAACAAATTGTTGGTAAGGATGTGGGCAAACAGTCTCTCTCCCACACTGCTGGTAAGACTGAGAATTGATAAAGTCTGGAAGGCTGACTGGGGAATGCATCTAAGATTGAAATATGAAAACCCTTGGATCTAGGGGTTTGACTTCCTAAAACCAATGCTAAGTAAACTGGACAAGTGTACAAATGTTTATGACTAAAAATGTTTACTTTAGATGACAGCACAATTCTGTGATGAAAATGAGAGTCACTGAGGGTAAACTTTTTAAAAAGATTTTTTAATTTTTTTCTCTCCCCTTCCCCGCCCCCCCCCCAGGTTGTGTGCTCTCTGTGTCCATTTGCTGTATGTTCTTCTGTGTCCGCTTGTATTCTTGTCAGTGGCACCAGGAATCTGTGTCTCTTTTTGTTGCGTCATCTTGCTGCGTCTGCTCCCCATGTGTGTGGTGCCACTCCTGGGTGGGTTGAGCTTTTTGCACGGAGGGGCTCTTCTTGCGGGGTGCACTCCTTGCGCATGGGGCACCCCTATGTGAGGGACACCCCTGCGTGGCATGGCACTCCTTGCGCATGGCAGCACTGTGCATGGGCCAGCTCACCACATGGGCCAGGAGGCCCTGGGTATTGAACCCTGGACCTCCCATGTGGTAGGTGGACACTCTATCAGTTGAGCCACATCTGCTTCCCAAATACTTTGAATGGATTGTACAAAGCATGGGATGGTATAACACAGGGAATCCCGTAGAGGATGATGGGCTGTGGTTAACAGGACAAATATGAGAATGTTTTCTCATGAACGATAACAAATATATAATACTAATATAGGGTGTTAATAATCGAGTGAGTTGGGGGAAAATACACCAAATGTAAGGTATGGGCTATAGTTAGTAGTAATATTTTGATGATGCTCTTTCATAGTTTGTAACAAATATTTCACAATAATGCAAGGTGTTGGTGGTAGGGAGATGGAGAGGAGCCTTGTATGAGGATATGCATGCTTGTTTTATAAATTCACAACTTTTACTACATACTTATTGTTTATATATGTTCATGTATGAATGATACACTTCAAGAAAATTTTATTAACAAAACATATAAACCAGGATCACTGAACCTCGACACTGTTGATGCTCTGGGCTGGGTCATTATGTGTTTTGAGGGGCTGCCCTGTGCATGCAGGATGTTTAGCAGCATCCCTGGACTCTGCCCACTAGATGTCAGTAACCCTCCCCCCAAGTTTTGACAACCAAAATTGTCTCTAGACACTGCCGAATGCCCCCTTGGGGAAAATTGCCCCTGAATGAAAACAACTGATATAAATGGTTCCCAAAGAAAACAAATAGCACATATTAAATACACAAAGGAAGTCCCACTGGGTAATTGTGGGTAACTTTTTTGTTCCACTTAACAATGAATTTTGGGATACACTCACTGTTAGCACATACAGATTTGAGAAGGAGGAGGTTTGAGCTTATTTCAGGGTCACAAAGATGGTAAATAGTAATAATAGTAAAGGACACCAATATAGTTCCATGTTTAAAATCTGCCAGGAGCTGATTTTCTACGGAAAAAAAATGTTTACCTTAGCTTTTTTTCTTTGCAAAAATTTCTGAATTTATCTCATTATTCATTATTATTGTCACTTCTCTCCAAATGCAAAAACAACAATTACTAAATTTCCCTTTAAAAATGACATTAAGGGAGCAGATGTGGCTCAAGCAATTGGGCACTTGCTTCCCACATGGGAGGTCTCTAGTTTGGTTCCAGCACCTCCTAAAGGAGAAGAGCAGACACAACAAGCAGACAACAAGCACACACAACATGCAGGGAGTGTATGTGACTCAAACAGTTGGGCACCCACCTCCCACATGGGAGGTCCTGGGTTCAATTCCTGGTGCCTCTGAAAGAAGATGAGCAGACAACAGACAATGAGTAGGCACATCAAGTGAAAACAGTGAGCGGAAACATGGAGCAGACAAATGAGGGAGCCATGTCAGGGCAGGGAAAAATAAATAAAAAATAAATTATAAAAAAGTAACATCAACATTTTCACATATTTTAATTTTCTTGTTAGAGTTCATTTTATCTGACTCAGCAAAGAAAAATCTCAATTTATTTCCTCAAATGTTAGCATGGGATACAAAGAAGGCAATAATGGCAAATTCCAACTTTCATTCATTGGAGAGAAAAGAAAAAATGCCTGTGCACTATTCACACCTTTCTCTTCCTATCATGTTGATTATACAATTTTATATTTTCCCCAATATTCTTACAGTTTTGCTATATTTCTCTAAAGATTTTTTATTTATTTCTCTCCTTCCCCACTTCCACCCCCCACAGTTGTCTGCTCTCTGTGTCCATTCACTGTGTGTTCTTTTGTGTCCGCTTGTATTCTTGTCAGTGGCACCTGGAATCTGTGTCTCATTTTGTTGTATCATCTTGCTGCATCAGCTCTCCCTGTGTGTGGCACCATTCCTAGGCAGGCTGTGCTTTTTTTTGCGCTGGGCGGCTCTCCTTACAGGGTGCACGCCTTGCACTTGGGGCTCCCCTATGTGGGGGACACCCCTGCCTGGCACGGCACTCCTTGCACACATCAGCACTGCATGTAGGCCAGCTCCACATGGGTCAAGGAGGCCCTGGGTTTGAACCCTGGACCTCCCATGTGGTAGGTGGATGCCCTATCTGTTGGGCCAAATCCGCTTTCCTCTAATTTCTAAAGTCAGAAATTTTTTCTAGATGTCCATGGTATTTCCTTATTTGAACTATTTATGTTGACCAATACATAGTTTTTTCATATTCTCAATAACAATAATAATAATAGCAGTAATAGTTCCAGATAACTTTTATTGAGCACTATTATATACTGGATATTATACAAATATTAGCTCATATAATCTTAAGAACCACTGAGTGAGGTAGATATAATAATAGCTATCTAACACTGGTTAGGACAGAGAGATAAGTAACTTGCCTGGCATAGTAAGTAGGAATTTCAGGATTTGACTCCACATCTGGCTAACTCCAAAGCTGATGCACTTTCTGTTATAAGACAGTAAGTTAACCTCCATCACAATTGCTGGGGCCAAAGTCTTAGACGTACTTCCTCTTAAGTACTGATGGGCAGAGTAGTGGAATATTTTAGTTTTGCCTCCAAATTAAGATACATATCTCATTCATTGAGCTCTGATTATTAATAAAAACAACTAGAGTGTTTCTTTTAGAAGAGAGTGACTCCAGCTTTTTTCTATAATAGTGGAAAAGTAGAAACAACATAAAAGACCATAAGAAAAGTTTGAATAAATTGGGCTTCATACTTGTAATGGAATGCTACACTGGATGTACCTTCAGTTTACTAGGACTAACTCAAGAAATGAAGTGTGGCCTCTCTAGAAAAAAGGTTGAAAGACCACTGACCTACCAGGCCATCTTATTACTCACCCCCAGGACATCAGACATGCTGTCCCATCAGCCTGGGTCCCATCCCCCTCACCTGCTAAAAACCTTGTCAAACTTCAATTATCAGGTGACATGGTACTTCCTCAGGCCAGTTTTGTCTGACTCTGCTAAAGGTCATTCCCTATATCCTATGTAATATTTATCACTTTGCTATAATTGCCATCTTCACCACCAGGCTTATATCCCCCTTGCCCAGTAAAGTGTTGTTGGATATCCTGGCATACCCTTCAGATATATCACACCTCAGATGTGCTAACTGTTTCTCCAGATATTCTCGTGCCTTGATCCCTCACTGTGTTCAAGTATTAATATTTGTTCAAATGTCACCCTCTCAATGACCATTTAAAACTGCACACCTATCCATCAGCACTCCCATGCCCCCTTCCCTGTGCTATTTTTCCATCACAGACCTCTCTTTTATTATACTACATAATTAACTGATTGATTACATCAATTGTTTATTGCTTTCTCTCCCCAATAAACTATAACTTAAACAAGGGTAGCCATTTTAGTCTGCTTAGTTCACTGGTGCATCTCCAGCTCCTAGAACACTGCTTGGAACATAGCCGAATTTCAATAAATGTTTGTGGCTAGAATGAATGAATGTGAAGTGCCTGGCATACAGTAGGTGTTCAGAGAATAACAGCCTTTATTATGGCTGCTCTCTTGGTGTGGGTGATGCCAGAGAGGAGATAGTCAACAAGAGAACAGTGCACATTGCTGAACCACCATTCACCTAGTTGAGGAGATCAGAAACCTGGAAGACATTCTAGATCAATTCCTTGCTTCTCACTTCCCCAGTTTAAGTGTTACACAGTTGGGCCGTCCACTCCTAGAATGGCAGAAGGTAGGAGATGGGTTTCTCTGTAGCTTCGTCTATGTCACATCATTGAACTTCAGGTTTCAGTGTTTTAAATTTCCAGTCACCCCATGTGCATTTGTAAATATTAAAAACAATTACTCTGTAAAATATGAATGGTTTTGGCTACTGTTTGCTATTTTCCTTCTATTAAAAAATAATCACGAGTAATAATGATGAATATTATTTTCAACTGCTATGTGGTGAACATGCCAATAATACAATAAGAACTATTAGCCCTATTTTACAGGAGATAAGTGAGTCTTAGCAAGGTATAGTAACTATGGTTATACAGCTAGTAAGCAGATGGTAAGTCTGGCTCCAGTGCTTGTGAACATTCCATCATATATTTCAAGTAAAAATATTGATATTGCTGAGAAACCCAGTATCAGAGTAGAAAATAAGTTACTGGGATAGGGAAGTAGTCAGAGATGAACACCTGACCAGTTTCTGGTCATCAAGCACAGGTTTAAGCAGCTTGAAAAACAAATTAAATTTTAAAGTAAAATAATTTAATTTTTACTAGGGGGAACATGATAGAGGTTGATTTAAAATATCCTGAATGGATCAAGATCTAATTTGGCTCAGGAAAGATAATCGAAAATAGAATTTGTTTAATGTCATTGATATCTGAAACCCAAGTGATGACATGTAAATTTTTTCCTTCTCTGTCTGCAAGAATATTTTGTAAAACCAGTTTATTTATTAAATAATTTTAGTTTTTTAAAATAAAAGTAGAATATTTAAAATGTCACAAAATTATGTAAAACATTTTCTATGGTTAATATTTAAATGGTCATAAAAGTATATATAAAGAGAAGAACTAAATCAAACAGTGAACATTTTGGCATATTTCTTTTAAACCTTTTCTCTATCTCTACATATGAGTGTAATTACATGTATCAGTCAGCCAAAGGGGTGCTGCTGCAAAATACCAGAAATCGGTTGGTTTTTATAAAGGGTATTTATTTGTGGTAGGAGCTTACAGATACCAGGCCATAAAGCATAGGTTACTTCCCTCACCAAAGTCTATTTTCATGGGTTGGAGCAAGATGGCTGCAGACATCTGTTAGGGTTCAGGCTTCCTGGGTTCCTCCCTTCCAGGGTCTTGCTTCTATCTGGATTCAGGTTCCTCTCTTCCAGGGGCTTGCTTCTTTTTCCTCTGTGAGCTTACTTCCTGGGGCTCCAGCTTAATGCTTCAGCATCAAATTTCAACATAAAAAACCCCAGCATTAAAAAACCCTCAACTCTGTCTTTTGCGATGCCTTTTATCTGTGAGTCCCCACTTCTTGGTGTGTACGCAATGCCCTAATGACGTGGCCCAATCAATGCTCTAATTATAACTTAATCATGCCCAGGTTCAGACCAGTTTACAAACATAATTCAATGTCTATTTTTGGAATTCATAACCATATCAAACTGCTACATTATATGTATAATGTACATATACATTGAGGTTAAAGTTTTGCATATATTTATAAAATCAGTTTTGTTCTTTTTTAATAATACAATAATCTTGATAGCAAAAAACAAAGATTGTTTGGCAGAAAAGAGGAACAAGGGGGTAAAACCTGAACCAATATAGTAACATATAAAAAAAAAAATCCTACAAGAAAAAAACACTGTCACTGGCTGACAAATACGGATTACTAATTGTAGTCAGTATGTTTTCTGGAAAAGCAAGAGAATTACTGGAAAGAGATCTTAAAATAAAATAACAAGGAACATTAATATAAAATCTGTAAGATTTAGAAGAATATGGAAAAACTCTTCTGAGCACTCTATTAGAAGATTTAAATGAATGGAGAGAAATCAAGCTTAGTCAGAGATGGTGGGTGAAGCAGTGGGAGTGGGGAGGAAGATTTTCTAACAAAATCACCCAGACGCCAGCCACATCACAGGTATATCTCACAATTATAATGCAGGGACCCCTTGTGCCCTGGGCATGCCATTATGTGCAGTGGTTCATTGAAAATAAAACAAGTGTGGTGAAAGCCATGGCAGGGTGAGCCCTAAGGAGCAGTCGGAACACAGAGCAGGGCCCTAAAATCCAGGTGGTCAAGAACAGCTTCTCCGAGGGGGTGGTATGAGAGCCTTAGGACTATTATTATCCTCAGCAATTGGGAGCTCCTGCGAAAAGAGTTCTGATCGTTGTAAAACTTACTTACCTTACCGTCAGAAAGCACAGAGCTGAGGGTTCAAGTTCAAGTGCTCCTGCATGCTGTTTCCAAGTCCAGGGACTTGAGCTGAGGTGAAGAGTTCCCTGCCTCGACTGGATCTTGGCAAAAACACTGAAACTGTCAAGCATGGACTCCCCAATATCACCGAACAACCTGTTGATACAACAAAGTTGAGTTTATTGCTTACCTCAGTAAGGGAGAATACCCCTTGCAAAGCTTTGGCAGTTTGGGGCTGGGGGAAGGAAAGGTCAGAAATGAAAGTTTAGTTTAAGGGCGATCTTTCAATGTGGAGACTTGATGAGGGTTGGGTAAGAATCATGACACAACAGTCTAGGACTGATGGAAACAGCAAGGGGATGATTTTGAGGGATTCAAAGAATCTTACGGCACAAACTGTTAATGCTTTCCTTAGAGAATCAATAGGTCTTGGGGAGGAGGAAGTTCCTGTAATGAAAATCAATCCATTTGCCACAGGGGAGTCCTGGAAAAGTAAAATGCTAACAAAGACAGTTGGAATTTAAAAGTCATGTTTAGGAGAAGCAGACTTGGCCCAATGGATAGGGCGTCTGCCTACCACATGGGAGGTCCTGGGTTCAAATCCCGGGCCTCCTTGACCCGTGTCGAGCTGGCCCATGCACAGCGCTGATGCGCGCAAGGAGTGCCCTGCCATGCAGGGGTGTCCCCGCCTAGGGGAACCCCATGCGCCAGGAGTGCGCCTCATAAGAAGAGCCGCCCAGTGCGAAAGAAAGCGCAGCCTGCCTGGGAATGGTGCCGCACACATGGAGAACAGACACCACAAGATGACGCAACAAAAAGAAACACAGATTCTAAGGATAGACGCGGTCACAGAACACACAGCGAATGGACACAGACAGCAGACACCTGGGGGGGGGGGTTGGAGAGAAATAAAAAAAAAATAAGTCTTTAAAACATAAATAAAAGTCATGTTTATGTAGATAATAAGTGTGGTTTTTCTGCTCAGCATCCAGGCTGAGTGTGGGGATTAACGGTGCTAGTTTTAATTTTTATGAATAATTCACCTTAGGTCTATGTTTATTTTGCAGTGTCAAAATCCTTTCGTTTCCCTGAATCCTGAGGAAAAATGACGCCCACTCTTAGGTGTTTTCTAAACCCTGATAAACAAATAGCTAGCTCTAATCTGTCTGCTATATCCTTTGGGTGGATTATTTTATTTACTTCTCACAAACACCTTGTTAAGTTGATACAATTATTGGCCCTATTTTATATAGGAGGAAACTGAGGCCCAGAGCTGCCCACATACACACAGCTACCAATACAAACACATCTTTTCAGGGACCTCAATAAAGCCACATTGAACGAATGTGCCCACACTGGGTTAATTTCTGTTCCGTTTTTGCTGAAGGGAGCTGGGATCCTAATTCAAAATAATCCTTTAGTCATTAGGACCTCTTTGGGGAGAAGGGAAAAGGAGGAAGCTCAAGGCCTCCACCTACTCCAGTTTGGCCTCGGTCTGTTCCGTTCCACCCCGCCCCGCCCGCCCGGCCGGCCGCCAGCCGCGCAGCCATTTCCGCCGCAGGACCCTGCATTCCGGAAGTCGGCGGCCCGCCCACACAGGGGCCGGCCAGGCTAGATCCTACCTCGCCGGCTGCACCCGCTTCCGGTAACCAGGGGGCGTGGTGAAACAATCGCCTTTCCCGGGAGGGGTGGCGGCCTGCGACGGGGCGTCGCGTGCGGGGACGATGGTGCTCATCTACTGGAGTCCGGAATGAGACCGTGAGAAGGGAGAGGTCACGGGTCAGGTTGCTTTCCTCTCTCGGCCTCCTTCTCCTTTAGCTCAGCTTTGGCCACATGGTGGGGTTATAGCGGCGAAAGCGACTGAAGTCCGGGCGCGCTTCTCTGTCATTTCCCGGCGACCCTTACAGCAACTGCCTTGAGTTTCCCGGGCCCCGGGAGGCCCCAGGAGGCAATGCCTCACCCTGACATTGTAGCAGTTTTTGCGCTTCCCGCAATGCAAAAAAAAAAAAAAAAAAAAAAAAAAAGAGAGAGAGTCTTTGTCCTACCCTTCCACCAGCGCGGAGAGGCGCTATCTGTTACAGCCCCTTGCACCTCCCCATGGTGGTTGGGTAGATGCGCGTTCTCCCGGAGTACCCCCACAGGAGCGAGCCTAGTGAGTAGAGTTTGTGTTTTTGTGTCACTTGGCTGATTTGGCAGGACATCCTTTCCCAACAAGCACTAGCCAAGTTGTCAAAAAACTTTTTTTTTTTTCATCGATACACAGTATAGCTATTCTTCTGGTTGTGAGAAAGATTTGAGAGTTCCGAAAGTTAATTTGTTACCTGACTACAATTTATTGCTGGGAATAGGGGGCCTTAGGTACACTCAAACTTAAACGGGAGGGGGGGGGGCGGAGGCTGGTGAGAGAGAGAGAATGAAGTGTACAATACAATTATTTTTAGTAGATTTACAGAGTTGCACAACCATCACTACAATCCAGTTTTAGAACGTTTCCATTACTCCCCCAATTTCCCATAAGCCTGTTTGCAGTCAATTCCCCCTCCCACCTCTGGCTCTAAGTAACCACTTATCTGCTCAACAGTTAGGAATGTAGTAACTGAAGTAAGACAGGTATACATTTTAAAGGAGTAGCTGAGGAGTTTTCCTCATTTCCATATAACTCCAGTAAGCCAGAGCCCAATTGTATCTGTCAATTAAAAGGAATGTTATTTTCACTCGAATTTTTAGGGAAAAGCCAAATCACAGATATGCAGACATGTAGTACAGAGGTTGGCAAACTATGGCCAGCAAGCTAAGCTAAGAATGTTTTTTCAGATGAACATTTGCAATTAATGTGATGATAGGGAACACAAATTTTGAACCTCAACTAAGCAAAATGTTACTCTTGACATGATTTTCATTACTAGACTTCTATTACAAAAACTTGTAGTCAATTATTATTACTAAATGTTGAATTTCATCTATAAAAATTTGTTTTCCTTCTTGTCATATAAGTAACTTATATAAAATTCATGATCTTGCTTCTTGGTCCCTAATGCCAGAATTTTTACTATCTGACCCTTCATGGAAATGGTTGCCAACTCGGTTTACTAAAATGAACAGAGGAACGGAAAGCAATTGCCAGGTTCTTGCTGTGATCTTGAGTAAGTCTCTTCACTTCTCTGGTCTTCATTTTCGTAATCTTTAAAATGAAGGGTAGTGAGTAAATGAGATAAACTCTATGGCGAATCCTTCTAACCCTATTTTTGAGAAATTAATTTTATAAATATTTAATGAGCTAATGTGTGCCAAGAACTGGTATAGACATTGGGGATAGAGCAGACAAATTCTTTTTCTGAAGAAGGATAATATTCTAAATGAAAAGAGACTTAAAGATGCAGTATGTAGTTTGGGATTGGGTCCTGAGTTGCACAAAATAGCCTTAAAAGGACATGGGGGGAAATTATAGACATTTGAATATGAATGGATATTAGATGAAAACTTACTAGTATGGAAAAGTAGAGGTTGTTAACTGAAAAAGGCAGTTACAAAACATTTACAGTGTCTTATTTTGGTAGAAAATGCATATATATTATATATTCTTAGGAAAAGATCTGGAAGGATATATAGTAAGCTGTTAGCAGTGGTAATTTCTGGATAGGGACTATGTTTAACTTTTTTTCCTTCTTTAGAACTTAAAACTTTTTTCGCTGTAGTAACATATATATGTATGTGTGTAAAATACAGTTTCCCATTTTAATAAGTTCAATTTTACAATTCAGTAATATTAATTACATTCACAATGTTGGGCTACCTTTACCACCATACATTACCAAAACTTTTTCATCACCCCAAACAGAAACTCTTCCCCTAATAAGCAATAACTCACTATTCTACTCTTGTCCCCCAGCCCCTGTTAACCTCTCATCTACTTTTTATGAATTTGCTAATTCTAGGTCTTTCATATAAGTGGAATCATACAATATTTGTCCATTTATGTCTGTGTGTGGCTTATTTCATTCAACTCAATGATTTCAAGATTCATCTATGTTTTAGCATGGATCAGAACTTCATTCCTATTTATGTCTGAATAATATTCCATTGTGTATATATACCATGTTTTGATTATCCAGTCATCTGTTGATAGACACATGTGTTGCCTCTAGTTTTTGTCTAATGTGAATAATGCTGCTATGAACATTGGTGTACAAGTATCTGAGTCCTTGTTTTCAATTTGTTTGGGGTACTTATTTTTGTTTTCTACTTTTCCACAATCAATCTACACTGCTTTTGTAAATATAAATGATTATTTTTATTTTAAAAATCAATCTCTGCCCTTATAGAGCTTACATGCCTGTGCCTCTTCTAAGTATTAATAGTTGCAAACCTGTCTGTTTTTCTAGGGGAACACATAAAGGAATTGAGTGTACTCTCTCTTTGTTTTTGCAAGTAACAAAGGATTAAGATCTTCTCTCTGAAATAACAGCAGAATGTATACTGATACTGCTGCCATGTCCCTTGGAGTTTTACTGGTAAGTAGAGCTTTCTTATACCCAAACTTTAAAATGGGTTAGGATTTTGTAGGATACTTAGCAGATAGAAAAAAGAATGAGAGAGGCAAATGTGGACAATGTTCATTTAAGCACTGTTCAGGAGGGAAGGTACCCTGCCTGAAAACATGCCCAGTCTGATTCTTGAAGTATGTGTATCTCTATTGCATTGATAAACACATCAAGCTACCAAAGCCTAATGTGATTAAGCATTTGGATCATATAACTCCTCATCTGTTCTTACTCTAGTCCTGGGTTTGGCAAACTATGGCCTGTGGGCCAAATCTGGCCCACTATCTGGTTTTTTAAATTAAGTTTTATTGGAACACAGCCACATTCATTTATTTACATATTGTCTTTGACTGCTTTCACCCTATAATGGCAGAGTTAAGTAGTTGCAACATACACTGCATATAGCCCAAGAAGCCTAAAATATTTACTATCTGACCCTTTATAGAATAGGTGTGCCAATCCTTATTCTAGACTTACCAGAAAATTGTTTTAGTAGGTCTGCCTATGGGGAGAGAATGCCCGTTTCACAGTTATATTAACAAATTGATATTCTGATTTATAAACCTTATTCTCACCTGAGCTTTATTATCATTTGTCAGGATTCCCAATTTCAGATGACTCTAGGTCACGTAAGGATTGGATTTCTTATTGTGCAAAGCTGAGGTGAGGGCCAGCCCATAGAAAAACAAAATTCATCAAGTTAAATAATACCTCATAAGCTTTATCAACAGCTTAGCTAGCTAGTTGGTGTTCCATTCATCTAGCTAAGCTCTTACTTAGGCTTTGAATTCAGTTCGGGTGCCGTCTCCTCCCAGAAGCCTTCTCTGACTGCTTACCCTGATTTCACTGCCTTGCCTCAGTGCTCACGTAGGATTCTTAGCAAACCTTTATTATTATTACTTAACACACTACCCAATACCAGTGAGCACACCTAGTACTCAGATCTTGGTTTTAAAATACCATTTTCCAAGTAAAAGTAACTGGGGCTTCTTGGAGAAATGGCTGATCCCAGGGCTGGGGTAGGGAGAATATAAGATGAGCATGGAATGTCTTCTTTTGGAAAGTAAGAAAGTGCTCATGGAATAATATTCGAAGCACACAGAAACCTACTTAAAGAGGCTCCCAATGGCCAAATCTAGGACAATCTAAGCAACAAAATAAGTAATGATAGTAATGGAAGCAGACTTGGCCCAATGGATAGGGCATCTGCCTACCACATGGGAGGTTTGCAGTTCAAACCCCGGGCCTCCTTGACCTGTGTGGAGCTGGCCCATGCACAGTGCTGATGCGTGCAAGGAGTGCCCCGCCACGCAGGGTTGTCCCCTGCGTCGGGGAGCCCCACGCGCAAGGAGTGCGCCCCATAAGGAGAGCCACCTAGCGTGAAAGAAAGTGCAGCCTGCCCAAGAATGGTGCCGCACACACGGAGAGGTGACACAACAAGATGATGCAAAAAAAGAAACACAGATTCCCGGTGCCACTGATAAGGATGGAAGCGGTCACACAGAAGAACACAGCAAGCAGACAACTGGGTGGGGGGCAAGGGGAGAAAAATAAATAAATCTTTTAAAAAAAACCCATAGAGTAAAATAAGAATCCATGAGTCTATAATTATATAAATAAATAATTGAATAAATATAGTAAATAAATGAAGGAGAAGGAAAAGGACTTGCTTATGGTAAAATTCCTATTAATAAAGGCGTAATGAATACTGGCAATAGAAAATTATCATTTGGCAATCACCACACTAACAATTGTTTTAGGTAAGAATGATCAAAGTATGCTAAAATTAGTGTGCAAAAGTATAATGAGAAACAGGATATTTATGTAGTCTCAAAGTATCTCCCACAAAATATTTATTAATTACAAAGAGAATAATATTAAATTTACCCTGGAGAAACCTGGCAAACACCTCCTTAACCAATGGTCAAAGTTAAAATCACTAGTAATGGAACAAACTGACATCATGTGCCTATTGATATGATTCTCTGAGCACGTAACATCATGTCAGGAATATTGCCCAAAACACATAACCTGAATTTAGTCATGAGGAACCATCAGAAAAACTCGAAAAAACTGAGAAACCTTCTATAGAATCTCTCAAAAGTATCATGGTCACGAAAGAAAAAAAAAAAAAAAGACTGAGAAACGGTTCCAGATTCAAGGAGAATAAGGAGACATGTGATCTGGGACCAGAAAAGGGACATTAGTGGGGCAATTGGGAAAAATTGAGTATGGTCTATAGGTTAGATTATAGTATTGTATGAATGTCAATTTCTTGATATATAATACTCTACTATGGTTATGTAAGATGTTAACATTTGGGGAATCTGGGCTTGAGGGTATACGGGAATGCTTTGCACTATTTTTGCAACTTTCTTTGTAAGTCTGAGAAGATTTCAAAATGAAAAGTTACAAATAAAACATGAGTTATTTACTTCCCCCGAAAATATCCCTGTGAATCGACTGCTGTGTGTGTACTGTGGCTTAGAGAGGGACCAGAGTGTAAGCAGGGAGGCCAGACAGGAGGCTGCTGCACTAGCCAGGAGAGATGATGGTGGCTTGGTCTAGCATGATTGCAGTGGAGATGGAGTAGGTTGGGTGGATTCAGTTTGCATTTTGACATCTCTATGGAAAGGACACTGCATAGGAGAGAATGGAAGGGGGAACAGCCTCATTTGAAAAGGTTCTCTGGGCATTACCTTCAGATAAAATATAGAACAGAGTAGGTCCTGTCTGATAAATGATTTTATTAGCTGTTGTGAATTCAGAATCCTTTATTATATAAGCTGGACTATTTATTGTGGAATTTGTATTTTCTTTATTTTTCTTTTTGTTGTTCATATTTTTTAGTAATGTTCCTCTGATCCATGGGAAAACAACAAAAGGGGCTTCCTTTGGTTCCCTCCTGTGTTTGCCTCTGCCAAGGACTTTTCCCTTGAGAATCTCTCCCTGCTCTTCTCAAGGAGTTTGGGTTCTGTGTTGCGTCACCCAAATTGTGATCTTTACAGAGCCCTGCTGGTTTGGTTTCCCACATGATGTGCCCTTCCCTACATTTAGGTCTTTACCTGGAGTGCTCTCTATCTCTTATTATAGTCCTCTCTTTTGAGGACCTAAGGTAAAGAACCATCCCCTCCAAGATGTCTTTTTGGATTTATTCAGCCTAAAGCAATCTCTGTCTTTCCTGGGTAAGTCATAGCTCTTAGTTTATTTCTCTTATTTGGCCCACAATCACTCATTCACAGTCATACTATTTGATTTTTGCTTATTTGTAATCATGACTTACATCCTCTATCAGATTTTCAGTTCCTTGAGGCTAAATGCATATGTTCAACTTCAGATGATTTTTTTTCCTCACCATCAGATGCCAAAGATATTCAACAGTAAAATAAGTTGATAAGCCTCCCCATGTACTTCAGACCTAATCTTTAGTTTCTCTTCTTTCAGTTCAGGACTTTTCCTGTGAAGTGGAGTCACTTCTTTTGTCCCAAATGATTTTTGTAATTTAAACCATGAGGCCTGTTCCTAAGACTTTGTTTTCCTTCGCTTTGATGGAGTTGCTCCCACCAGGGGGCGCTCCTTACTATATGTAGGTCAATTTCCTTTTCTTTAGAAAGTAAAAGAAAGGAGACTTCATCATATAAAATATCAATGCAGTGGAAAAATAAACCAGCACTAGCTGGTTACTAAATTCCATTTCACTTGTTGTATTGTGTTTAGGTATGATTGGATTTCTCTCTTTCTCAATGTACTTTATTCATTCAATCTACAAATATATATTGAGGACATCCTTTTTGTCAGGCACTGTTGTGGGTACTGAGGGTTCATCAGTGAACAAAATATACAGAGCTCCTGGCTTCATAGAGTTTATCTGGGCAACAGACAACAAATGAGAGAAATAAACTAAATATATAGTATATTAGGTAGGAATAAGTGCCAAAGAGAAGGGAAAAATGCAGAGCCTTATAGACCATTGTAAGAACTTTGACTTTTATTCTGAGTGAGACTAGAAGCACTTGAAGAATTTTGAGTGGAGGAGTGATATGATCTGACATCACCTTGGTTGTTTTGTGGAGAATAAACTCTAAGAGGGCAAACTTGGTATAGGTTAGGGACCTTGGAATTAGGGAGAAGTTGTCAGATATTGGGTATATTTTGAAGGTAGAGCTAACTGAATTTGCTGACATGCCAGATGTGGGATGTGAGAGAACAAGGAGTCAAGGAAATCAGGGCCACTGTATTGTACAGCACCAAAAGAATTGACTAAAATATGACTGGTGCTCTCTGGATTTGTGCAACACAGCATCCTTATCCAAGATGATGCCAAGACTTTTGGCCTGAGCAGCTGGAAGGAAGGAGTTGCCACTAACTGCAGTGGGAAAGACTGTGGGAAGAATGGGTTTGGTGGTGATATCAGAAGTTCAATTTTGAATACGTTGAATTTGAGATGCCACAATCTAAGTAGAGATGTTGAATAAACTGTGGGATATAGGAGCCTGGTGTTCAGAGGAGTGGTGTGGGCTGGAGATAAAAATTTTTGTCATAAGTATCTAGATAGTATTTAGAGTATAAAAGTTATAATGCTGGATGGAATAACCAAGGGAATGAGGGTAGTTAGAGAAGAGAAGGGTACCAACGGCTAAGGCCTGGGGTACTGAAATATTTCGAGGTTGAAAAAGATAAGGAGGAACAAGCAGAGGGTGTGGCAGCAAGATAAAAGGAAAGTGAGAAGAGAATGGTGTCTTAGAAGCCAAGTGAAGAAGGTGCTTCAAGGAAGAGGGAAAATCAGCTGTGTAAAATGCCTCTGGTTGGTAAAGCAAAGTGAGGGCTGAGAATTCTTGGTAGAATTTAGCAACATACAGGTCACTGGTGGCCTTAATAAAGTCTGTTTCACAACCACCATACCAAGGAACTGAGAGAGTCTATAACTGTAAGCGAGAGAGTCCCATCTATCGGCCATATGGGATTGAGACCCCTACCAATTAGAGGTGGAGTGGGCATCACCATCCCAGAATCCTCAGGATTGGGGAATAAAATATGGACTAGAGTAGACTTACTGGTGCTCTACTCTAGACTTATTGTGATTCTAGCAATGGAAGAAATTATATCATTGATATGGAGACAGTGGCCACTGGAGATGCTGAGGACAGGGAGAGGGAAAAAGAGGTGTAATTTGGGGCATTTTTGGGTCTTGGAATTGTCCTGAATGTCATTGCAATGACATATGCAGGCCATTATATATCTTGCCATAACCTACAGAATTGAATGGGAGAGAGCATAAACTACAATGTAAACTATAATCCATGCTTAGTGGCAATGCTCCAAATGTGTTCATCAATTGCAATGAATATACCACACTAATGAAAGAAATTGTTAATGTGGGGAAGGGGGGAGGTGTGGGGAGTGGGGCATATGGGAATCCCTTATATTTTTTTGTGTAACATTTTGTGTAATCTAAGTATCTTTTTTTAAAAAATAAAAATGAATTTTAAAAAGTCTGTTTCAGTGGAATATGGGGATAAAAGCTTGATTGGAATGAGTTCAAGAGAGAAAGGGAGAAGAAAAATTATAGACAGGGAGTATAGACAAATTTTTATGAGTTTTACTGTAAAAAAGGAGTAGAGAAATGAGGCAGTAGCTAGAGTGAAGTCAAGAGGGTACTTAAAATGGGAGAAATAATTGCAAGTTTTTCCCAGGAGTACTTATTGGGATTTGGAGTTCACTTGTCCTTATCAACTTGCGTTTTTTTGGCACAGTGTCCTGTAACCCTCAGGGAAGCTGGATGTTGCAGGAGGGGAAGTTGCCAACAACTGTGAGTGGAATGAACTCAAGGAAACCCATGGACTCCCTTCAATAAAACTGAGCTCAGAGTTGCTACAGTTAAAGGAGGATCTCCATTTGTGGAAAAAATTGGGAACTGTGAGTTCCACCTGTTATCCTTACCCCACGTGACAATTCTAGCCTCCTTTGCCAGTCTTGGAAGGTCTGGCCTCAGTTACTATTAAAGAGACCCTGTGGGTCCCTTTTCAGAAGCTTAATCTACTGTTGGGAAGGATAGGAAAAGAAATTCTTACAGATACATTGAGGATGACTGAACCCCATATAGAGTTTGAACCAAGTGGGAAAACTGACATAAAACTTGAGACCATGGTTCCACTACTTGTTTTCTTTTTCCTTGGTGAGAAGTGGACACAGCAGCAGAGGAGGGTGCTTTGTACTTTCGTTGTGATGGCTTTGAAAACACATGGAAAGTTTTGCTGGATTCCATGTACAGTTTTTGTTTGAATGTTTCCTATTCTCATGTCTTTAAGGCTCACCTCAAATATCACTTGCTCTGCAGAGCCTTCTTTGAGCCCTTCCGTCTCAGGCAAAAGTAATCATTTGTTTCTCTGCATTTCCATATCACTTTTCTGTTTCTCTCTTTTAGCTCCTATTATATTGCATTAGAGTTGTATATGATTATAAACTGAAGAGGCAGTAGCGTGTAGTGGATAAGAGCATGGGCTCTGGAGCCAGGCTACTTGGGTTCCAATGGCAGTTCTTTTTTTTTTTTTTTAAAGATTTATTTATTTTATTTAATTCCCCCACCCCCCCTTCCCCAGTTGTCTGCTCTCTCTGTCCATTTGCTGCATCTTATTTCTTTGTCCACTTCTGTTGTTGTCAGTGGCACAGGAAGTGTGGGCGGCGCCATTCCTGGGCAGGCTGCACCTTCCTTTGCGCTGGGCGGCTCTCCTTATGGGCGCACTCCCTGCGCGTGGGGCTACCCCACGCGGGGGACACCCCTGCGTGGCAGGGCACTCTGCGCGCATCAGCACTGCGCATGGGCCAGCTCCACACGGGTCAAGGAGGCCCGGGGTTTGAACTGCGGACCTCCCATGTAGTAGACGGACGCCCTAACCACTGGGCCAAGTCTGTTTCTCCCAATGGCAGTTCTTACAAGTTACTTAACTCACCTGTACCTTGGTTTCTCATCTGTCAAATGTGTATAATAATGATAATACTGACCTCATAGAGGTTTTGTGCAATTTAAAGGGCTGAAGTACTATTAGAACAGTGTCCAATGCATAGTAAGTATTTTATAAGTTTTTATTATTTGTTTCTCTTCTTCTGAAGAGTAACACCAAACCTTTATCTTTGTACCACAAATGCTTAGCATTGGGCTTGGCCCAGAGAAATAGGTGTTTAATAAATTTTTGTGTGAATAAACTAAGTTTCTAAATCAAATAAATATGGTTCATGTTAAAGGGTTATATATGTGTGTAGCTCTTTTATGGGACCATTATTCATACCTGTGGACCACACATATAGTGACTAAGAGTGCAAGTTCTAAAGCCTGATTGTATAATTTGTATACTCCTTTGCCATCTATTAGTTGGGTGACATTAGGTATGATACATTTTTATTTCTCTTGCCTTTCCCCCCCCCCCCAGTTTTCTGTTCTCTGTGTCTATTTTGCTGCGTGTTCTTCTTTGTCCGCTTCTGTTGTTGTCAGCGGCATGGGAATCTGTGTTTCTTTTTGTTGCGTCATCTTGTCGTGTCAGCTCTCTGTGTGTGCGGCACCATTCCTGGGCAGTCTGAACTTTCTTTCACACTGGGCAGCTCTCCTTACGGGGTGCACTCCTTGCTCATGGGGCTCCCCTACGTGGGGACACCCCTGCGTGGCATGGCACTCCTTGCGCACATCAGCACTGCGCATGGGCCAGCTCCACACGGGTCAAGGAGGCCCGGGGTTTGAACCGCGGACCTCCCATGTGGTAAATGGACACCCTAACCACTGGCCCAAGTCTGCTTCCCTAGGTATGATATTTAACCTCTCAGAACCTCAGTTCCCTCATTTGGAAAATAAGAAAACACATAGGAAACACAGTACCAAGCACCCAAATGTTAGCTACAAGTATTATTAAATAATTTATTGAAACCTCCAATGTTCCAGGGACTGTACTAGACAGTAGGGATGTAGAGATGAATAAAGTTTTGGCCCTACTGTCAGAAAACTCATAAGCTAGTAGAGAAGATAGATGTGAATAAGTCAGTTGTGTAGAGTCTATTGGAGGAAGGGACCAATTTTACAGGAAGGAGCAGTAAGGAGTAGTAAGGTAGGGTAGTAAGTTTTATAGAAGAGGTAAATCCAGAGCTTTTCTTCTATGAGTTGATGGTCCGGGGATTTTAATATCGAATAGGTGTCAAAATCCCTTTTGTGGTTCTCCCATAAGATTTCTTTAACAAGACCCTCTAACAAGATCTCTAAGAGGCCCCATTCTGTATTTTGAAACCCAGAGAAGCCATTCTGGCCCCAAAACAACACACGGTCAGTCCTACCCAGGTGAACCAAATGTGGCTTTACATAGTTTTCTGTGAGCAAAGCTCCTCTTTCCTTTAGTAATAAAGCCAGAGGGCTCCCACAGGTAGAAGACCGCATTTTCAGATGCCTCTGTCCTGCCCACTCCCTCCCTCCCAATGAATTTTCCGAAAAGGTTGGTCTTCCCTTCCTTTCCCCAACAATCAAGTAGAGTGAGATGTTTTTTAACAAAAGGCCAGGGTCCCTGTCTAGTTTACATCTTTAATTAAGGACTCTCAGAGTAGGTGGGACTGGAGCTATATTTAAATTATTGAGATCAGGACATGGTACAGTTAGATGAAAACCTTTCTGTCTTCTGTCTCTCAGAAAACCAATAAAGCCATTGAGGCTTGTCTATTTCCCCCAAGTAGTTAATGAGCTCAATAGAATTTAGAGTTCCTGGTGTTCCTTTAGAGCTGATTTTGGCAGGTGATAAGCAGCTTGTAAAAGGGTTTATTATTTGAGCAGAGCTTTGGCTGCCTGACTTTTAAGACTGATTATTTATTTTGCATGTTGTATAACAGGAGCATTGGGCAATGCTCAGAAGAGGCCTTCTGGGACAGAGATGTAAGGACTTCTCTGGTCATTTCCTACCATCAGAATGGGACTCCAGCTGTGGAGTAAGGGACAAGCTTCTAAACAGGGACCAGGCCATGACTTTTATATAGCCCCTAAACAGGCCTTCTCACTGGTTTCTTTAGAGTTCAAATACATTGATAGTTCCATAAAGTCCCTATCCCAAGAAAACTGTGTATATGAGTGTGTGTGTGTCCCCTTCCTTCCTCAAACTTTCACTAGTAATGTAACCTGCCTTTAAAAGAAATGATTGTAAAGACATATGTTGGTCCTTTGCAATAAGTAGTCATATATGGAGTCCCTAGTGGGGCCTTCAGGTGGTTAGAGTGAAAAATAGCTAAGAAGTCTTCCCTCCTTGATAAAGAATGCCAAACTAAAGTTGTCCCCCAGCCCTTTTGGCTTTAACTTTAAAGCATTTTGCCTTCTGCTGTACTCTGAACTTATGCTACTCACTGAAAGAGATATGGAGGCTATTTTTATACATTTTAGAGACGGAGAATGAGGGAAATTCTTCCTATTCCAAATTTTAAAAGTGGGTTGAGCCAGGGCCCAGAAGAAATTGAGATAGTCTTGATAGAGAGAAACTTAGCTGTGTCTACTGCTTTGTTTTTCTTTTGTTGTTTTTTAACAGGGACTTAAATTTATGAGGAAGTTCTGTTCATAGAGGTTACATGCCAGCATTTGTGTCCACTGATGTTAATAAAAATGGAAAGTAGCAGAAGGAGGTGATGGGTGCCTAGGAAGAGATTTTGTGAACTATTGATTTTATTTTAAATGCTTTATGTTATTTTGACGATGCATGTCCTTGGGACAGATGGCCTTTACACTTGAGGTTACAATCTTAGTTCTAACTATCATGTCACTGAGGCATTTTGTTGGAGAATAAAATGGGAAGCATGTAAAATCCAAACATTCTGGCAGGATTTACTTCTCTAAAAGGAACTATGGGGAAGTGATGTGCTCAAGTGATAAGGCTTCTGCCTACCATATGGGAGGATCTTGGTTCAATCCCTGGGGCCTCCTGGTGAAAAAGAAGAAGAGAAAGCGTGCCTGTGCAGTGAGCCAGTACTCATGTGGCAAGCCGAGTGCCCATGCGGTGAGCTGAGTGCCCGCGTGGTGAGCCGAGTGCCCGCATGGTGAGCGGAGTACCCATGTGGGTGCCAACATAGTGAGCCAAGTGCTCACATGAGTGCCTGTGTGGCAAGCCAAGTGCCCATGTGGTAAGTCAGTGCCTGCCTGGTGAGCTGAGTGCCCACATGAGTGCCTGTGTGGTGAGCCAGTGCCCGCACAGCGAGCCAGTGCCCACGAGGCGAGCCAAGGGCCTGCATGGTGAACTGAGTGCCCGCACAGCAAGCTGAGTGCCCGTGTGGTGAGCCAGTGCCTGTGCAAGTGAGTCACGTAGCAAGATGATGATGCAACAAAAAGAGATACAAAGGGGAGAGTCAAGGTGAAGTGCAGCAGAGACCAGGAACTGAGGTGGTGCAATTGACAGGGAACCTTTCTCCACATCAGAGATCCCCAGGATTGAATCCCGGTGAATTGTAGAGGAGAAAGATAAGAAGAGAAGACAAAAAGATAAATAGATATAGAAGATCACACAGTGAGTGGACACAGACCGCAAAAAACAGCAGGGTGGGGGAGGGAGAGGGAAAGGAAAAAAATAAACTATACATTCTGGAAGTGACTAGCTTAATTTCTTACAGAAAACCTCTGGTATCCTAGAAGGACCACTGCTTTAGCTCCTAAATTAGTTAGGATGGGTTGGACTCTGGTGCAGTAACAAACCACAAATTCTGTAAAAGCTGGACTGTGACCATCAAACCATCTCTTCAGTCTTTAGGAGTACTTGTTTTATCTGAAGAGAAGAGGCGGAACAGGCAGTCCCTTTCTTTTTCCCACCCCCAAACACACATTTTCCCCTTCTGCTTCTATCCCAAGAATAATACCCACAAGAGCATAAGAATTGTCCTCAGGTCAAACACCTTCCTCACTGTCACTCCAAATAATAGGTCTGACTGAAACACTGGGGGTGTTTAATAAGAAAATGTGATAGTTATTTTTTATGAGGCTAATCTCACAAGGTTGGAGCAGACTGTGTCAATGTCTGCAGTGCCCCTAATGGCTCAGGGTCAATTCACCATAAATTAATTTATGGTAAGCCCTCTGAGAATGTTGAGTGAGCAGAATTGGTGAGAATGGGGTGCCCCAGGGTCCTTGAATATCACTGAGAGAGGAAACTTTCACACTCACCTACCGAAGTCCAGCTCTCCATTTTTAATATGATCTTTCTCCCAGGAAGAGGATCAGCAGTGGAGCTGTTTCCAGATTTCACACTAAAAGTGAACACCAAATTCTTCCAAGGCACATGAGAGGTAAGAAGTAGCTGGCTGCTCCTGGTCTGACTCATAATGTTTAGCTGAACCACACCCACTATATAGTTGCATGTGTGTGTCTATAAAACCCTCTGGGGAAGTAGACTTGTCCCAATGGATAGGGCGTCCGCCTACCACATGGGAGGTCCGCGGTTCAAACCCCGAGAGCTCCTTGACCTGTATGGAGCTGGCCCATACACAGTGCTGATGCCGTGCCATGCAGGGGTGTCCCCTGCGTAGGGGAGCCCCATGCGCAAGGAGTACGCCCTGTAAGGAGAGCTGCCCAGCACGAAAGAAAGTGCAGCCTGCCCAAGAATGGTGCCGCACACACGGAGAGCTGACACAACAAGATGATACAACAAAAAGAAACAGATTCCCATGCCGCTGATAAGGATAGAAGCGGTCACAGAAGAACACACAGCGAATGGACACAGAGAGCAGACAACTGGGGGGGTGGGGTAAGGGGAGAGAAATAAATTTAAAAAATCTTTTAAAAACAAACAAAAAACCCTCTGAGTGTAGATTACAATGTAGACCACTGTCCATGTGGTGCAGCAGTACTCCAAAATGTATTCACCAGGTGCAGTGAATGTGCCACCATGATGGAAGAGGTTGTTGCTATGGGAGGAGTGGGGTGAGAGGGGTGGGGGTTATATGGGGGTCTCATATTTTTTTAATGTAACATTTAAAAGAAAATAAAGAAGAAGAAAAAATTGTAAAAAACCAAACTCTCTGATGCCTGGTGACTTTGGTTGCCCAGCTTTGCTTTTGTAAAACCCCTTGCAACAAATTGCTACTGTTGCTGTTGTTATTTTCCCTTTGGTTGACTCTCAGGGACTCCAACATTGAGGCAATCCCCCTTTTGTGTCCTATAGGTATAGCTGGGCCTTTTGGGTCTGGCCCAGCTCTCCAAGCAGAAGCTGTGGTAATCCTTGTCTAAAGAGGATGTGGACACAGTGGGGTTTAACTGCCAAGAGTATTATAGACAAAGGAAATATTTTTTCTAGTGTTGTTAAAGTAACAAGTGATGGTTGAGGATGGGTGGGAGAATGGACTTCTCTTCAGCTTATCAAATGAGGTAATGACTCTGAAAGTGGTTTTTAAATTGTAAAAATATGGAACACATGATAGTGATTGAAGTTACATTGTAGATTGCATGTGTTGCTTTTCCCCATGATTTTTTAAGGACGATCTCAAAAATCTTGGCTTACTTATCATTAGTGAATTTTTATGCCACTGGGTTTCTCTCAGGATCTGACTCAGCATGAGAAATCACCTTTTGTATTTCCACAGTGCTTCATATATCCTCTGGGAATGATGCAGCGATACTCCTCTTTCGGAGGTTAGCAAAGCCATGGTTTTCTCTGCTTTGTCAGCACTTACTTTATTTTCTGAAAGAAAAATCTGGCATGGCCTCATGTTTGTTCTTATTCTTCCCAATTTTCTGTCACTAAGATTTTTTGAGTTGGGGTAGGGACAGGGGATCTTGAGTCATGGCCTGGTCCTAGGCAGATATTCAGTAATCAGTAGCACAACACTTGGCCCCAGGCCAGGCTTCTGCCACCCTGTGCTCTCTGGAAACTTGCCCCAAACCTGGAAAGAATAGCCTCAAATTCTCTCAAATACACATTGACAGCACTAAAGCTGGAAACTTTATTCTCCAGGCCTTTTCTAATGCCTTGTTTATAACATAGCTCTAAAGAGTTTGTGATCTGGTTTCCTAGCCTTAGCAGATTAGAAGCAACAGGAAGAGTGGGGTTGTGGGGTGGCGCTCAGACAAACTGACAGGGGAATGCCAGCTGAAGGCTTGATATCCAGGGAAGAGACAGAAAAACAAAATAGCATAACATAACAAAGGATGCTGATTCTGATTACCCTGAGTTAGCTGGAAAAAATGTTCAGGTGGGTTAAGAAATCTGGGAAGCATGAAATATATACATGTATATTTCATATGTCTTCGAAAATACTTTTAAAAGTTTTTGGTGTTTAAAGGATAAGATTCCCTTATCTGTACAAATTCAGTTCTTTCTAATTCTGCCATACTATATCTAAACCAGAATTATGAGGTATTTACTATAATGGCAATATAATGCTTTCTTATGAGGATTTGAACCCCAAGAGGGACTGAAACTACCACTCATTTTGCGGAATAATTCAGGCATTGAGTAAGAATGTGATTCCAGTGCTGAATTCATGAATTCTACGATTTAGTGCCCATGGAGGTGTCACATTTCAGACTTCCTCCCAGGCTCCCTCAATCATCCATAGGCTTTTTCTCACATTCCTTAGGTTGGCCCAGGAGCTGCTGTGAGCCTCCATGGAAGCCCTGGCTATGTGGGAGTGCAGCTCAGGGATTAGAGTCCCGAATGGGAAGTAATTTCAACCCTCAGAAAAGTCATTGCCAAGCTGTTGCCTGGGTTTACTGTTCTAATGAACTAGCCCAGCCCATTTGTCACTGCCTGAGTCAGAAGCCAGGGCAGGGCAGAGAGGTTGGTGTGCATAGTCTGTTCTTCTAGCTTCTCCTGTTCACATAGCCATGAGCTTTCTGACCAGTGGCTGTGAACTGGCAGGCCTTTGGTGGAAGGTGATGATGTTGGGCCAGGGCTTTCTGCTGCCAACATATGAATCTGCAGTTATGGTCCTCCTTTTGCTCATCACTTAATAGTCTGGCCATGTACCTCTTCCAGCAGAAAGATCTGTTTTAGTCACCCCTCTCCCTGACCCCTACCCCTACCTCATTACACAGAAGTGTGATTGACTTGGCTAAAAGCAAAGAAGCAGTGAGGCTACAGAGTCCACAAAATAGTCAGAAACATGTCTTACTTAGCCCTTGTACTTGTATTGCCTTTTGCTGCCCGTCCATGTTCTGGCTCTTAACATGTTTCACCAAGGGATGGTTGCTAATTGGGAAATTTGCTGTATCCACCTTCTTTGGGGATGATTTTTAGAGCTATACAACTACCTAATGGGTGCTAAAATGTAGTAGAGTGCTTGCCTAGGAATCAGGAAAATTGACTTGTCACCCTGGATCAACTGTTGTGTAATTTTAGAGAAATCTACTTATCTGCCAGAGAGGGAGGGGGACAGTGGTTGCATCAGATCATCTTTACAGTCTAAGTACTAAACACTCTGTTTCTTTCCTGTTCATACAGACAGAAATGTTTGGGTCCATTTCCTAGAGTGTTTTCTCTTTTCCTTTGTATCCATGTCTCTCTTCACATAGACCTCTCCTTTTGATGAAGTAGTTGTTACTCTATTTCTTTAAACTGCCCTGGAAATATGGAAAGCTTAAAATAGAAATATTTAAGTTCTGGGAGTTTTGATTTTAGAGCTGGTGTGAAATTCAGGATTAATAGAGTGTTTGTAGTTCTATCTGGAATTTTAATCAATGAATCATAGGGACAACAGCCAATTTAATTATGTGACACTATCTGAGATTTGGAACTAGACATCTCAGCCTCAGTTTACTCTCTTGCAATTGACTTGGGTGGAGGTGGAAGGAACATGTTGTTCCCTCATCTCCCGTCCATAGAACTGCCCAGAAAAAGCAGAGGAGAGGCTGAAAAGGGTATGGGAGAAAACTTGGGCAAGGATACCAGACAAGTGGCAGACATTATTAAATGGCCAGTATTTGGTAAATGTTCCAGGCATTGTGGAGCAGGGAGACTAAGAAGACAGTTTCCTATAAACAACCCCTGCCTGTTCTTGCTTTGGGCCTATAAGTTGTTTTCTTATGCCCTCCTCCTCCTCTTCACGTATTCAAAATCCTACCCATCTAACAAGTTTCACTTCTTCCTTTAAGTTTAGCAAACCTTTATTGAGGACTTCCTAGATACCCAACTCTCTTTTGGGGATACAAAGATGAATAAGACTTAGCCCCTGACCTCAACCTAACTGTACTATATTGTCCTGTTTGGGTCACTGTTACTTCATGTATGTTCCTTTTTTTCCTCTAGCTTGGGTTATCCTTTTTAGCTCCACAGACCCTTTTGCCAGTCAGCTGAAAACCATGGACCCCTTACTAAGTCCGCAATATACTGTGTATTAGTTAATAAATATATCACACCTGCACCAACACATCCCCACAAGAATCATGCTTTTTTTCTTTTAATTCTTTTTTAACTTTATTTTGTACATTTAATAATTGAAAATATAAACAAAACTAAAAAGAAAACACAGTTGAATAAAAACATTTCTCAATTAGATGTACATGATACATATAAAAATTTTTTTTGAATCATGCAATATGTTACACATTATATTTGGTTCATAGTAATATAATCATACAGTATTTGTCCTTTTGTGTCTGGCTTGCTTTCCTCAACATAATGTCTTTCAGGTTCATCCCTGTTGTCATATGCTTTATGACACAGCTGCTTAATATTCCATTGTGTGAATATGCTATAGTTTGTTTATTATTAATTGGTTGATGGACACCTGGGCTATTTCCAACTTTTGGCAATTGTGAAAAACACCATGAACATCGATATGCAGGTGTCCATTCGTGTCACTGCTCTCAGTTCTTCTGGGTATATACCCAGAAGTGGAATTGCAGGGTCATGTGGCAAGCCTGTATTCAACTTCTTTAGGAACTGCCAAACAGTCCTCTGCATTAGCTGTACCATTCTGCTTTCCCACCAACAGTGAATAAGTGTTTCTGTCTTTCCACAAGTATTCTCCAACCCTTGTAGTTCTCTCTCTTTTTTTTTTAATAGTGGCCATTACATTCTGACATGATATCTCATTGTACTTTTGATTTGCATTTCTCTAATCATTAGTAATGTTGAGCATTTCTTCATGTGTTTTTTTGCCATTTGTATTTCTTCTTTGGACAAATATCTATTCAAGTCTTTTGCCCATTTTTTAATTGGATCATTTGTATTTTTATTGTTGAGTTGTAACATCTCTTTATATATCCTGGATGTTAAAACCCTTATTGGATATGTGATTTCCAAATATTTTCTTCCGTTGAGTTGGCTGCCTTTTCACCCTTTTGACAAAGTCCTGTGAGGTGCAAAAATGTTTAATTTTGAGGAGGTCCCATTTATCTATTTTTCCTTTGTTGCACATGTTTTGGGTGTAAGGTCCAATAAACCACCACCTATTACAAGGTCATGAAGATGTTTCCCTACATTTTCTGCTAGTAATTTTATGGTCCTGGCTTTTATATTTAGGTCTTTGATCCATTTTGAGTTGATTCTTGTATAGGGAGTGAGATAGGGGTCCTCTTTCATTCTTTTCGTTATAGATATCCAGTTGTGCCAGCACCATTTTTGAAGAGACTGTTTTGTCTTGATAACATTAATTTGGTAGATTTATCAAAAACCAGTTTACTGTATAGCTGAGAGTTTATTTCTGAATTCTCAATTCTATTCCATTGATTGATATGTCTATCTTTATGCCAGTACCATGCTGTTTTGACCACTGTAGCTTAGTAATATGTTTCAGGGTCAGGCAGTGAAATTCCTCCCACATTGCTCTTGTTTTTTAGAATGCTTTTGGCTATTTGAGTGTACTTTCCCATCCAAATGAATTTTGTAATTACCTTTTCTAATTCTGTAAATTAAGCTGTTGGGATTTTGATTGGCATTGCATTGAATCTATAAATCAGACAGGGTAAGATTGACATCTTCATGATATTTATTTTTCCAATCCATGAACACAAAATGTCTTTCCATTTGTTTAGGTCTTTTAAAATTTCTTACAGCATTGTTTTGTAGTTTTCTGCATATAAGTCCTGTACTTCTTTGGTTGAATTAATTCCTAGGTATTTGAATCTTTTTGTTGTTATTGAAAATATTTTACCCCTGATTTCCTCCTCAGATTGTTTAGTACTACTGTACAAAAACGTTACTGATTTTTGTGTGTTGGTCTTGTATCCTGCCACTTTGCTGAACTTATTTATTAGCTCAAGAAGCTTTGTCATGGATACTTCAGAATTTTCTAACTACAGGATCATGTTATCTGCAAACAGTAAGAGTTTTACTTCTTCTTTTCCTATTTGGATACCTTTAATTTTTTTTTTTCTTGTCTCATTGCCCTAGCTAGAACTTTTAGTACAATTTTGAATAACAATGATGACAGTGGATATCCTTGTCTTGTTCCCAGTCTTAGAGGGAAAGCTCTTCACCTTTCCCCATTGAGTATGATGTTGGCTGTGGGTTTTTCATATATGCCTTCTATTGTATTGAGGCATTTTTCTTCTATTCCTATTTTTTGAAGTGTTTTTTATCAAAAAAGGATGCTGGATTTTGTCAAATGCCTTTTCTGCATTGATTGAGATTATCGTGTTTTTTATTTTCCTTCAATTTGTTAATGTGGTTTATTACATTGATTGATTTTCTTATGTCAAACAAGCCTTGCATACCAGGAATAAATCCCACTTGGTCGTGATGTTTAAGTCTTTTGATATGCTCTTGAATTTGATTTGAAAGTATTTCGTTGAGAATTTTTGCATCTATGTTCATTAGAGAGATTGGTCTGTAATTTTCTTTTCTTGTAGTATCTCTACCTGGCTTTGGTATTAGGGTGGCATTGGCTTCATAAAAATGTGGTCGGGTAATTTTCCTGCCTCTTCAATTCTTTGGAAGATATAAACATAATTGGTGTTAATTCTTTTCAAAATGCTTGGTAGAATTCACCTGTGGAGCCATCTGGTCCTGAACTTTCCTTTCCTGAGATATTTTGATTAAATCTCTTTAAATGATGTGATTGGTTTGCTAAATTCTTGTATTTCTTATAGCGTCAGTATAGGTTGGTTGTGCATTTCTAGGAATTTGTCCATTTCATCTAGGTTGTCTAGTTTGTTGGCATACAGTTTCTCATAATATCCTCTTATGATTCTTTTTATTTCTGTGGGATCAGTTGTAACGTTCCCCCTTTCATTTCTGATTGTATTTATTTGTATCTTCTGTCTTTTTCTCTTTGTTACTCTAGCTAGAGATTTGTCAATTTTATTGATCTTCTCAAAGAACCAGCTTTTGGTTTTGTTGATTTTCTTTGTTGTTTTTGTTTTGTTCTCAATTTCATTTATTTCTGCTCTAATCTTTATTATGTCTTTCCTTCTGCTTGCTTTGGGATTGGTTTGCTGTTCTTTTTCTAGTTTAGTTGTTCAGTTAAATCTTTGAGTTTAGCTCTTTTTTTTAAAAATAGGCATTTAGAACTATAAATTTCCCTCTCAAGACTGCCTTTGCTGTATCCCATAAATTTCGATAAGTTGTTTTCTTATTTTCATTTGTCTCAATATATTTCCTGACTTCACTTGCAATTTTTTCTTCGATCCACTGATTATTTAATAGTGTGTTGTTCAGCCTAAACGCATTTGCAAATTTACTTTTTTCCTGTTATTGATTTCCAGTTTCATTCCATTATGATCTGAGAGGGTGCTTTGTATAATTTCGATCTTTTAATATTTATTGAGTGCTGCATTGTGCCCTAACGTGTGATCTATCCTGGAGAAAGATCCATGGGTGCTTGAGAAGAATGTATAACCTGCTAAATTTGGATACAGTGTTCTGTATATGTCTGTTAGGTCTAACTCATTTATCATATTGTTTGAGTTCTTTGTTTCCCTATCTAATGATATGAGTGAGGTGTTGAAGTCTCCAGCAATTATTGTAGAGATGTCTATTTCTCCCTTCAGTTTTCCCAGAGTTTGTCTCATGTATTTTGGGGTACCCTGGTTAGGTGCATACATATTTATGACTGTTATGTCTTCCTGGTGGATTATCCCTTTGATTAATATATAATGGCCTTCTGTAACTTTCATAACTTTTTTGCATTTAAAGTCTGTTTTGTCTGATATTAGTATAGCTACCCATCTATTTTGGGTTATATTCACATGGATTATCTTTTTCCAAACTTTCACTTTCAGCCATTTTGTATCCTTGGGTCTAAGGTGAGTTTCTTGTAAGTGGCATATAGACGGCTCATGTTTTTTAATCCATTCTGTCAGGCTTTATATTTTGAATGGGGAGTTTAATCCATTCACATTCAATGATATTACTGTAAATGCACTATTTACTTTCACCATTTTATTCTTTGGTTTTCATATATCATATTTTTGTCTGTCTTTTTACTCTTTTGGTTATCTTTTCTGCTATTCTTCCTTCTATACTCTCTTCCAAGCCTCTCTCTCCTGTCTTTTTCTTTCAGGTTCTAAGTGCTTCTTTAATATTTCCTGCAAAGGTAGATCCTTTCTTCCAAACTCTCTTAGTTTGTTTGTTTGTAAATATTTTATATTCACCTTCATATTTGAAGGGCAGTTTTGCTGGATAAAGAATTCTTGGCTGGCAGTTTTTCTCTTTCAGTATCCTAATTGTATCACACCGCTGTCTTCTTGCCTCCATGGTTTCTGAAGAGAAATCTGCGCTAAGTCTTACTGGATGTCCCTTGTACATGATGGTTTGCATCTCCCTTGCTGTTCTGAGAATTTTCTCTTTATCTTTGCCATTTGACATTCTGAACAACATGTGTCTTGGAGTAGGTCCATTCAGATATACTCTGATTGGGGTATGGTATGCTTCTTGGACATGTAAGTTCATTTCTTTCATGGGAGTTGGGAAATTTTCAGCTATTATTTCCTCAAATACTCTTTCTGCCCCTTTTTCTTTCTCTTCTCCTTCTGGAACTCCCATGACACATATGTTGTTGCATTTCATGTTGTCATTCAATTCTCTGAGCCCCTGTCAATTTTTTCCATTCTTTTCTCTCTTCAATTTTAGCTGTTCTATCTTTGGTATCACTTATTCTTTCTTCAATAATTTTGAGTCTGCTGTTGTATGCCTCTAATGTCTTTTCAATCTCACCTATTGTGTCTTTCATTCCTATGAACTCTGTTACTTTTCTGTTCAGGATTTCGAATTCTTTATGCTTGCTCAATGTCTTCTTTGTGTTTTGCGGTCACCCCTCGGGCTGAAGTGTGGTTTGCTGGCCTGGCGGGGGAGCAACCGCGGCAGGCCAAGCCGCTGCCCCCATAATAGGGTGGTTGGTCGGGCCCACCGCCACCCCTGAAGGAAGCTCAGCATGGGCGCAGAGTGCCCTCGGGTCTCCCCTTCTTGGCAGCCATGCTTCCGCGGCCGCCCCTCCTCCCGGATGATGCCACACGATGCCTTGTGGGGCGGCACCCTTCTTCTTCTTTCTCCCTGTGCAGGCGCAGGGCGGAAAATTCCAGTCTGCCCTTTTCCCCTCCCCTGACAGCAGCAACAGCCAGGCGTGGGCGGAGAAATCCAGTCTGCCCTTTTCCCCTCCCCCGACAGCAGCAACAGCCAGGCGTGGGCGGAAAATTCCAGTCTGCCCTTTTCCCCTCCCCCGACAGCAGCAACAGTCAGGCGTGGGCAGGGAAACTCAAGTCTGCCCTCCACCCCAGCAACAGCAGCCACCAATCCCTAAACCCTGCCCCTTCCCCCAGTAACAGCGACAGCCAATCCCTAATCACCACCCCTCCCCCGTCCAGTACCGCCCACTGACCTTTCGCCGGCAACCAATCAGAACAGGGCGTGGCTTCGACCAATCAGCCTTCCCCAGCCCCTATAAAACTGTTGCCTCTCCCTCAATAAAGTGGACTTGCGTGTTTACCTTGTCTCTGCGGTAGTTCTTCTGCCGTGTGCCCTCCAGTCCTGAGAGCCCCCGACAAGGGCCTGGCCTCCCTTGTCCCCAGTTCGTCGCCGGCTTCTCCGGGCGACCCCTTCGTCGCCGGCTTCGCCGGGCGACCCCGTCAGCCGAACCGCGCAACCCCTTGTGAGACCGATCCCTCGTCTGCTGCCGGACCGACCCCTCGTCCCAAGTGGGACCGACCCCTCGTCCCAAGCGGGACCGACCCCTCGTCCAGAGCTGGACCGACCCCTCGTCCGCAGCCAGACCCCACCTCTACCGACCGAGCAAGCCGCCGCAGTGTTTTTTTAAAGATTTATTTTATTTCTTTCCTTTTCCCTGCCATTTTCTGCTCTCTGTGTCCATTTGCTGTGTGTTCTTCCATGTCCATTTGCATTATCCAGTGGCACTGGGAATCTGCATCTCTTTTTTGTGGTGTCATCTTGCTGCATCGGCTCTCCATATGTGCAGTGCTTTTTTCAAGGATGGCGGCTCTCCTTGTGGGATGCACACCTTGTGTGTGGGGCACCCCTTTGCGGGGGCACCCCTACATGGCATAGCACTCCTTGCGTGCGGCAGCACTGCACATGGGCCAGCTCACCACATGGGTCAGGAGACCCTGGGGATTGAACCCTGGACCCTCCATACGGTGACAGACGCTCTATCAGTTGAGCCATGTCTGTTTCCCCTCAATGTCTCTCTTTTTTTTTTTAAAGATTTATTTATTTAATTCCCCCCCCCCTCCCCTGGTTGTCTGTTCTTGGTGTCTATTTGCTGCGTCTTGTTTCTTTGTCCGCTTCTGTTGTCGTCAGTGGCATGTGAAGTGTGGGCGGCGCCATTCCTGGGCAGGCTGCTCTTTCTTTTCACGCTGGGCGGCTCTCCTCACGGGCGCACTCCTTGCGTGTGGGGCTCCCCCACGCGGGGGACACCCTTGCGTGGCACGGCACTCCTTGCGCGCATGAGCGCTGCGCATGGCCAGCTCCACACGGGTCAAGGAGGCCCGGGGTTTGAACCGCGGACCTCCCATGTGGTAGACGGACGCCCTAACCACTGGGCCAAAGTCCGTTTCCCCCCTCAATGTCTCCTTGATGTCATTTATCTCTTTAACCTTATTGTCTTTCAACTCATAAATTTGATTTTGGAAATGTATGTGCATCTCGCTGATTAGTTCTCTCAAATTCTGTGCCTCTTCTGAGACTTTGATATATTTCTTTTCTTGGGCCATGTCTTCTATTTTCTTTGTATGGCTCATAATTTTTTTGCTGATGTCTAGTCATCTTATTAGGATGTAGTTTACTCAGATGCTCATTTTTTTTTCTCTTTTATAGTGATTTAATGGCAGGAGGTTATGTGTTACCACTGCTTTTTGATTCTTGGCTCAACCTGGATTATTAGAATTGTCCTGCTGATTGGTCAAAACTGGGCACTGGGCCCAGTAATTGGTTGTACACTCACTTCCTAGGGCCTTGGGGAGGGAGGCTATCGAGGCCGGAAAAAGCCTCTCCTACTTATTTTTTAAATTTTTTTGCATGCACTTCCTTGGTCAGCCAGGAGATGGTGCTCTTTGGAAGCTCTCAGTTCAATGCTTAGTTGGGGTATATTTGTCACAATGCAGACCGGATCAACATGATAGAGCTTCCTGTCTGGAGGCTAGGAGCCCCGCAATCTGAATTTTCCCTGAGACAGTTCTCCAGCCTTCTCTAGCAGCCCCCTCCCCTTTCCTGCCTAGGAAATATTTCTACTCCCCTCTGAGTCCTCAACCATCAGTCCCAGTTAGTAGAGAAGGAGATTGGGAGGGTCATATATCTCCAGCCCCTTACCGGCTCCCATGGCAAACAATGGTGCAACCCCACCAGACCTGGAAGGGCTCCTGGGACACAGCAGACCAAATTTGCAAGTCAAAAGCTGAGTCAGCCCTAGGCTGTGTCCCTCTCTGTCCCCTTTCTGGGGTGGTAGAACCCTGAAGCCCCCTTTGTCTGTAGTGGCAGGCCCAGAGGCCTGAGAATTCTGAAGTGTCCTTAGTGTGGGGGATGGTGCTGGCAGCAGCATCCGCTGGTTTCAACTCACAGTTCTGTTGTCGCTGTTTCCCTCCTTTTTCCCTCTCTCCTCTGGGTGGTTTCCACCTTTCCTGGTGTCCTGAACCCTAGAAGATCTTTTTTAGGCTGCTTCAGCCTGTCCTCTAGTTATTTTTCTGGAGGAGAAGAGAGTCCTGTGTCTCTCTAGTCTGCCATTTCCTGGAAGTCCCCAGAATAGTGTTTTTTAAAAATTTCAATTCAAGCTCATGGACCTCCTTGTTAAGAACCCCTGCTCTAGCTAGAACTTAAGCTCTTAGAGGGCAATGACTGAGTTTCAGGTGTCTCACAACTATCCCAAGTTCTATGATATGCTTTTAAGGCCCATAAGACTCAGAACTCAGTAGGAGGTTAATCATGGCTAAGATTATTATAGCAAAGGAAAGAGAGCAAAAGCAGTAGGAAAAAGATAGGAGTTAGTCAAGTACAGGCTTCCTAAGCGCATCCCCAACCAGGGTCACATAGGGAGTGATTTCTCTCTTGCAGCAACTTCAAGGACACCTGTGAAATGTGTCTGCCCATGGAAGCCCACTCCAATCTCAAGGTCTGAAGCTTTTATGGAACCCAAATCTAGGACCCTAACATGGAAACCAGATACATCATGAATCTTGGTAAATAATCTAGAGAGGTCCTGATAAGCTAGTACAGCATTCCCTATTGTTCTGGGCATACAAAACAGTATCATTTGGAGAGATGCTGTGGTTCCTTGTGAGGTTGGGGGATCCAGCCAACTTCTATTTGTAACAAATGAAAGGCTATAGAAAACATAATTAGCTGGGAGACAACCAGCAAGATGGTGGCAGAGTAAGGAGATCCAAGAGTCATCTTGTGCTATAGGGCAGTTAGTAATCACCCAGGGCTATCTAAAGCACCTGTTTGAGGGCTCCAGGAGACCAGAAGAGCATCCTGCAACATCCTTGAAAGAATGGAAGGAGGAGACTGCCTATCTGCAGAGAAGTTTCCTGAGTAGAGCACTCCATGCCACAAAGACTGGTACCCATCCTCCACTGGTGGCACAAGCCAATTCAGGAGCTGTTCTGTGACTGGAGTTGGAAGCTCCATTTCCCAAAAATGGGGCAGGAAGAGATGATTGGCCACAGGCTTCAACTACTGATTAGTAAATTTGGCTGGCTAGAGTATAACCCTAAGAATAAATAAAGCCTGAACCTAAGTCAGAAAGAGGCTTGTAGCCGCCATTTTTACTCTGCCCCCAGCATGAGGGGAAGTGGGGCTGATTGAAAATCACAGTGATGGGACCGGCTTCTTTCCACCCAGATTGTGCTGCAGGCCTAGCCTAGGCTCCAGCCCCACCTCTGGCAGGGAGGAAGCTGGTGGGCCTGCACCAGCCTCTCCAGGTAACTACAGGCATATTCAGCTGGCACAGACTGAACAGTCATACCCGGGACTCCATCCACATACCCCAATAAGATAGGAGAGGAGCTCTGTTTCCTCAAACTCTCCAGGTAACAGTGGGCACTTTCAACCCACACAAACTGATTTGTTGAGCACCTTCAATTCCATCTCCACCTCTCCCATCTCATGGGGTAGGAGGAGGCTGGGGTTTCTTCAGCCTCTCTGGGAAACTGCAGGCACTTTCAGCCTGCACAGACTGGATAATTGGGCACCTGTAGCTCCATCTCCACCTCCCAATAGGATAAGAAGGGACCTGTGTTTCCTCAGCTTCTCTGGGTAACTGCAAGGTGCTTTCGGCCCGCACAGACTGAATAGTTGGACATCTATTCCTCCATCCCTGCCCCCAAGTAAGGTAGAAGGGGAGCTGTGTTTTCTTAGCCTTTCTGAGCAATGGCAGGAACTTTTGGCCTGCTTGGCCTGGATTGGTGGGTACCTGTGGATTGCCCCCCACCTCCCAATATGATAAGAGGGGGAAGGTATTTCCTCAGCCTCTCTGGGCAACAGCAGGCACTTTTGGCCTACATGGACTGAACTGTTGCGTGTCAGTAGTTCAAGTCCCACATTCTAAAGGACAGAAGGGACAGTACTCCCTCAACCTCTCAGGGCAACTACAGGCACATTTGGCCCACAAAGATTGGATTGTTGGGCAGTCCAGCAGGACCTGGCAGGGAGTGGGGAAGCTGGGCTATGCCAGTCTACCTGGGTGGCTGTGTTCATTTTGGGTCTGTATTGTATAGATTGCTGCCCACACCTGCAGCTCCATCCCTGCCCCAGGCAGGGAAGAATGGGGTATGAAGCATCATCAGTCTCTCCAGACAACTACAGACAGTCTTGGCCAGCACAACTTGAATTATTACACATGGCTGTGGCTCTGTCTCTACCCCTGGCAAAGGAGAAAAGTGGGAAAATCTTCATCAGTCTCTGTGGCAACATGGATAACTTCAGCTTCCACAGCTTACAGCACCAACTACATCCTCAGTTCCTATTACACAACCAGCAAGGGAAAAAGGACAAGAAGGCCCTAAAGTAGAGAGAAACTGAACCCATAATAAATACATCTAGTAAGCTAGATTCCAAGGCACCAGCAAAAAATTACAGTCCACACCAAGAAACAGGAAGATATGGCCCAGTTAAAAGAATAAGCCTCCAGATGGCATAAAGGAGTTGAGACAACTAATCATAGATGTTCAAACAAATCTTTTTAATAAATTCAATGAAATGGCTAAAAGAGATTAAGGATATTAAGAAGATATTGGGTGAGGAAAAAGAAGAATTTGAAAGCATACAAAGAAAAATAGCAGATCTAACGTGAATGAAAGGCACAATAAATGAAATAAAAAATGCATTGGAGTCATATAACAGCAGATTTGAAGAGGCATAAGAAAGGATTGGTGGGCTTAAGACATGGCCTCCAAAAGTGAACATACAAAAGAACAGATGGAGAATAGAATGGAAAAAATTGAACAAGGTCTCAGGAAACTAAACGACAGCAACTGATGTGCAAACTGATGTGTCATGAATATCCCAGAAAGAGAAGAGAAGGGAAAAGGAGCAGAAGGAATATTTGAAGAAATAATGGTAGAAAATTTCCCAACCCTATTAAAAGACATCTATGTCCAAGAAGCACAACATACTCTCATTTGAATAAATCTGAATAGAGCAACTCCAAGATACATACTAATCAGAATGTCAAATGCCAAAGACAAAGACATCTGAGAGCAGCAAGAGAAAAGCAATGTGTAACATATAAAGGATATCCAGTAAGGTTAATAATGAAGAATATATCAATAAAAGTAACTGAAAGTATCAAAAAAGTGATAAAAATAAAATATGACATATAAAACCCAAAGGTCAAAATGAGTGAAATACAGTAATAACATTGAATATTAATGGATTAAATTCCCAAAACAGGGAAGCGGACTCGGCCCAACAGATAGGGCGTCTGCCTACCACATGGGAGGTCCGCGGTTCAAATCCCGGGCCTCCTTGACCCATGTGGAGCTGGCCCACACGCAGTGCTGATGTTACGCAAGGAGTGCCGTGCCACGCAGGGGTGTCCCCCATGTAGGGGAGCCCCATGCGCAAGGAGTGCGCCCCATAAGGAGAGCTGCCTAGTGCGAAAGAAAGTTCAGCCTGCCCAGGAGTGGTGGCCACACACACGGAAAGCTGATGCAGCAAGATGACGCAACAAGAATAGACACAGATTCCTGGTGCCGCTGACAACAGTGCAACAATGGAAGCGGACATGGAGGAATGCGCAGCGAGTAGACAGAGAGAGCAGACAACTGGGGTGGGGGGAGGGAAGGGGAGAGAAATAAATAAATAATAAATCTTTAAAAAAAAATTCCCAAAACAAAAGACACAGACTGGCAGGAGGGATAAGAAAATATGAGCCATCTATATGCTGTCTGCAAGAGACTCACCTTAGACTCAAGGATACCAATAGATTGAAAGTGAAAGGCTAGAAAAAGGTATTCCACACATTCAGTAACCAAAAAAAAACAAAAACCCAGAGTAGCTATACTTATACCAGATGAAATAGACTATTTATTTTTAAATATTTATTTCCACACCCCCCCCCCATCTGCTCTCTGTGTCCTTTCGCTGTGCATTCTTCTATGTCTGCTTGTCTTCTCTTTAGGCAGTACCAGGAACTGACTGAGGGACCTTCTGGAGTGGGAGAGAGGTGCTCAATCTCTTTGGCCACCTCAACATCCTGGTCTTCTCTGTCTCTTATTGTCTCTCCTCTGTGTCTCTTTTTGTTGTGTCATTTTGCTGTGCCAGGTTTCTGCTCAGGCCAGCTTGCTGTGCGGGCCAGCACTCCGCATGGGCCAACTCTCCACTTGGGCCAGGTCATCGCATTGGCCAGCTTGCCTTCACCAGGAAGCTCCAGGAAGCAAACTCTGGAACTCTCATATGGTAGATGGGAGCCCAATCACTTGAGCCACATCCGCTTCCCTGAAATAGACTTTAAAAGACACTAGTAATGTGCAGTCTGAGGGAGAAGTCAGGAAAAAACTCCGTTTACAGTGGCAGATGTTGTTCTAACAGTTGAACTCCCAACTCCCACATGGGAGGTCCTGGGTTCAGTTTCCAGTACCTTCTGTAAAAGCAAAAACAGACAACAAGCAAAACAAATGGAAAAACCAACTCAGAGAAGCCAACGTGGCTCAGTGGTTGAGTGCTAGCTTCCCACATACAAGGTCTTGAGTTCAATTCCCAGTCCCTGGTACCTCAAAAATAAAAGACCAAAAAAAAACTCCATTTACAGTAGTGGCTAAAACATTATTCCTAAAATATTCAAATATTTATGAATAAACATAAGCAAGGATGTAAAGCACTTGTATTCAGAAAACTACAATGTATCATTAAAAGAAATAAAAAGGGATCTAAATAATTGGAAGAACATTCCATGCTCACAGATTGGAAGACTAATTATCATTAAGATGTCAGTCCTACCCAGACTGATATACAGATTCAATGCAATCCCGATAAAAATTCCACCAGCATTTTTAAACAAATAGAAAACACAATTATCAAATTTATTTGGAAGGGTAGGGGCTCCCAGATAGCTAGAAACAGCTTAAAGAGGGAAAGTGAATTTGGAGAACTCTCACTTCTGGACTTTAAATCATATTACCTAGCTACAGTGATGAAAACAGCATGGTACTGGTATAAAGATAAACACATAGACCAATGGAACCAAATAGATGGTTCAGAAACAAACCTTCACATCTATGGTCAAGTGATTTTTGACAAGCCGGTCAAACCCACCCAGCTTTGGTAGAGAAGTCTATTCAACAAATGATGTTGGGAGAACTGGATATCCATAGCCAAAAGAAGAAAGAGGACCCCTATTTCACACTTTATACAAAAGTAACTCAAAATGGACCAAAGTCCTAAATTTAAAAGCAAAAACCATGAAGCTCCTAGAAGAAAATATAGGAAAACATCTTCAAGACCTGGTGGTAGGTGGTGGATTCTTAAAGGACATAAGAGCAGGGCTGAGAAGGACTGCTGATGCTTAATGTATGTAGTTGAGAAGTGTTAATTAACTTTACTGTAAAAGTGTGGAAATGTACACAGTTGATGGTAACACATTATAGTGAGTAGCACCTGGTTTATAAATGGGAATGTGGCTGGAAAGGGTAGTCTAGGGATGTAAGTGTCAATTGATTGAAAGCTAGAGAATAATCTAGGGATTGAATAGCACAGTGAACCCAGAGGTGGATACAAATTGTGGTTGATGGTACAGATGCAAGAGTGTCCTTTTATGAGCTAGAGTAGAAGTACATCACTATTGCAGGGTGGTGGGAATGTGGAGAAGCATGGGAAAAATACAACTGGTGTGACCTATGGACTGTGGTTCACAGCAAAACTGTAATATACATACATCTATGCCAAAGATGTACTGTGTTGATAACGGGGTATGAAAAAAGTGTGCCAAATGTACACTGTGGACCATCATTGGTGGTAATAGTCTGATGATATTGTCTCATAACCTGTAACAAATATTCCAGCATGGTGTGGTGTGTTGCTGAAGGGGTATTGTGTTGGAATTCTGTACATGTGCATGATGTTTTGTATGTTCACAACTTTTGTAATAAAAATATATTTTCAAAAATATTAATAGGGTTGGTTGGGGGGAAATATACCAAATGTAAGATATGGACTATAGTTACTAGTAAGATTTTGAGAATGCTCTTTCATAATTTGTAACAAATGTCTCACAACAATGCAAGGTGTTGGTGGTAGATTGATGCGTGGGACCCCTGTATAATGTTATGCATGTTTGTTCTGTAAGTTCACAACTTTTACTATACACTTGTTGTTTATGGTATGTTCATGTGTGAATGGTATACTTCAATAAAATTTAAAAAAAATCATCAGTCAGTGATATAAAGAGCATTCAGAGGGCCGCATTCCCAGGGACTGGCCTAAAGGGTCAATCATAGTTCCAGGCTCTCTTGGGAACATGCAAGGTTTGAGCAACTAGACCTGCTGTGTTAATTCTTCAAAATTATGTCTTATGCATTTCATGTATTCCCTTAGAATGCTGAGCAGGGGGTAACATAAGACCTAACCTCTCTTCTGAACTCAAGAGTCATATTTCATGTGCTGTTTACCCTGTCCTGTTCCACATACATCAAAAACTCAACATGTCAAAATCTGAACCCTTGTTTTCCCCAACCCACATCCTGCTCTTCTCCATCTCAGTAACTGGTAGTACCATTCACACTCTTGCTCAAGCCCCCAAATCTGGGGATTATTGTTGATTTTCTTCTTCCTCTCATCTCCTACAGCTTATCAGTATTTCCTACTTATTCTAACTGTAGGGCATGTACCAAATCTAACCATCTCTCATTCTCTCAACTACCTTAGTCTAAACTACCTTAGTCATCTGAACTGCTGGCCTCCTAAATGTTTCTGTGTGTCTCCCCTACAGCCTGTTCTCCACTCACCAACCAGAGTGATCCTTTAAAATGTATATCAGATTATGTCAATCCCGGCTATTCATACCTCCAGTGGCTTCTCAACATGCTTGGAATAAAATCAGACTTTTTACTCTTTGCTCACTCGTCATGCTCTAGCCTCAGACTCGGGGGATTTTTCCTCCTCACATGCTCTTCCTTCTTCCTGGACTATTTCCCTTAACTCTTCAAATGGCCTTCTCATTCTTTTAAGTCTCATCTCTACTGTCAGCCTATGATGGAGACCTTCTGCAACCATCTATCTAAAACATGATTATTTGTTTAAATACTTGTTGTCACTTTACACTGAACAGAATGTTAGCTCATGAGAGAAGCTAACCCATACCTATCTTGTTCACAACACTATTCCTAGTACCTAGCACGATACCAAATACAGAGGAGATATTCAGTAAAAATTTGCTGATAAACATAGTGGGTAATTAATAAATACTTAGTATTTGATTACTTGAATGTGATGGCCTGGTCTCTGCCCTAAAAAGGCTTACATTCTACTGAACAGATGAGTAGAAAAAACGAAAATATAGAGAAAACTCTTGTTCTTTTGAGTATCCAACATTGGATATGTCAGCATTCTGGACAGTAAAAACCAGTAAGCAACATAGCTGCCTCATTGAATAGCTAGAATCCACCCAGCTCAATATTCTCTTTGACAGGGCCTTCTAGGGGCTGTTTGAAGGAAGATATCAATTGGCCCAGTAGATAGGGTGTCCGTCTGCCACATGGGAGGCCTGCGGTTCAAACCCTGGGTCTCCTTGACCTGTGTGGAGCTGGCCCATGCGCAGTGCTGATGTGCGCAAGGAATGCCTTGCCACGCAGGGGTATCCCTTGCCTAGGGGAGCCCCACGTGCAAGGAGTGCGCCCCGTAAGGAGAGCTGCCCAGTGCGAAAGAAAGTTCAGCCTGCCCCGGAATGGCGCGGCACACATGGAGAGCTGATGCAGCAAGATGACGTAACAAAAAGAAACACAGATTCCTGTGCCGCTGACAACAGAAGCGGACAAAGAAGAACACGCAGCAAATGGACACGGAGAACAGACAACTGGGGTGGGGGGTGGGGAAGGGGAGAGAAATTTTTTTTAAAAAGAGAAAAAAGGAAGATATCAAATGGAAAGCAAGGATTATGGGGGGTTGATGTCTTTTCCAGGGTAGTGGCAGTGGTGTTTTTTTGCCAGAGCAGGGCCGACAGTACGTGTGGTTGGGCCTTATTTGTAACCGCTTCAGGACCTGGATTTATGGATTGCCAGAGATCCTGTGGGCTGGCTAATATTGTATACTAAGTTCCCTTTCTGTTTAAACTGGCCAGAGTGGATGCCGTAGTCTGCAACTAAGGACTCTGACCTATCTAATAGTTTTTATTTAAAAGGTTGAAATTCAGAATACTGATATTTAACTGATGTTTAAGCTTGAGTGGAAAATGCTAAAATTATGCTGGCACTGAAGAAATTACTTGCAAATGGAACCAACATATATAATTATATCAAAATGACATGATAAATTTGAGGCTGAATACACATATGCCTTGGTAAAACTTGTACAGGTATATGTTTTTATGTATCTTTAAAGCACCATCTTCAAATCACATATTTTTGAGCATTTCCTTAAATTATGCTTTTATGATCCAGTGTATTTTTTTCATTTTAAAAATTTTATTGAAGTATGTCATTCATTCATGAACATACATAAACAATAAGTGTATAACAAAAGTTGTGAACTTACAAAACAAACATGCATAACATACTACAGGACTCCCATTCTTCACCCTACCACCAATACCTTGCATTGTTGTGACACATTTTTACAAATTATGAAAAAGCATCATCAAACTCTTACTACTAACTATAGTCCATATCTTACATTTGGTGTATTTTTCCCATAACCCATCCTATTATTAACACCCTGCATTAGTGTTATATATTTGTTATAGTTTATGAGAGAACATTACATATTTGTAATTTTTACCAAGTATAACAGTTAAGAAGTGAAAGAGATTTTGAATATTTTAAAAGACAAAATTAACTATATTGTTTAAGATGGCAACTTGGGTGATAAAACTATAAAGAAAAGCAAGGAATAGATTGCTATAAAAGTCAGCAGAAGGAGCAGATGTGGCTTAAGCAGTTGAGCGCCTGCTTCCGACATGGGAGGTCCCAGGTTTGGTTCTGGTACCTCCTAAAAACAAAACTAAACAAAAACAAAGAACTCAGGGAGGCAATGTGGTTCGGTGATTGAGTGCTGGCTTTCCACATGCAAGGTCCCAGGTTCAATCCCCAGCCCCAGTACCTCCAAAAAAAAAAAAAGAGCAGATAATTTTAAGATTGGGGGGGGACATGTGTCAGGATTCCAGGCAAAGTTCTGTTTTCTTGGCCTAAATGGTATTTAAGAGGGTATTTACTTTATAATAATCTATTCATATATGCAGTTGTTTATGCAGTTTTCTGTATATTTTCAATAAAAATGGCCAAAAATGAGTATATCAGCTATTCAAATGTGAATATTTCATGGAAATGTCCCCTTTGTGTTTTCATTTCAGGTTTCTTGAGGGCAACATTATGGATTTTGTCTTTGGGAACATGTGAGTTCCCATATAAGCTTAACAGAGAGGTAGCTTAAAATGTTTTTCCTTATTTATAACCAAAGTAATACAACTGAAAATTAGACATATTTTTCCCCATCAAACTGGCAAGGACTTTTTAAAAAATGTTATCACTTGGAGAGGTAGATACTTACATGCCCAGGTGGTAGGAGTATGATTTTTTTTTTATAAGAGTAGTTGTAAGTTTACAGAAATTTCATGCACAATGTATAGAGTTCCCTTATACCCCTGCTTACATGCAGAAGTTTTCCCTCTTATTAACATTTTATATTAATATGGTACTTTTGTGACAATTTATGAAACAGTATAATTATAATTGTGCTATTAACTTTAGCCTACTGTATAACTTGGGGTTTCACTCTTTGTCTTGCACAGTTCTATGAGGTTTTTCGTGGTAAATTATAAACAACTTAAAATTTCCCTTTTTCTCTTCTCAAATATATAATTCAGTGGTGTTAATTACATTCCCAAATTTGTGCCTTCATCAGCATCCTCCATTGCCAAAACTTTCCAACACTCTAAACAGAAACTCTATACCAATTAAACATTAACTTCCCATTCCCCTCTCCCACCCAGCCCCTGGTAACCTGTATTCCAGTTTCTGATTTTACGAATTTGCGTATTCTGCTTATCTCATGAGATCATACAATATTTGTCCTTTTATGTATAGTTTATTTCACTCCACATGATGTCTTCAAGGTTCATCTATGTTGTCACATGAATCAGCACTTCATTCTTTTTTATGGCTGAATAATATTCCATTATATGACTATACTTCATTTTCTTTATCCATTGATCAGTCATGAACACTTGGGTTGCTTCCACCTTTTGCCCATTGTGAATATTGCCAATCTCGACAAGCTTTCCCTTTCAACCACTGTTGTACCCATATAATAGCTCTGCTAGTTATAAAAGCTGTGTTATGTTTTCACCATTTCTATTCATTTCCAAAGATTTCCAAACAGCTTTTTACCAGTTCTTCACAGATTAACCCTCAGCTTTCCATTCTCTACCCTTATTCTATTTTCTGATGACCTATATTCTAATTATTAACTCCATGAATTTGCACTATATATTTAGTTCATGTAGCAAAATCATACAGTATTTGTCCTTTTGTCTCTAGCTTGCTTCACTCAACATAATGTCCTCCAGGTTCATCCATATTTTCATATGCTTCACAACCTCATTCCTTCTTACAGCTGTATAATATTCCATCGTATGTATACACCTTAATTTGTTTATTCATTCATCACTTGATGGATACCTGTGTTGTTTCTAACATTTGGCAGTTGTGAATAATGTTCCTGTGAACATCTGTCTGCATGTGTCTGTTCGTGTTTCTGCTCTCAGTTCTGGGTATATACCTAGTAATGGTATTGCTGGGTCACATGGCCGGTATATATTCAACTTCCTTAGGAATTGCCAAGCAGTTCTCCACAGTGGCTGTACCATTCTACATTCCCAGCAACAGTGAATAAGTGTTCCTGCCTCTCCACATCCTCTCCAACATTTGCAGTTTTCTGATTTTTTAATAGCCTAATAAGAGTGAAATGATATGTCATTGTAGTTTTGATTTGCATTTCCCTAATTGCTAGTGATGTTGAACATTTTTCATGTGTTTTTTCACCATTTGTATTTCTTCTTTGGACAATTGTCTTTTCTTTTTTCAAATTCTACTCAATTTATTCATTTTTTAAAAAAATATTACATTAAAAAAATATGAGGTCCCCATTCACCCCCACCGCCCCCACCCCACCACTCCCCCCACAGTAACACTCTCCCCCATCATCATGACACATCCATTGCATCTGGTGAGTACATCTCTGGGCATCACTGCACCCCATGGCCTGTGGTCCACACCATAGCCCACACTCTCCCACGTTCTGTCCAGTGGGCCATGGGAAGATATACAATGTCTGGCAATGGACAATTGTCTTTTGAAGTCTTTTGCCCAGTTTGTCTTTTTATCGTTGAGTTGTAATATCTTTATTTTATTTTATTTTATTTTATTTTATTTTTTTCCTTCTTTATTTTCTTTTAAATATTCCATTAAAAAAATATAAGGTCCCCATATACCCCCTATCCCACACACACCACCCCTCCCACATCAACAAACTCTTCCATCATTGTGGCACATCTTCTGTACCCAGTGAATACATTCTGGAGAACTGCTGCAGCACATGGACAGTGGTCCACATTGTAGTCCACACTCTCCCCCAGTCCACCCAGTGGGCCACAACAGGACACACAACGACCAGCATCTGTCCCTGCAGCACCATCTAGGCCAACTCCAAATCCTGAAAATGCCCCCACACCATATCTTTTCTTCGCTCTCCTGACCATCAGCAGCTACCGTGGCCACTTTCTCCATATCAATGCTACAATTTCTTCCCTTACTAATCACAATAGTTCCCCAGCAGGACACCAGTAAGTCCACTCTAATCCACACTCTATTCCTCCATCATGGGGACCCTGGGATGGTTACGTCCACTCCCCGTCTATATCAAGAGGGGGCTTAGATTCCACAAGGATGATGTATGCAATTCTCCTGCTTGCAGTTGTAGGCACTCTTGACTCCCTGGTGTGGTTGTTGACCTTCTTCACCTCCCTGTTAGCTAGCCAGGGTAAGACCAATAAACCAAGGGGTAGGAGTTACAAGTCTTCTGAGGCTCAGGGCCTGGCTGTCACATGGATAAGCCAGGGATTCAGCTCTCCTGAGTATACACCAACCCCAATGCCAACCACAGGTTTGGTAAAAGTAACAGAAGAGGCATGTGTAGAAAGGTCATCTCTGAGTCCAACTCCATCACACTCAGGAACACAAACCCCAAAGTAGGGCCAACTGACATGACACTGAACCCCAGAGTCACCTGCCATGACCATAGAACCTGTGGGTCTCTGTAGTCCTCAGGAAAACCAGTATCTGTGTTTCTATCTACTTTGGCTGTCTCTGGTACCCTGCTGAGGCGTGCGTAAGCATTACGTCTCTGATGACCTCCCAACTCTTTTTTGGAGACTTGTAGCCATATAAACTTATTTGTCCTTTCCATTTCCCCTTTTTTATCCAAAGTCAAAAAGCAGTTTTTCACACCTGTTTTTACATGTAGGCTGAGATATTCTGCTGGTCTGAGTTGACCCTTTTATTCAAGGTCTTTTTCTAGTTACATCATCAGCTGGTGCTTGGCAGTAATCCCTCGGTGCCAGGGAGACTCATCCCTGGGAGTCATCTCATGCTGGGGGGAAGGTAATGCATTTACATGCTGAGTTTGGCTTTGAGAGTGGCCACGTTTGAGCAACATGGAGGCTCTCAGGAGGTAACTCTTAGGCACCCTGCAGCTCTAGGCCTAGTTCATATTTCAGGCACACAGGCTCATAATCATAGCCATAAGTATCAAGGGCTCATTGTTGGACCATCCATCTTCATTGGTCTTTGCCATTGCACTTGGCAGATTGTTACTGTTCCATTGGGAAATGGGATAGAGCTCCCCTGGCTTGGAATTCAGCACTCCCTCAGTTGTTGTTTTTAGCTGAAACCACTATGAAAATATCCAAGCATTTTTATGTACCCTGTATACATGTCCTGGAGAACTCCCTCCCAACCATGTGCCCCCTGTCAATAATACCCCACACCACTCTTCCTCCCCTGCCATAGTTGAACCTCTCTGTAGTCCAAAACATCTTTAAAAATGAAGCCAAATATATTGCCAGGTTCCATTAATAGTAAAATGGAGTATAGTGACGGGTTTAAAGGTTAGATATAGAATATATACTAATTAAGAAAAGTTAAATAAAGGAAAAATAAATCAGGGTATCAAAATGAAAAAATGAAAAAGTTTTCTTTTTGTTTTTTTTTAAAGATTTATTTTTTTTATTTCGCTCCCCTTCCCTACCCACCCCCCCAGTTGTCTGCTCTCTGTGTCCATTTGCTGTGTGTTGTTATGTGTCCGCTTGTATTCTAATCAGCAGTACTGGGAATCTGTGTCTCTTTTTGTTGCGTCACCTTGCTGCATCAGCTCTCCGTGTGTGTGGCACCACTCCTGGGCAGGCTGCACTTTTTTTTGGGCTGGGCAGCAATCCTTACAGGGTGCACTCCTTGCATATGGGGCTCCCCTACGCGGGGGACATCCCTGCATGGCATGGCACTCCTTGTACGCATCTGCACTGTGCGTGGACTACCTTATCACACAGGTCAGGATACCCTGGGTTTGAACCTTGGACCTCCCATGTGGTAGGCGGACACCCTATCTGTTGGGCCAAATCCTCTTCCCAAGCTTTGTTTTTGACATTTTGCCTTTCATTACTGCTATAGGTGTTGAACTGTATGTACAGTGGCAAGGCAATTTCTTCGATTTCTTCTTCAGTATCTACATCCTTTTTTTCCCCTAATTATTAAGTTTGTCTTCACAAAAGTTTTAAATCACAGTAATTCGTATATACAATATATGGTCCTCCCACATATCCAACATCAAACCCTTTGTCCCTTCCCAAACAATGATTGGTTTATATGTTCATATTATAGTTGCTGCAGATGATGTACAGATATTGAAACAATAGCTTCCAAACATGGTTCCATTTGGGTTTACATTATGGTTTATATTTTAGACTACACAATTTTCTAAATTTTTAGTTATCTTATGTTTTACATTATGGTTTGCATTTTAGCCTATAGACTTTTATACATTTTTGGTGTAATGTAACATGTCCTATATCCATCATGACGTGATCTTGTGGAACACTTCCATTGCCCCACAGTTAACACTGATTCCATCTATTCAATACCTCTTTTTCCCTCCCCTCAGGACCCACCATGACAATGAACCGTCATTACTTAAAGGACCATATTCAGAGATACTTGCAACAATGTTGAGGGCTTGACACACTCGATTGCCCTAACCCATTGGGAGCCACCAATTTTCTCGAGAGATACAATTCCCTCTGTTTGAGAACATCATTCCTCCCAGGATGTGGGTAACCTTCACTCTCATTGTATGGGTCTCCACACAATGATATAACCCACTGTGACCAAATAAGCAATCACACACTCCCTAGAAGCTTGCCCTGTCTCAGATGCCACCCCTTAAGCATCTTAAATAGGTAACCTTCCTTATAATTTCTAAAGAGTTTTCTCTGCATTATAATTTCAACCACATACCTGACAATCTCCTATGTTCAAATGTACTCCCTACCCTCCCCCCAATTTCTTGGGCCATCTGATCCATCCTCCCAACCCTAGCTCCCCTCAAGCCCACAAAGCCCCACCAAAAGTATCCCTATGCCCCCATTTTATTCCTTCCCTATACAAATACTTACCTCCAGCTTATTATAGATTTCACCCATGTAGGTGTCACCTCACAAACTTCCTCTTCCCTCTACTTCCTTTAAGCTTATCATCCAGTCTCTAGCTTTCTGAGATAGCTTGGTTTACTTATTTCATATCAGAGAGGTCATGTAGTATTTGTCCTTCAATGCCTGGGTTGCTTCACTCAACATAAGGTTCTCAAGATTCATCCATGTTATCACATGTGTTTGTACCATATTCCTTCTTATAGCTTAGTAGTATTCCATTGTTTGTATATACCACATTTTATTTATCAATTCATCTGTTGATGGACATTTGGATTGATTCCAACTTTTGGCAAGAGCAAATAGTGCTGCTATGAACATTGGTATGCCTATATCGATTTGTGTTCTTGTTTTCAGTTCTACTGGGTATATACCCAGCAGTGGAATTGCTGGGTCATATGGCAAATATATAGCTATTTTTTTTTGAGAAACTGCTAAACTGTCATGCAGAATTGCTGGATCCTTTTGCATTTCCACCAGCAGTGGATGAGTGTTCCCATTCCTCTACATCCTCTCTAGCACTTGTCGTCTTCTGATTTTTTGATAGCCAGTCTTATGGGAGTAAGATGGTATCTCATTGTAGTTTTGATTTGCATTTTCCTAATAGCTAGGGATTTTGAGTATTTTTTCATGTGTTTTTTAGCCATTAGTATATCTTCTTTGGAGAAGTGTCTGTTCAAATGTTTTTCCCATTTTTTAAAATGGGCTGTTTGTCTTTTTATTTTCAAGATACAGGAATTCTTTATATATGCAGGATATAAGTCTCCTATCAGATATATGGTTAGCAAATATTTTTTCCCATTGTGTAGGCTCTCTTTTCACTTTCTTGACGAACTCCTTTGAGGTGCAGAAGGTTTTAAATTTGAGGAAGTCCCATTTATCTATTTGTTCTTTTTCTGCTTGTGCTTTTGGTGTGACATTCATGAAGCCATTTCCTGTTACAGGGTATCATAGATGCTTCTCTACACTGCTTTCCAAGGTCTTTAAGGTCTTGGCTCTTATATTTAGGTCTTTGATCCATCTTCAGTTGATTTTTGTATAAGGTGTGAGTTGGTAATTCTCTTTCATTATTTTACGTATGGGTATCCAGTTCTTCAGGCACCATTTGTTGAAGAGGCCATTCTCTCCCAGTTGAGTGGGCTTGGTGGCCTTATCAAATACCATATAGCTGAATATATGAGGATCTATATCAGAACTCTCAATTCGGTTCCATTGGTCTGCATGTGTATCCTTGTGCCAATACCATGCCATTTTCACTACTGTAGCTTTGTAGTATATTTTGAAGTCAGGTAGTGTGATTCCTCCAGTTTCATTTTTCTTTTTCAATATGTCTTTGGCTATTCAGGGTCTCTTTCCTTTCCAAGTAAATTTCATAGTTCATTTTTCTAGTTCATTAAAGAATGCTGTGTTGATTTTTATTGGGATTGCATTGAATGTGTAGATCAGTTTTGTTAGGATAGACATCTTAATAATATTTAGTCTTCCTATCCATGAACAGGGAATATTCTTCCATTTATTTAGGTCTTCCTTGATTTCCTTGAACAGTGTTGTGTAGTTTTCTGTGTATAAGTCTTTTACGTCTTTATTTAAATTTATTCCTAGGTATTTGATTTTTTTATTTACTATTGTGAATGGTATTCGATTCCTGATTCCTCCTCAGATTGCTCATTACTGGTGTACAGAAATGCTACTGATTTTTGTGCATTTGTCTTGTAACCTGCAACTTTACTGAACTCATTTATAAGTTCTAGAAGCTTTGTTGTAGACTTCTCAAGGTTTTCTATGTATAGGATCATATCATCTCAAATAGTGAAATTTTGTCTTCTTCCTTTCCAATTTGGATGCCTTTTATGTTTTGTTCGTGTCTCAGTGCTCAAGGAAGTACTTCTAAGACTATGTTAAATAGAAGGCATGAGAGTGGGCACCCTTGTCTTATTCCTGATCTTAGAGGGAAAGATTTTAGGATTTCACCATTGTAAATGATGTTAGCTGTGTGTTTTTCATATATACTCTTTATCACCTTCGGAAAGTTTCCTTCTGTTCTGATCTTTTGCAGTTTTATTATCAAGAAAGAATGCTGTATTTTGTCAGATGCTTTTTCAGCATCTATAGATATGATCAATTTTTTTTCCTTCAATCTGTTTATATGGTGTAATACATTAATGCGTTTATATGGTGTAATACATTAATGCATTTTCTTACGTTGAACCATCCTTACATACCAGGAATGAACCCCACTTGGTCATGGTGAATAATTCATTTAATGTGTTGTTAAATACAATTATCAAGTATTTTGTTGAGGATTTTCACATCTAGGTTCATTAGAGAGATTGTTATGTAATTTTCCTTTCTTGTGGTGTCTTTGTTTGGCTTTGGTACTAGAGTAATGTTTGCATCATAGAATGAGTTAGGCAAAGTTCCTTCTGTTTCGATTTTTGGAAGAGTTTAAGCAAGATTAGTGTTAGTTCTTTCCAGAATGTCTGATAGAATTCACCTATGAAGCCATCTGGCCCAGGCTCTTAGTTGGGAGGTTTTTAATGACTGATTCTATCTCTTTGTGATTGATTTTTTGACATTGCCAATTTCTTCTTTTATCAATGTTCTGTCCAAAGTTGATAGTGATGTATTAAAGTCCCCTGCTATAATTGTAGAGGCATCTATTCCTTCAGTTAGTTTTTAAGTGTTTGCCTCATGTATTTGGGGGCACCCTTGTTAGGAGCATAAATGTTCATGATTGTTATTTCTTCTTGAAAGATTATCCCTTTCACTAATAGGTAGTACCCATCTTTGTCTCTCACTATTATTTTTCATTTAAATTCCATATTGTCTGATATTAATACAGCCACTCCTGCCCTTTTTTGGTTATTGTTTGCTTGTAAGATTGTTTTCCAGCCTTTCACTTTCAACCTCCTCGAATCCCTGCATCTAAGATGTGTTTCTTGTAGACAGCATATAGATGGGTCATAGTTTCCTTATCCAATGTTCCCAGCTAAGTTCCTTGACAGGTGCATTTAATCCATTGACATTCAGTGTAATTACTTTGAAGGAATTACTTATAGTAACCATATTTTCTTTGGATTTGTGTTTGTCATATTTTCTTTGATTTTTTTCCCTTTTTTTTCTTTTTAGCTGCTCTTACACTCTCCTCCAACTCTGTCTCTCTTGTTTTTTTCTTTCTTCCTACAGAACTCCCTTTAGTATTTCTTGAAGGGCAGGATTCTTGTTGGCATACACTCTTAATTTCTGCTTATCTGTGAATATTTTGAGCTCTCCATCATTTTTGAATGCTAACTTTGCTGGGTAGAATAATCTCGGTTGGAAATTTTTCTCTTTTAGTGCCTTGACTATGTCATACCATTGCCTTCTTGCCTCCATGGTTTCAGATGAGAAATCAGCACTTAATCTTATGGAGCTTCCTTTGTATGTGATGGTTCTCTTCTTTTGCTGCTTTTATAGTGTTTTCTCTTTGTCTTGAGCATTGGATAAGTTGACAAGTATATGTCTTGGGGTAGGCCTGTTGTGATTTATGCTGTTTGGGGTGCATTTTGCTTCCTGGACATGTACATCCCTCTCCCTCAATAGGTTTGAGAAATTTTCAGCCATTATTTCCTCCAACACCCTTTCTGTCCCCTTTCCCTTCTCTTCTCCTTTTGGGATGCCTATAATGCATATGTCTGTGTGTTTTCCACTGTCATTCAGGTCCCTAAGTCCCTGCTGGATTTTTTCTATCTTTTTATCGACCAGTTCTACTATCTGTTTGATTTCAGATGTACTGTCTTCCACATCACTTAATCTCTCCTCTGCATCTTTGAATCTGCTGTTATTTGCTGAGAGTGTATTTTTGATTTCTTGAATTGTGCTGTTCATCACCATCATATCCATTATCTTTTTGTGTATGATTGCAGTTTCTTCTGTATTCTCTCCAAGTGTTTTCTTCATATTCTTAATCTCTTCCTTCACTTCATCAAATTGGTCCCTAATATATGTTTTGAGAGCTTTAATTACCTGTTTGATGTTCTGCTCCTCTTCTTGGTTTTTAGTTTTTTCATTGGATTGGGGTGTGTTTTCCTGATTATTGGTTTCGTTTGTAGTTTTTTGTTTCTGTCTGGTCATCATTTTATCTTGACAGGTTTAATCAGTTGCTTAGCTTCTTTGTCTTCTTTGGGGTTTAATTAGTTGTCGTTTCCCTGTGCTTGTTAAGTCTTCTCTTTGTCGCTTCATTCTTATTCTGTTTCCTTGTTTTTGGCTGAGTTCACTTGAAGGAAAATATTAGGGCCAGAGAAAGCAAAAGTAGTAAGAAAAGAAAATGAATAATAGTAGTATTGATAGTAAATATTAACAGAGGAACCATGTGAGATCTAGGAGAAAGGATATTAGACTCATGTAAGATATATAGAGTTATAACAGTAAGAAAAGTAGAGTACGTATAATGAGACAGTAAACTGAATATGGGGAGGAATATAGTGTGAATTAAAATGCCAGTGTGTTCAGGAGAGAGAGGAAGAGAAAAGAAAGGACAATAATAGAAAGATTGAATATAAGACAGAAAACAGAACAAAGGTATTAGAAATAAAAAGTCAGAAAAATAGGGGGGCAAACAAAGAGAGGTGTCATGTAAGAGAAACAATAAATGATGGAGGATAGAAAGATGTAGAGGAAAGGGGGTAGTGTTAGTGACCAAAATCAATACACACAGAAAAGAGGAAATGGAGGATGAGGAAATACAGCAAATGTTACATGCTCCCTGCAGCACCTAATATAAAAGAAATAAAAAATGAAGAGAAGGAAAGAAAGCAAAAAAAAGGAAGGGGGAAACAAGCAAGAAAAAGAAAAAGAGAAAAAAAAAACAAAGAAAAAAGGGCCTTGTGGGGATAAAGAGGGCGGAAAAACAAGAAGACAAACCAACAAAATACCAAAGTTTCAAGCAAGGAATCCTCTTTGCAGTTAAATAAAATGCTTAGGAATCCGATGTTGCCCCTTTTTCCCTTTCTCACTTCCCTCTCTCCCAGGGCAGCAGGAAAGCTGCCCGAGAGGTCCGGTAGGAGATTCAAGTGGGTCCTTGTTGAACCACCTCCACACAGAAATCAGTGACTCTTAATTTCCAGTGAGAGAGCACCAACACCTCACCAGGAACCCCAAGTATGCTATTGGAAGTTTGGAAAGCACCTCTTAAAGTCCCTCTCCTTTAGGTATGCTATGGGAGGGCTAGTTGATTTTCTGACTCCACCTTCTCTCAGACCAAATTTCCTGTGCCAGGGTATTTAGGTAAATTGGGCTTTTTCAGCAGATTCACCACTCCTTTCTTCCCAAGCTCTCCCCAGTCCAGCTGGTATGCTCCTCTAAGTGCAAAATAAAAGGTGGGGGGGGGGGCAGAAAATTGTACCCACATTCACCCGGCCCCTCTGTTGCATCTCCCACCAAATCCCTCTCACTCACGGAGTCAGTCCAAAACCAGAGGGCTAGGGCAGTCCTGGACTTCCGGGAGTGCTGGACTCAGGAAAGGGAAGTATGGGAGACTGCAGACTCAAGGTATGTGGGTCTGTGGAATGCGGGCCATGGGGGCTCAGGGAATACAGACCTGGGGACCATGCAACTGGGGATCTCGGGGCCTGGGGACACCACTGCACAACTGACAGTTTTCAGGGAACACTGTGGCCCCCAACCCTAGGGAGAAGTGTCCCGCCTCCCCACAGCTTCCGACCTCTGCGCTAGTAACCCACAGTTCTACCTTTATCAAGCACCACCTCTGTCACAGTCTCTCCAAATCAACGTCCATACACCTCCTGTCTTGCAAGCCCCCAAAACAGCCTACTCTGGCAAGACTCCAACCCCACTCGGCCACTGCTTTGCAGGAGAGATTGGGAGATGCACTCACTCAGATGCCATCTTGCCCCACCTCTCCCCCAACTATTATTGTAGAGACATCTATTCTCCCTTCTGTTTTCCCAGTGTGTACCTCATGTGTCTTAGGGCAACTAGCTTAGGTGCATAAATATTTATTATATTTAATTCTTCTTGGTGAATTGCCCTTTTATTAATATATAATGACCTTCTTCATCCCTTATAACAGTTTTGAATTTAAAATCTATTTTGTCTGATATTGGTATCACCAGCCCAGCTCTTTTTTTGTTACAATTCACATGGTATACATTTTTCCAACCTTTCACTTTCCACCTCATTGTGTCCTTACATCTGAGGTGAGTCTCTTGTGGACAGCATATAAATGGCTCATAATTTTTTAATCCTTTCTGTCAGTCTATGTCTTTTGATTGGGGAGTTCAAGCCATTAACATTCAGTGTTAATACTGTAAAGACATTACATATTTCATCCATTTTGCCCTTTGACTTTCCATTGTCCTATCTTACTATTGTCTGTTTTTTTACCCTTTAATTTACCCTTTCTAATAATCTTTGTTTCTACATGCTTCTCCAAGTCTTTCACTCTTGTTTTTTCCTTTCATGCTACAGCACTTCCTTTAGTATTTCTTGTAATTCTGGTCTTTTGGTAACATATTCTCTCAGTGTTTTGGGTTTTTTTGAGCCAGGACTGGGGATTGAACCCGGGACCTCATATGCAGGACCATGCACCCAATGACTGAGCCACATCAGCTCCCGAGTTGGTTTCCTTGTCTGTTTAATCATTGTTTTGTTTGTTTGCTTTTTGTTTGCTGTCTGCTTGTTGTTTGCACATTTTCTGTTTGATTTTTTTTCTTTAGCAGGCACCTGGAATGAAACCAGAGACCTCCCATGTGGGAGGAGGGTGCTCAACTGCTTGAGCCACATCCACTCTCTGCTCATTTGTTTTTGCTCATTGTCTTCTTGTTGTTTACTTGTTGTCTGCTCATTGTTCTTGCCCATTGTCTGCTTATTGTTTGTTTGTTTTCTTTAGGAGGCATCAGAACTGAACCCATGACCTCCTGTGTGGGAGGCAGGTGCCAAACTGCTTGAGCCACATCTGCTCCCCCGTCTCAGTTTTTGTTTGTCTGTAAAGATTTTAAACTAACCCTCATTTCTTTTTTTTTGTCTTTATTTATTTTTTAATGTTACATTCAAAAAATATGAGGTCCCCATATACCCTGCACCCCCCTCACCCCACTCCTCCCCCCATAACAACAACCTCCTCAATCATCATGAGACATTCATTGCATTTGAGAATACATCTCTGAGCACTGCTGCACCTCATGGTCAATGGTCCATATCATAGCCCACACTCACCCACAGTCTACCCAGTGAACCATGGGAGGACAGTTTTGTGGAATACAGAATTCTTGGCTGGCAGTTTTTCTCTTTTGGTACTTTAAATATGTCATACAATTTTCTTCTCATCTCCATAGTTTCTGATGAGAAGTTGACAATCTTTTTGAGGTTCCCTTGTATGTGATGCTTTGCTTTTCTCTTGCTGCTTTCAGAATCCTCTCTGTATCTCTAATATTTGTCATTCTGAGTAGTAGGTATCTTAGAGTGAGTCTATTCAGATTTATTCTGTATGTGTTGTCCTTCTTGGATATTGATACTTACATCTATCATAAGGGTTTGGAAGTTTTCAAACATTATTTCCTTAAATATTCATTCTGCTGCTTTTCCATTCTCTTCTCTTTCTGAGACACTGATAGTGCATATGTTTGTGTGTTTTACCTTGTCATTTCAATTCCCTGAGACGTTGTTCAATTTTTTCCCATTCTTTTTTCTTTCTGTTCTCCTGTCTTTTCCAGTTTAGATGTCCTGTCCTCAAAATCACTAATTCTGTCTTTGAGCAATTCAAATCTGCAGTTATGTGCCTCTAATATATTTTTAATCTCATTCATCATGTCTTTCATTCCCATAAGCTCTGTTATTTCTTTGCAGGCTTTCAAATTTTTCTTTATGCTTGCCTGGTGTCTTCTTAATAGCCTTTATCTCTTTAGTCATATTTTCCTTCAATTTTTTGAATTGATTTAGGAGCTTTGTGTCATTATCATTGAATAGTTGTCTTAAATCCTATATCTCATCAAGATATTTGCTTAGTTCCTTTGGCTGGGACATTTCTTTCTGTTTCCTAGTAGGGCTTTTGTAATTTTCTGCTGATGTGTAGGCATCTGAATATGTTGGTGAATTTACTCTGATGATCAGTTTCTCTCTCCTGCCTAGTGTTTTTCTTTTCATAGTTCCTCTTTGATTTTTGGCTCAACTTATTTTTAAAATCTTGTTCTTAAAATTGCCCAACTTAAGTTATCAAAGTCAGGCCAGGGACTCAACTAATGGAGCTCAGATTTTCTCCCAGGAATTAGGTCTAAAGAGAGACCTAAAAGCAATTTTTCTCCTTGCAGTTTCCAGTGGGCCAATGGATGGTTCATCGGTAAAACTTTCCTGGAGGTGTTTCTTTCAATATGTTTTCCTGTGTTTCTTTTCTGGCCAAGATTCAAAGCAGGCTCTACTTTTGTTGGCCAAATTCTATGAGAAACCACTCTCCACCCTCTGATGCACCTTCCTCTTCCCTTGTAACAGCTGACAGGGAGAAAGATGTCTGTTCCCCTCTCGGTCGGGTACAATGAGCCAGGGGTTTTATCCAGGCTTAAGGTCTTGCTGGGGGGGGGGGTGCCCTTCCTGACCATCATGGGGGTTTAGTAACTCATGTTTGTTGTTTTGAGTTCTTTGTCTCTGTGTCCCTCACCCTCCTGGAAGTTGCGTAGCAGTGTCCTGGTCTGCTCACACCAAGGCAGGTCCCTCAGACAGCTTTTGGTCCTTTCTTAGGTGTTTTTATGAGAGAGTTGAGCCCTGCCTGCCTAATCTGATGCCATTTTCCTGAAACTCCTCTCCTGCATTTGTGAAGGACAGTTTTCCCAGTAAAAAAATATTTGCCTGACAGTTTTTCTCTTATAGTACCTTAAGTATGTCATACACTGCTTTCTTGCCTCCGTGATTTATGTCTTTGGCATTCAACAATTTTTGTTAGTGTTGGATTAGATATATTAAGATTTATCCTATTTGGAGTTCTTCGTGCAACTTGGCTGTGTGTATTTGTCTTTCATAAGATTTGGGAAATTTTCAGCTATTATTTATTCAAATATTCTTTCTGTCCCCTTTTCCTTTCCTCTCCTTCTGGGATACCCATTTTGCATTTTTTGGCATGCTTCATGTTGTCCCACAGTTTCCTTAGCCTCTGGCCACTTCTCTTAATTTTTTTCTATATCACCTCTTCCAACTGTTAGATTTAGATTGTCCTGGCCTCTAGTTCACTGATTCTTTCTTCTGCCAGTTCAACTCTGCTGTTGAACTTTTCTAGTATATTTTAAATCTCCATTATTGGATTTTTCTTCTTCATAAGTTCTATTATGTTCTTTTTAAAACTTTCTACTACTTTTTGATCACCCATCATTATTCTTATATCCTTTAGTTCTATATCCAGATTTAGTTTATTTTTATTAATATTTTCCTTGAATTAATTTAGGAGATTTGACTGAACATCTTTGATTAGTTATTCCACTGTCTGTGTTTCCTCTCTACTTTTAAATTATCTTCTTGACTGAGCCATCTCTTCTTGTTTCTTGGTATGGCTTGTGAACTTTTGTTGATACATGAATATTTGTTTTGATGTGTAAAGTCTGAGAGTCAATTTCTCCCTCTTATCTAGGGTTTTGGTGCAGATTGACTGTGTGGTAAGGCTTTTCTTCAACACTTGGTAGAGTTTTTACTGAACTTTAGAGCAGCCCATATTTAACAAGTAGGATTTTTTTTCAGGTCTTTCTGCACCTGCCTCTTGCTCTGGGCATGCTCATTAAATTTTTTTAGGAGTTACTGGGCATTAAACCTGGGACCTTGTACATGTAAAACATATACTCTACTACTGAGATACACCTACTTCACATGCTCATTAACTTTTTTTTCATTAATATTTAAGATTACAGTATTATATGAGACTCTTTCACCTCCAGGAGAGGATTTTCTTTCATCTGTTCCTTCTCTGGAAGTCCTGGGCTCTTCTCTTTGTTATTATACAAATTTTCCTCTATAGGGGCTATGATTTGCTCAACTCCTCTACCATGCTTTGGGCTGCCTTTTCACTTCAGCTTTCAGCCCTGGGTCCTCCCTGCCTAACACCAGTTCAGTTTTTCCTTTTTGTGCAGCTTTTCTGCCTCCAGTAACCCCCACATTAGGGAAGATCCTGACCCACAGATGGTGTCAGTGTACACAAACACCCGGTTTTTACTTTTAGGTGCCCCAGCAATTACATACTCAGCTAGGAGTATGCACAGCTTACCAATATTATACTGTGGGCCACTCTGATTTCTGGGGGGGCTGCTGTGTATGCACACGCTCTGCCTTGGAACAATGTGGCGTTGGGTCCACATGCCTAAATGTACATGGGACTCTTAGCCACTGCCCTGGGTAGCTCTGTGGTCAGCAACCATGGCAGGGGGTGTCCAGACCCAAACCCTGACTCTGTGTGTCTTTTAAACCAAGTATGGGGGAGGGGCCAAGACTGGCAGGTCCATGCCACTTTCCTTCCTCTTTGTATGTGTATTTTGTTTTCTTTGATTCAGCATTTGTGGAGTCTTTCTCTAATCGCTATCATTTTCTAGAGTTCCAAGCAAGTTGGATCTGCCCTCTTATTTAGCTATCTCTCAGGAGAAGCATTCCTAGGGATGTTTTACGCTACCATCTTGATGATGTCCAAAGTCTAGATAGCCATTTTGCATTCTGTAATGAAGGCCTAAATTTTTTTCACTTATTTATGCAATAAACTCAGTTCCAGGAATTAATATAAGGAAATGATCAGAGGCATAGAAGAAGATATATGTAGAAGAATATTCATTGTAGCAGTTTTATAATGGTGAAATCTTAGAAACAATGTAAATATTTAACACTAGAGAAATAGTACAGTTAAAAGATGAAATATTATGCTGCCATCAATATAGGTGGTTTTGAATATATGCACATAGAATAATGATGATGGTGATGATAATGGCCAATATTTATCGATTACTTAGTATTTGCCAGGCACTCTTTAGCCTCTTTTCATGAATTCTCTCATTCTTGAAACAACCCTTTGAAGAAGTACTATGATTATTCTAATTTTATAGGTAAGGAAACTGAGGTTCAGAAAGGTTAAGTAATTTGTCCAAGGTCACATTGTAAGTAAACAGTGGAGCCAAGGCTTGAATCTAGGCCTGAATATTCCAATTTTCATAAAGGCTGTTAACTGTAGTTATCTTTGGGTGATGGGACTGTAGTGATTATTATTTTCTACTTTATATTTTCCTTTATGTTCCTAATTTTATACAATAGGCACTTATTACTTTTATTATCAGAAATCAAAATGGTAGTTTCTCCCAGATAATCCTGACATACAGACATACACTGATTTCTGGTAGAAGTGTACAGAGATTAAAGTAGGATCAAGGGTCTTGATGCAGGAAATACTAAATCGTTTCCTTGGGCTAGGCTTCCCATACTCTGTAAATAGTCTAGTTTCTTCCTAGCAATATTGCCTCCTAACTGGAGGCTGAGAAAATAGCTACCTTGGTTTGGACCCCTTGGGCAAGGAGGAAGGAAATGGCATGAGGGGACAGTGACAAAGGACAAAAACTGCTTTCTGAATTTCCTTCCTAAATTCCTGTGTTTCGTACTTTCTACTTCATAGCCAAGTGTTATATATCAGGGGTTCTGATTGGTGACTCTTATTTGCTTCTCTGCCATCTGTGCCTCTGTGAGGGTTCAGGTAACTTCCCTTTGGTTCTGGCAGGTAGCAACCTTTGTTGGTTTAATCCAGGAGCACTTGTGTCTTCCAGTGAGTCATTGTAGCTTTGTACTGTTTCCATGCTAGAGCTTCTACCTAATTCTAACTAATCTTTGACCAAACTTGGGCCTTTTGAGGTAAGAAAGTCAAGAAAATGGAACAGACTCAATGCGAATCCTTCTCTAGGCCTGGGGAAACTTGTTCAATACTCCTGCCTTACTAACAGCAAATCTGTATATAAAACTCAAAAGAGTTTGCTTCGCGGTCAACTCAGAGACCTAGGAATGAAACTTAGCTCTCCTGCTTCCCCGGCCCCTCTGAACTGTCTATATTTACTACTGTCCTGAGCCTTGTCTGCTTTATCTGAAAGCCAAAGTAGGCACACAGTTTGCTTGCCAGCTCACTCCAGCCAGCCATTTAGATGTTGGTTTTACGCTGTGAGCCTCCCCTTACACCCAGTTCCTGGGCCCTGCAGGGAATACACACCAAGGGGTCAGCAGCCTGCATTTTTCCCAAATCCAAGTGATCTCAGCCAAATGCTCTAAAATGAGAGGCGTGTCTCTTACTACTTCATCTTGGCAGGAATCTACGAATGACTCCCTCTCAGTTCCACTGTTCCTGGTCATAGCTCTTTGAGTGTGGTGACCTACTTTCTCCCCTTCAGAGGAAATACAGAAACCAATAAATGTCTCCAATGAGTACACTTAACTTTTGGAGGAGCCCTATTCTGTCTCCTGGCCCCTAGTCGTTTCCTTCTCCTTTATCACTCTGATACAACCACTTTAAGCATGGCAAACCAGAATCTTGCTTATTGTTTACTGTACCCATTTTACAGCTGTGTTTTCAGAGGTAGTATGGCCCACACCTAACAGTGATGGGGACAGAGTAAGAAACCGTCCTTTCTTACTACCACTTGTTTCTAAGTGGCATGAGCTGGAATGAAGTTACTTCTGATTGAGAATCTTTTGTGGATCAACAGGTATCTCTGATGTTGACCACACTCTACACTTGTGACTAGCAGCATTATGGACTGAGAGGAACTGCCAGCTTGAGACACCTGACTTAACTTAATACACTAGAGTATGGCCTTCTAAGAAGAGTCTTAGGTGGCTCAACTCTTTAGTTGCTTTGGCAGGTAGATTTCCTTTTTGGACAGTGTGTATAGATGATTCTCAAATACCCATATTGAAATTCTCCATGGCAAATCTATCATTTTAGGCTGTCCTTACCCTTTCCAATCTTCATGCTGTCACCTACTTCCTCTAGCCATCAACTGGAATCAGTGTGGAAGACATAGACTCATTTTAATGTCAATATGAGAAAAGTTAGTTAGAGGAATAAATCTGCTGGAGTTCTTAGATAGGGTGTGGATGGGTCATATAATGTATGCCAGAGTGCCTTTTGAATTATCTACTGATTTTAATAATGTTCCATTGCTTTTCTCCAGGACCATGGATAATTGAATATATCTTATGTAGCTCTCCTATCCCTGGGAGCTCTGTTCCACACTCTTCCCCACTTCTCCCTATGTGCAGAGCAGATTATAACCAGCATGCCTTCTAATATCCTATCAAATGCAATTTACTTTGGAAGTAATAATTTGTTTTTTTTAAAAGGTGCCAGTTCCTTTTCAGAAGCTATAAAATCATATTGGAGGCATAGTGGTCACAAGAGGCTGCACATCAGCAGTCAGCTGCTATCAGGCCAGCTGAGCCAGGCTTAGGGCAAGCTCCCCAGAGAGCTGAGTAGGCTGCAGGTGGTGAGCCAGTGTATGGCCGTAGGATACTTCTAGGGCTCTTTACTCCTGGGGAACCTTTCATCCTCACAATTATAAAGTGGTGGTCCCCTACTCAATCGTCTGGGTAGAAGAATGAAAATGAATTATAACAGGACCTTTACCTTCCCAACACTAGGGCGGGATGGGACATGAGGATAAGTTATAAGCATAGGCAGAAGTGAGGGAGGATAGTAGGGAGATAGAAAGGATGATATTGCTGAGGAGGTGAATGATGGAGGGGACAAAAATGAGCATTATTACCTTGATGTGTGCCTCAGAATTTCCCTGAGATCTGGAGTTAGAAGAATAAGACTGGCAGAATGGAGAGGAGGTATAGCAATTAGAAAAAGCTTATGGAGCCTACCCTGACTTTGAGAGTACAGTCTAGCAGAGCACTGCCATATAGAAATTTCTGTAAGAATAGAAATATTCCATATCTGCATTCTCCAGTATAGTAGCTACTAGCCCCATGTGGCTTTTGAACACATGAAATATGGCTGGTTTGACTGAAGAACTAAACTTTACATTTTATTTAACTTAAATTTACCTAGTCACATGTGGTTAGTGGCTACTGTAGGGGCCAAGGCAGCTTTAGAATCACAGTTGACACCGGTGAAAGGAGGCAGTCTACCACAGTGGTTAAAAGCATAGGCTCCACAGTCTGGTAGTCCTGGCATAAGGCTTGGTTTGCCATTTACTGACTGCAACTTTGCCAAGTTACCTAACCTCTATGAACCAATTTTCCCATCTGTAAAATAGAGATTGTAACAGTATCTACATTATAAAGGGATGTTGGAAAGATTAAATGAGATAATCCATGCAAAATGCTTAACGAAGTGTCTGGCATCTATGGAGCTCTCAGTAAATGGTTGCTATTGTGTTTTTGTTTTTGTTTCTATTATGTTTTTAGTATTAGTCCTCATATCTTATTTTCTATGCTTTGGCCCTAGAAGCAAAGTTCAGCAGTCACTGAACATCAGTAAATCAACCTGGTGTCTAGAGGTGTGAGGACAGTGATATCTGTCCTTGCTGACTCGCTTGAGCTCCAGGGCATGGGATCTCTTATTTGATTTTGTAGCTTACTGTGTTCTGAACCAAATGATATTTTGAAATTTGACAAAAGCTACATAGTTGAGGTCGGAATATTAGCCTGAAGAATTCACATGCCCCCTCGTCCCAATTTTCTGTTCACTGAACAAGCATATATTTTTTTCAGTTTCTTTATTTTTTAAAATTAAAGTTAATAGATCACAAGGAATGTTACATTAAAAAACATTTTAAAAAAACAAAAAACATAAGAGGTTCCCATATAACCCACTCCTCACCTAATCATTTTTGTAAATTGTATTTTTTTAAAGATATATACATTTTTAAAAATGTTACATTAAAAAATATAAGAGGTTCCTGTATACCCTTCTACCCCCTGACCCCACTCCTCTCCCACCAACAACCTCCTCCTTTGTGGCACACTCATCGCACTCGGTGAACACATTTTGGGGCACTGCTGTACTGTATAATAGTTTACCCTGTATTTCACATTCTCCCCCAGTACATTCAGTGGTTTATGGCAGGATATATAAAGTCCAGCATCTGACCCTGAAATATCATTTAGAACAACTCAAAATCCCAAAAATGCCCCACATCATATCTCTACTTCCCTCTCCCTGCCCTCAGCAAATACTGTGACCATTTTCTCTACCTCAATGCTAAAATTTCTTCTATTACTGGTCACAATAGTTTTATAGTAGAATATCAGTAAGTCTACTCTAGTCCATATTTTATTCCTTCATTCTGTGGACCCTGGTATGGTGATGTCCTCTCTACCTCTTGATCATGAGGGGGCTTAGATTCACATGGATGATGGATGCAATTCCTCTGCTTGCAGTTGTAGGACTCTTGATTCCCTGGTGTGGTCGTTGATCATCTTCACCTCCCTGTTAGCTGACCTGGGTAAGACCTTTGAACCAGAGAATAGGAGTTGCCACTCTTTTGAGGCTCAGAGCCCAGCTGGCACATGGGCAGTCCAGAAATTCAAGTGTGCTGAGTATGCACCATCCCTAGTGCCAGCCACAGGTTCAGTAAAAGTGACAGAAGAGGCATGTGTAGAAAAGTCACATCTGAATCCAGCTCCATCACACTCAGGAGCACAAATTCCAAAGTAGGGCCCTCTACCATGGCACAGAATGTCAGATCCATCTGCCATGACCATATACCCTGTGGATCTCTGTAGCCTTCAGGAGAACCAGTACCTAGGGTTGTAAGTACTTTGGCTTTTTCTGGGGTCCTGCTGAGGTGTGCGTAAGCGCAACCCCTCTAATGACTTCCCGGCTCTTTTTGGAAGACTCTTAGCCATATAAACTCATTTGTCTTTGCCATTTCCCCCTTTTATTCATGCAGTGATGGATATAGGACATGTTAACTTACAACTAAATTGTATAAAAGTCTATAAAGTAAAATGTAAACCATAATGTAAAACATAAGGAAACTAAAAATCTAGAAATTTGTACAGTCTAAAATATAAAAAATAATGTAAACCAAAATGGAACCATGTTTGATAGCTGTGTTTCAAAATCTGTACATCAGCTGCAGCAAATATAACATGAACATGTAAAAAGATCATTGCTGGGGAAAGGGGAAAAGGGTTTGATGTTGAAAATCTGGGAGTCCCCTATATTGTGTATGTGAATTACTGTGATCTAAAACTTTTTTGAAGGCAAAATTAAAACTTAGGAAAAAAAAGAAGAAAGGATGTGGACACTGAGGAAGAAATGAAAGAAAGTGCCTTGCGACTGTACATACAGGGCAACTCCTATTACAGTGACGAAAGGCAATACGTTAGAAACAAAGATTTATAATATTTTTTATTTTATTAATACACCAATTTATTTTTACTTTATTTTAGTATTTCTAAATTACTACATATTCTATTTCTAAACTTTAAACCCATCACTATATTTCAATTTCCTATTAATTGAATTTGGCAATATATTAGGATTCATTCTTGAAGAAGTTTTGGACCACAGAGAGGTTCAACTATGGCAGGGGAGGAACTCTGGTGTGGGGTGTTATTGATTGGGTGCACATGGGTGGGGTGGAGTTCTCCAGAGCATGTATATAGGGCACATAAATATGATATATGTTGGGTATCTTTATAGTAGTTATAGTTATAAACGTCACCTGAGGGAGTGCTGAGTTCCTACTCATGGGAGCTCTGTCACATTCCCCAATGGAATAACAATAATCCCCCAAGGGCAATGGCAAAGATCAACAAGGAAGGACGGTCCAATAATGAACCCTTGATACTGATGACTGTGTTTAGGAGCCTGTGTGCCTGAAATATGAACTAGGCCTATAGCTGTGGGGTGCCTAAGAGTTACCTCCTGAGAGCCTCCATGTTGCTCAAATGTGGCCACTCTCTAAGCCAAACTCAGCATGTAGATGCATTACCTTCCCCCCAGTGTGGGACATGACTCCTGTCGATGAGCCTCCCTGGCGCCGAGGGATTACTACCGACTACTACCTGGTGAAGCAACTAGAAAGAGACCTCAAATAAAAGGGTCAGCTCAGACCGGCAGAATATCTCAGCCTACATGTTGGATCAAGTGTCAAAAACTGGTTCACTGCCATGTCAGTTGGCCCTTCTTTCGAGCTGGTGTTTCTGCGTGATGGAGCTGGACTCAGATGGGATCTCTTTTCACAAGCATTTCATGCTACTTTACTGGAATTGTAGTTGGTGCTGGGGCTTAAGATATATCTAGGGGATTTGAATCTCAGGACTGACAATATGATAGCCAAGCCCTGAGCCTCAACAGACTTCAGCTCCTACACTCTGATTTATTGGACTTACCCCACTCAGCTAACATGGAGTTGAAGAATGTCAACCACCACACCATGGAGCCTAGAGTGTCTACAACTGAAAGCAGGAGGATTGCATCCAGTATCCATGTGGAATCTAAGCCCCCTCTTGACATAGATGTGGAATGGACACAACCAAGCCAAGGTCCACAGGAAGGAGGAATACAGTAAGGATTAAAGTGGACTTAATGATATTCTATTCATGAAAACTATTGTGGTTAATAATCGAGAAAATGTGGCATTGGTGTGGAAAAAGTGGCCATGGTGGCTGCTGGGTGCGGGGAATGGGAGGAAGAGATGAGATGTGGAGGCATTTTCGGGACTTGGAGTTGTCCTGGGTGGTGGTGCTGCAGGGACAATTGCCGGACATTGTATGTCCTCCCATGGCCCACTGGATGGAACGTGGGAGAGTGTGGGCTATGGTGTGGACCACAGGCCATGGGGTGCAGCGATGCCCAGAGATGTATTCACCAGATGCAATGGATGTGTCATGATGATTGGGGAGAGTGTTACTGTGGAGGGAGTGGTGGGGTGGGGGCGGTGGGGGTGAATGGGGACCTCGTATTTTTTGAATGTAATATTTTTTAAAAAATGAATAAATTGAGTAGAATTTGGAAAAAAAAAGAAAAAGAAAACAAAACTGCTTTTTGACCATATGTTGAATTTTAACCAAGAAACAGTATATAGCCTAGTGATTTCAAGCACAGATTCTAGAACTAGACTGCTTTGGCTTGTACTCACTGCTTACTAGCTGTATGACCTTGGGCAAGTTACTTAGCCTCTTTAAGTCTCTATTTCCTTATTTGTTAATAGGGAATAATAATAGTAACTACCTCATAGGGTTGTTATAAAGATTAAATGAGTCAATACATGTAAAGCACTTTGAACAGTACCTGGCACTGGTAAGCACTTAAATGCAAGCTGTTGTGATCACTCTATGCTAGGCACTATGTTAGATGCTGGGAAAACAAAGATAAGTAAGTTACCATCCCTGCCTTTATTACATTTATAGTTTAGTAGTGTGATAAAGATAAATGAACAAAAAAAAAAAAAAAAAGATAAATGAACACATAAATACAGTAAGATGTTATTGACAATAAAGATGGAAGCATACACAGGATATTGAGGGGACATCAAAAAAGAAGAGATCAAGTTAATTTGACTAGAGGGAAATTTGGAACATTTTCATAGAACCAGAGAACAGATGATGGTGGTGGTACATTGCACATAAATATTTGCAGGCATAAGCGAGGATGATGAGTCTAGAGAAATGAAAGCAATTGGAAAATTGGTATGTCTAGAAGACAGAGGAGAGGGGTATAGGTGGGAGATGAGGCTGGAGAAGTCAGCAGGAAGCAGGTCCTGAAAGGCATTATAGGCTAGGTTTAAGAACTTATGCTTGGTCTTGAATAGTGGGAAACCATTGAAAAATTTTAAGTAGGGAAGTACCATGATCAAGGCATTTTAGAAGGACCCTACTGGCAGCAGTGGTGTGCAAAAGTGGAGTTAGACTAGTGCAGGAAATCAGACATGAGATAATGAGGTTGTAAACTAACTATTATGAGGGTGGAAAATGGGGAATGGTACCAGAGATACTAAGAAGAGATCCAATTGACTGATAAATAGGTGGTAGAGAATACAGAGGGAGTACCAAGTTTGGAGAGGAAGTTCATGAAGCCATTTTAGGGCATGTTGAGTTTATATAGGCAGTTTTATCTATGGTTCTGGAACTCATAGGAGTTAAGAAGTTACGGTTGGAGATACAAATATGGGAAAAATAAGAACTCTGCATCAGGCCCCCTTTTCTTTCTCCACTTTCTACTTAGGTTATCTGTCCATTCTCAGGGCTTGAAATCCTGTCTTTATGTTGATGAGTTTTAGTTTCCAAACTTTCATCTCTAGCTCTGACTTACTCGCTGAGGTGTAGGCTTCTTTAACAAGCAATTTACTTAGGATCTCCAGCTAGATGACTAATAAGCATCTCAAATTTAACAAAAGTGAGTTCTTAAAGCAATCCACACTCCCACCTGCTCCTCCCCTAATCTTCCAGTATCAATGAATGGCACAGACTATCTTTCTATTTGCTTAAGCCCCAAACCTGGGAATCATCTTTGAGTCGTCCATTTCTCTCATCATCTATATCCAATCAATCCATCAGTGAATCCTGCCAGTACTATCTCCAATAGAAATATTTCATATCTATCTATTTCTATCCATTTCCTTGTCCCCCACCATAATCCAAGCCATGATTGTCTCTCCAAGGTGACTGCAGCAGTCTCCTCCTGGGCTCCCTGCTACCAGTCCTTTCTCCAAACAACAGCCACAGTCAACTTTCAAAAATGTGAATCAAATCATATCACTCTCCCTGCTTCAGAACCCTCTGAGGGCTTCCAGTTACTCTTTGTATAAAATCCAAGCTCTTTACTTTAACTTAATAAGATATAGCCCTGGCCTAAATCCTCTTTCTTACCCAGTGCAACTCTCCCTGTTCACTATGCTCCCAGCTATCATGTTTCTTCCTTAAGGCCTTTACCCTCTGCCTAAAATCTTCTTCCCCCAGGTCTCAGCTCCAATGTCAATTCCTCAGAGAGGCCTTCCCTTTCATCCCGAATAAGTAGCCCCCTATTCTGGTCAGTGTCTCATCACATCACCCTGTTTTATTTTCTCCAAGGCACTTACCATTATCTGAAATCATTTGTTTGATTTTTTGGTTTGCTTGTCTTGGTTTGTATGTCTTCCCTACCACTAGAATGTAAGTTCCATGAGAACAGTGACCTTATATGCCTCATTCCCGCTGAGCCTGTAGTATCTAGCATATTGCCTACTAGAAACTCAATGAATGTTTGTTGAATGAATGAGCCAGAAATGTTGTTGAGCCATGAGAAATGTACAATCTTTTAGGATCCCTTTAAGGATAGCCTGAAGAGTAAAGTGGAGATTCCAAGGAGATGGGAAGAGGAAGGATTGCCTACAAAAGCAATCTGAAAGAACAACCACAGTGGTAGGAAGAGAAACAGGAAAGTGTGATGTACAGAAGGCAATCCAGTTTCACTCCCCAGAAGTAACCAATGCCAACAGATGGGCAAGTATCCTTCCAAATCTTGTTCTGTATATTTTCATACATACATAAATGTTTATATTACATGCAATCTGTAGTTTTGGTTTTTACACAAATGAACTCATAACACATGTACTGTTCTATTATTTGCTTTTTAAAATATAACAGCTTTATTGATATATACTTCATGTAACATACAATTAATGCATTTAAAGCGTGCAAGTCAATGGTTTTTAGAATATTCACAGATATGTGCAACCATCACCACAGTCAATATTAGAACATTTTCATCACCCCCAAAGAAACCCCATGCTGATAGCAGTTAATTTCAATCCCTCTCTACCACTTCTCCCACCCCATCCCTAGGAAACCACTATCTCTTTTCTGTCTTTATAGATTTGCATATTCTGGAAATTTCATGTAAGCTGAATCATATAACATGTGACTTTCTATTTCTGGCTTCTTTCACCTAGTATAATGTTTTCAAGATTCATCTATGTTGTAGCATATATCAGTACTTTATTCATTTTTATATCTGAACATTATTCCATTGTTTATATACAATTTATATAATACATACATACTTCATATATACATATTGTATTGACCCATTCATTCGTTAATGGACATTTAGGTTGTTTCTCCCTTTTGGCTATTATGTGAGAACATCCATGTACAGGTTTTTTGGTGGACATACATTTTTATGTCTCTTGGTAAAAACTTAGGTGTATAATTGCTGGGTCATATGGTAACTCTATAGTTAACCTTTTGAGGAACTGCAAGACTGTTTTCTAAAGCAGCTACACAATTTTACATCCCCACCAGTAATGTATATGAGGGTTTCAGTTGCACCACATTCTTTTCAACCCTTGTCTTTTTGATGATAGCCATACTAGTGGGTACAATATCACTTGCCTTTTAATTAAATATGTCTCAAATATTTTTACATATTGGTACATATAGACTTATTGCATTTTAAACTGCTATATAATATACTATGTAGACTGTGCTTTTCAAGACGCTCCTGCATCTACCATCATTTTATTTTCTCCAACAGGTCTCAGCAGCCTGGACATAGAAACACTGATGGTGGATTATTGGTTTGAACTAGATATATGAATTGTGTGGCAGGTAAGGCAGAAGGATAAGGTGGGGAATGGTGTTGATGGTAATGGTAAGAGAGTTCTTTTTTTTTATTTTTATTTTTTATTTTTTTTATTGATTTTGTAAAAATATTACATTAAAAAATATGAGGTCCCATTCAACCCCACCACCCCACCGCACCCCTCCCCCCCCCCCAGCAACACTCACTCCCATCATCATGACACATCCATTGCATTTGGTAAGTACCTCTCTGGGTATCTCTGCACCTCATGGTCATTGGTCCACATCATGGCCCACACTCTCCCCCATTCCATCCAGTGAGCCCTGGGAGGATTTACAATGTCCGGTGATTGCCCCTGAAGCACCATCCAGGGCAACTCCCAAGTCCCAAAGGCGCCTCCACATCTCATCTCTTCCTGCCATTCCCCATACCCATCAGCCACCATGTCCACTTTTCCCACTCCAATGCCACCTTTTCTCTGTGGTCCTTGGATTGGTTGTGTCCGTTGCACCTCTATGTCAAGAGGAGGCTCAGATTCCACAAGGTTACTGGATGCAATCCTCCTGCTTTCAGTTGTAGGCACTCTAGGCTCCATGGTGTGGTGGTTGTCCTTCTTCAACTCCATCTTAGCTGAGTGAGGTGAGTCCAATAAATCAGATTGTAGGAGCTGGAGTCTGTTGAGGCTCAGGGCCTGGCTATCATATTGTCAGTAAAAAGATTCAATCCCCTGACTATATCTTAAACCCCAATACCAACTACAATTCCAGTAAAGTAGCATGATAGTCTTATGAAAAGAGATCCCCTCTGGGTCCAGTTTCATTACGCAGAAACACCAGCTCCAAAGAAGGGCCATCTGACATGGCAGTGAACCCTATCTGCCATGACCATAGAACCCGTGGGTCCCTTTAGCCCTCAAAGGAACCAATACCTGGGGATTGTATCTACTTTATCTGTCTCTTAGACTCTGCTCAGTTGTGCATAAGGACAATCCTTCTGACAGCCTCCAGACTCTTTTTTTTTTAGAGACTCATAGCCATATAAACTAATTTCTCCTTTCTATTTCCCCCTTACATTAGATCAAACAGCATTTTAAAGTCATATTATTCGATGTAGACAGGGATATTCTACTGATCCGCATCGAACCTTCAATTCAAGGTCATTTTCCAGTTGCATTATCAGTTGTTAGTTGATAGTGATCCCTCGGTGCCAGGGAGGCTCATCCCCGGGTGTCATGTCCCACGCTGGGGGGAAGGCATTGCATTTAGATGCTGAGTCAGGCTTCGAGACTGGCCACATTTGAGTAACATGAAGGCTGTCAGGAGGAAATTCCCAGGCACAGTGCTGCTCTAGGCCTTGTTCTTATTTCAGGCATATAGGCTCACAAGCATAGTCATTAGTATCAGGGGCTCACTGTTGGACCCTCATTCCTTCTTGGTCCTTGCCGCTGCACTTGGGGGACTGCCGCTGCTCCCCTAGGGACCACGGCACAGCACCCCCGGCCAGGGACCCAGTACCCCCCCAGCTTTAGTTTTTAATTGTTGCCACTATGAGTATATCCAAACATTACCATGCACCCTGGACATATGCCCTGTATAGCTCCCTGTCAGCCATATATCCCCTGTCAATAGTATCCTATACCAGTATTCCTCCGCTGCCATTGTTGGACCACTCTGGGATCCAGAACTTCCTGAATATTGAAGCCCCAATATAATGTCAGGATCAGTAAGAGAGTTCTTGAAGTGAGTTTTCAGCCCTTGTGCACATCAGTCCTGGTACATAAGTAACAGTGACAAGGAGCTGGAGTGGATAACATAACACTGTGGTTGGAACCCTAAAAGAAAGAGTTTTAGATGAGAGCAGAAAGATAGTTTTTATGCTTTGTTTTGCATTTACCCATTTCCTTCTAAGTTTTCTTTTTGGATTGCATTATTCACCCCTTTGCCTTCTTAAACAGATCATTCAGAACATAATTTAACCTTTTCTTGTGACTCAGAGCGGCCGTTGTAACCACCTGCCGTTACCTTGATGCATGTAGGAATGTCTCTCTCTATTGTATCCCAGATTTATTTGCTTTTGAAGTTCTATCTCCTTCTACTTCCAGCTTTACTTCTTTTGGTATGAGAAACTGAGATCAACATATTCTTGATTCTTCAATATACAGTTGTTTGACCAAGGACTGACTTTATACCTCTCCTATGAAGTAAAGTTTGTGAGAGTTATGGTTGTGATTTTTACTTGTTGCTTAGAGACAGTTTTTTTCTTTTCTAAGTTTGTGGTTATATTATGGAAGAGTTTATAAGAAATCTGATCTCTACACAAGTGTTGGTGCTGCTTTACTTTAATTTGGTATAAGCTATTTTTGGCATGCTAATTTTCTAGCATTGAAGAATTTAATGAATAAGTCATGTTCACCCCATCCATACTCTTTCTAATGGTATAGACCAGCTGCTCTGTCTAATACAGTAGCCATTGGCCACATGTGGATTTTTAATTTAAATGTAAATTAATTAAAAGTAAATAAAATAAAAATTCAGTTCCTCAGTTGTACTGGCCACATTTCAGATGTTCAATAGCCATCTGTGGCTCTTGTCTACCATATTGGAAAATACAGATATAGAACATTTCCATAATCACAGAAAGTTCTCTTGGGCAGCACTGGTCTAGACACTGAGCCAATCTCCTCTGAGGCTTCACTTTTCCAGACTGGAGTCTCATGCTTTTAGTCTATCCTTGTGAAGCAGCCATGCTCCTACTACTCTACAATAAATCCAGTACTTTCCTTTGCCTGATCGTGTCACTTGCCCTCTGTCAGTGTATTTGTTTCCTGTTGCTGCTGTACTGGGTTAAAAAGTATCCATGCAAATTTTATGTCCACATAGAACCTCAGAATGTGACCTTATTTGAAAAGAAGGTCTATGCAAGTGTAATTAGTTAAGATGAGGTCATACTGGTCAAGGGCAGGCCCTAAATCCAACATGACTCTTGTCCTTATAAGAAGAGGGAAATTTGGACACAGACATGGAGACACAAAAGAGAGAAGATGGCCATGTGAAGATGGAGGCAGACATTGGAGGTATGTTGTCACAAACCAAGGAATGTTTGGGGCCACCAGAAGCTGGAAAAATCAAGGAAGGATCTTCCATAGAGCCTTTAGTGGGAGTATGGCCCTGCTGGCACCTTGATTTCAGATTTCTTGCTTCCACAACTGTGAAAGAATACTTTTTTGCTATAAGTCACCCAATTTGTGGTATTTTGTTACAGTGGCCCTAGGAAACTAATACAAAGTTTGGTAATGGGAAGTGGAATGCTGCTATAACAAATACCTGAAAATGTAGAAGTGGCTTTGGAATTGGGTAATGGGTAGAGGCTGGAAGAATTTTGAGGCACATGACAGAAAAAACTTAGATTGCCTTGAAGAGACCACTGATTGAAATATGGAGATTAAAGAGACTTCTGGTAAGGTCTCAGATGGAAATGAGGAGCACGTTATTGGACTGTGGAGGAAAGGTGATCCTTATTATAAAGTGGCAGAGAACTTGGCTGAATTATATTCTACTGTTGGATGGAAAATAGAACTTGTAAACAATGAACTTACCCCTATTGTTGTCCCTTAGACTTGATATATTTTCTTTGCCAGTGCTGCAAAAATACTACGGTATTACTATTAACTATCTACCATAATGCTGCAGGAATGAAAGACTCACACACCAAAACTCATATGCAGAGAGGGCTTTGTCTGGTTTATTTTCTCTTGCTTATATTTCATGTATTTTTTTATTTGGCCAAGGGCTGTGGTTAAAGTTAAGTTTCTCAAGGATGTTTTGTCTTGGAACAAGAAACCTTGTCTCTAGACTCACATCCTATCTAGTGGCAGAGATGCAAGAAGAACTGTTTTCAAACTTTAAGCAAAAAGAGAGAGCTTGTGCAGAGATAAGCAAGGACGGAGCTATTTTTGCTTTGAAGTAAGAACATATGAGCTTTAATAAATCATTTAACCATGCCCTTGCCGAGGTGGTGGCACTAATCCCCACACCATAAGTTACATTAGTTGTGATTTTCCCATGTATCACCATGTTCTTAAAACTTTGTGAAAGAACATATTTATACTATTAACCACAATCTTCAACCACCTCCGAAATCACTATATTATATGTACCCTAGATTATTCTCTAGCTTCCTTTTAAATGACTTTTACATCCACAGACTACCCCTTTCAGCCACAGTCACATTTGTAAATCAGCAGTGTTAGTTACGCTCACTATAATGTGTTACCATCAACTCTATCCATTTCTACACTTACAATAAATCTTATTAAAAATTATACATGCTTTAAGTATCAGGTCCTTTTTTCATCCCACATTGTAATGCCTAGTAACCTATGTTCTAGAGTATACCTCTAGCAACACCAAATTTTGATGATTCTGTGAGTATAGTGATACAGGAGTATCTTACAGGAAAGCACAAATCCACAACTAACTCAGTATCCTGTCGGTGTTAGCTGACCCACTGTAACATGGTTGCTGTTTCAGGGAAGATCTCTGTCAACCTTTATTCTAAAAAATAAAGAAAAATACTGGTGACTTATACTGACAAATCAAAACCTTCTGAACTTCTGAACTTCTCAATGCCCAGGGAAGCACATGAGAGCCTGAGTCATTCCTTGGAGGAGCAGTAGCAGAAATTAATGCAAAATTGGTCCTCCATTTCCAGTCCAGACAAGATGGCATACACAAATTTCTCCCTGCTTCTCCCAACTAAGTACTTCTATAAACCCTAGAAATAATTCAAGAGGCAACCAAAGGAGAATTTGGAAGGATATAAAAGGAAAACAGAATGGTTAGGGACTCCAGGACTAGAGGAATACCATAGAAGCAGGATTCCCCACCCAACAGGAGAAGACAACACAGAACTAGCTCTTCCCAACCCCCAACCTAGCAATGTAAGGTGGCCCAGGTAAGCACCTTTCTCCCCAGGATTGGGTGGTAGTCCTTCCAACACTAGGTGAGCCTGGAAGCTCTGGCAGCTCCTGCAAAGGGGATCAACCAGGAAGCCCCACTGATAGTTAATGGACAGAGGAAATGCTCTCATTTTCCACCAGGCCAGAGACTCCCTTCTCCTACTCAGAAATACTGTATAACTGGGGGCATCAGCAAGGGGAAGTCTGACAATAACTAGTGTCCTGGCCCAGGGAACTTCCTTGTCCTAGAGACCCCTCCCCCACTGAGATACCAGAACAGATGGCACTGGTAAGGGAGATCCCACCAAAACTAGCATGGCCTGGAAGACTCTTCACTCCCATGGACCAGAGGCTCACTTCCCCCACCTAGAGGCAATAGGCAGTCCAGCAGGGACAAATGAGAGCCCATTGGGACCAGATAAACAAAGCAGACCAAAATAGCACCACGAAGGCTCTGAAAATTAAATTGTTATTGGAATCACAGCCTACAAAGTAGGCCAGGACCTCTAAACCTAGACAAGGTGACTGCCTGCTAAAATAAAAAATTTAAATAGGACTCAGAGTCTCCTAACATAATATCCAAGATGTCCAGGATATAAATGAAAATCACTCATACCAAGAACCAGGAAAATCACTACTTTAATGAGAAAAGACAATTAACTGACACCTACACCAAGATGAATCAGATGTTAGAATTATCTGATAAGAATTTTAATGCAGCTATCAAAAATGCTTTAATAAGCAATTACAAAGTCTCTTAGAACCAATGAGAATGTAGATAATCTCAGCACATAAATAGAAGTTATATTTAAAAAAGCAAATGGAAATTGTAGAACTGAAAAAAATAATACCAGAAATTAAGAAAAATAAAACCTCATTGGATGGGCTCAAAAGTAGAGTGGAGATGACAGAAGATAGAGTCAGTTAACTTGAGCACAGATCAAGAGAATTTACCCAATTTGAACCTAGAGAAAATAGACTGAAAAAAAAATGAACAGAGCCTTAGGGACTGGTGGGAAGTAACAAAATATCTAACATTCATGTTATCAGACTCTTAGAAGTATACCAAAATCAAACAAAGGAAGTACTAAAAGAGGAATCTATAGACATCTATCTCTCATGAATATATACACAAAAATCCTCAACAGAATATTAGCAAAACAAATCCAATGATGTAAATAAAGAATTCCATAACCAATTAGATTTATTCTGGGTATGCAAGAATGGTACGGTATTTAAAAATCAATCAGTGTAATAAACCATTTCAACAGGCTAAAGGAGAAGAAACATATCATGTCAATTAATATAGAAAAAGCACTTGATAAAATTCAACATTTATGTATGATAAAAGTTCTCAGTACAATAGGAATAGAGAGAAACTTCCTCAACATTACAAAGAACTACTACAAAAACCTACAACTAACATTATACTTAATGGTGGGAGATAGAATGCTTTCCCCTCTAAGATCAAGAACAAGGCAAGGATGTCTATTCTCACCACTTTTATTCAATATAGTACTGGAGTTCTAGACAGCACAATAAGGCAACAGAAAGAAATAAAAGGCAGGCATACAGAATAGAAAGGAACAAGTAAAAACTGCCTCTCTTTGCAGATCACTTGATTGTTGTAGGAAATTCCTAGGAAAAAAAAATCCTCCTAGAACTAATAAGTGAGTTCAGTAAGGTATAGGGTACAAGATGAATGCACAAAAATCAATCACATTTCTATACACTAACAATGAACATGTGGAAATTGTGATAAACACAATGCCATTTATAATCATTCCAAAGATCTGTATGCTAAATGTTATAAAACACTGATGAAATAAATAAAAAAGGATCTTAATAATTGAAGAGACTTACTATGTTCATGAATAGGAAGACACCATAGTAAAGATATCAGTTCTCCCCAATTTAATCTACAAGTTAATGAAATCCCTAACAAAATCTCAGCAATCTGTTTTGTAGACAAAGACAAGCTTATTCTAAAATTTTTTTGAAAGGCAAAGGACTTTTAGAATTGTTTTCTTGTTTAGAGTAGCTAAAACAAATTTGGTATAGAATAATAAAGGAAGAGGATTCATTCTAATGTCAAGGCTTACTATATAGCGAAAGTAGTCAAGATTACGGTACTGATGAAGGGATGGACATACAGATCAATAGAATCAAATAGAGAACCTAGAAATAGGCCCACACAAATACGCTTGACTGATTTTTTTAACACCCTCCCCCCTTTGCGGCTTTTTGCGTGCTGTCTGCTACCTTGTCCATTCACTGTGTGTTCTTCTGTGTCTGTATTTATTATTTTTATTTATTTATGCCCCCCCCCTTGTGGCTTCCTTGCTGTCTGCTCTCTGTGTCCATTTGCTGTGCGTTCTGCGTTTTTGCTTATCTCCCTTTTTGTTGCTTCACCTTGTTGAGTCGGCTTTCTGCAGTGCTTGTGGGCCAGGCGGCACTCTGTGGTGCATTCAGGTGAGCCTGCCTTCACAAGGAGGCCCCAGGATGTGAACCCAGGGCCTCCTATATGGTAGATGGGAGCCCAACTGATTCAGTCACAACCGCTTCCCTGCTTGACTGAATTTTTTTTCTTTTTTCTTTTCTTTTAAATGTTATGTTAAAAAAATATGAGGTCCCCATAACCCCCCACCCCACCCATGCCACCCCTCCCACATCAACAAACTCTTCCATCATTGTGGCACATCCACTGCACCCAGCGAATACATTCTGGAGAACTGCTGCAGCACATGGACAGTGGTCGACATTGTAGTCCACACTCTCCCCCAGTCTACGCAGTGGGCCACAACAGGACACACAACATCCACCATCTGTCCCTGCAGCACCAGCTAGGACCACTCCAAATCCTGAAAATATCCCCAAACCATTCTCTTCTTCCCTCTCCCGACCATCAGCAGCCACCGTGGCCACCCTCTCCATACACTACTACAATTTCAACCCTTACTAATCACAATAGTTCCCCAGCAGAGCACCAGTAAGTCCACTCTGATCCAAACTCTATTCCTACATCTTGTGGACCTGAGATGGCTATGTCCAGTACCCCTCTACATCAAGAGGGGGTTTAGATTCCACATGGATGCTGGATGCAATATTCCTGCTTGCAGCTGTAGGCACTCTTGGCTCCCTGGTGTGGTGGTTGACCCTCTTCACCTCCCTGTCAGCTGGCCAGGGTAAGTCCAAGAAACCAGAGGGTAGGAGCTGCAAGTCTGCTGAGGCCCAGGGCATGGTCGTCACATGGACAGTTCAGAGATTCAGGTCTCCTGAGTATACATCAACCTAAACGCCAACCACAGGTCTGGTAAAAGTGACAGAAGAGGCATGTGTAGAAAGGTTATACCTGAGTCCAACTCCATCACACTCAGGAACACAAACTCTAAAGTAGGGCCAACTGACATGGCCCTGAACTCCAGAGCCATCTGCCTTGACCATCAAACCTGTGGGTTGCTGCAACCCTCAGGAGAACCAGCACCTGGGTGTCCATCTACCTTGGCTGTCTCTGGTACCCTGCTGAGGCATGCATAAGCTTCACCCCCGATGACCTCCCGACTCTTCTTTGGAGACTCTTAGCCATATAAACTCACTTGTCCTTTCCATTTCCCCCTTTTTATCCAAAGTCAAAAAGCAGTTTTGAACACCTGATATTACATATAGGCTGAGATATTCTGCTGGTCTGAGTTGACCTCTTTGTTCATGGTCTTTTTGTAGTTACATCGTCAGCTGGTGCTTGGTAGTAATCCCACGGTGCCAGGGAGGCTCATCCCTGGAAGTCATGTCCCACGCTGGGGGGAAGGTAATGCATCTACATGGTGAGTTTGGCTTAGAGAGTGGCCACATTTGAGCAACATGGAGTCTCTCAGGAGGTAACTCTTAGGCACCCCACAGCTATAGGCATAGTTCATATTTCAGGCACACAGGCTCATAATTGGAGCCATCAGTATCAGGGCTCATCGTTGGACCATCCATCTTCATTGGTCTTTGCCATTGCGCTTGGGGGATTGTTGTTGTTCCATTTGGGGAATGTGATAGAGCTCCCCTGGTCAGGAATTCAGCACTCTCTCATCTGTTGTTTCCAACTGAAACCACTATGAAAATATCCAAACCTTTCTATGTTCCCTGTATACATGCCCTGGAGAACTCCCTCCCAACCGGGTGCAGCCCACCAATGACATCCCACACAAGTGCTCCTCACCCGCCATAGTTGAACCTCTCTGTAGTCCAAAACGTCTTCAAAAAGGAAGCCCAAATATTGCCAGGTTCCCTTAAAAGAAAAATGGAATATAGTGATGGGTTTAAAGGTTAGATATAGAATACATAGAAATTTAGAAAAATTAAATAAAGGAAAAATAAATTGGGGAATCAAAGAAATGAAAAAATGAAAAAGTTTGGTTTATGACATTTTGCCTTTTATCACTGCTACAGGTGTTGCCCTGTATGTACAGTGGCAAGGCAATTTCTTCCATTTCTTCAGTGTCTACCTCCTTTCTTTCTTTTTTTCCCCCATTTATTAAGTTTCTCTTGACATAAGTTTTAGGTCACAGTAATTCACATATACAATATATGGTACTCCCACATATCCAACATCAAACTCTTTGTCCCTTCCCCAACAGTGATCTTTTTACATGTTCATGTTATATTTGCTGCAGCTAATGTACAGATATTGAAATGATAGCTTTCAAACATGGTTCCATTTGGGTTTACATTATGGTTTATATTTTAGACTATACAATTTTCTAAATTTTTAGTTATCTTATGTTTTACATTATGGTGTACATTTTAGCATATAGACTTTTATACATTTTTTATGTAATTTAACATGACCTATATCCATCATGGCATGATCTTGTGGAACACTTCTATTGCCCCACAGTTAACTCTGATTCCATGTATTCAACACCTCTTTCCCCCTCCCCACAGGGCCCCCATGACAATCAATCTTCATTACTTGAGGGACCATATTCAGAGATACTTGCAAAAATGTTGAGGGCTTGAAATACTTGACTGCCCTAACCCATTGGGAGCCACCGATTCTCTCAAGAGATACAATTCCCTCTGTTTGAGAACATCGGTCCTCCCCAGGATGTGGGTATAACTTCACTCTCATTGTATGGGTTTCCACCCAATGAGAAATTCCACTATGGCAAAATGAGTACTCACACACTCCCCAGAAGCTTGCCCTATGTCAGATGCTCCCCCATAAGCATCCCAAACAGGCATCCTCCCATATTATATTCTCTAAAGAGTTTTCTCTGCACCACAATGTCAACCACATACCTGATAATCTCCCATGATCAAATGTTCTCCTCACCCTGTCCCCAATTTCTTGGGCAATCTGACCCATCCTCCTTTCCTTGTTGCCCCTAAAGCCCACGCAGCCCCACCCTAAGTTATTCCTATGCCCCCATTTTATCCCTTCCCTGTACAAATACTTACCTCCAGCTTATCATAGATTTCACCTAAGTAGCTGTCAGCTCACAACCTTCCTCTACCCTCCAACTACCTTAAAAATTATCGTCCAGTCTCTAGCTCTCTGAGATAGCTTGGTTTACTTATTTCATATCAGAGAGGTCATGTAGTATTTGTCCTTCAATGCCTGGGTTGCTTCCCTCAACATAAGGTTCTCAAGATTCACCCAGGTTGGCGGCGGACTTGGCCCAGTGGTTAGGGTGTCCGTCTACCACATGGGAGATCCGCAGTTCAAACCCCGGGCCTCCTTGATCCGTGTGGAGCTGGCCTATGCACGGTGCTGATGCGTGCAAGGAGTGCCCTGCCACGCAGGGGTGTCCCCCGTGTAGGGGAGCCCCACGCGTGTGCCATGTAAGGAGAGCCGCCCAATGCCAAAGAAAGTGCAGCCTGCCCAAGAATGGCACCGCCCACACAGAGAAATGATACAACAAGATGATGCAGCAAAAAGAAACAAAGATTCCCATGCTGGTCATGGCCGATGGGGTTTACTACCAGGGCAGATGGCCCCTCTCTGGAAATGGTGTTTATGTGTGATGAATCTGAACTCAGATGGGATCTCCCTTCATAAGACTTTCATACTAATCTGCTGGAGGTGCAGTTAACGTTGGGGTTTAAGATATAGTTAGGGGATTTGAATCTCTGGACTGATAATGTGATAGCCAGGTCCTGAGCCTCAACAGACTCCAGCACCTACAATCTGATTTATTGGACTTACCACACTCAGCTAAGATGGAGTTGAAGAAGGACAATCACCACACCATGGAGCCTAGAGTGATTACAACTGAAAATGGGAGGATGGCAGCCAGCATCCATGTGGAATCTGAGCCTCCTCTTGACATAGAGGTGCAATGGACACAACCAATCCAATGTCCACATAGAAGAGGTGGCATTGGATTGGGAAAAGTGGACATGGTGGACGATGGGTATGGGGAAGGGCAGGAAGAGATGAGAGGTGGGGGCGTATTTGGGACGTGGAGCTGCCCTGGATGGCGCCTCGGGGGTGATCACCAGACATCGTGGATCCTCACAGGGCCCACTGGATGGAATGGAGGAGAGTATGGGCCATGATGTGGACCATTGTCTATGAGGTGCAGAGGTGCCCAAAGATGTACTTACCAAATCCAATGGATGTGTCATGATGATGGGAACGAGTGTTGTTGGGGGGGGAGAGGGGGGGTGGGGGGGTGGGGTTGAATGGGACCTCACATATATATTTTTAATGTAATATTATTACAAAGTCAATAAAAAAAAAAAAAAGATTCCCATGCTGCTGACAACAACAGAAGCGGACAAAGAAGAAACAGCAAATAGACGGAGAACAGACAACCGGGGTGGGGGAGGGAAGGGGAGATAAATAAATAAATCTTTTTAAAAAATTCATCCATGTTATCACGTTTGTACTGTATTTGTTCTTATAGCTGAGCAGTATTCCATTGTATGTATATATCACATTTTATTTATCCATTCATCTGTTGATGGGCATTTGGGTTGATTCCAACTTTTGGCAATAGTGAATAGTGTTGCTGTGAACATTCATGTGCATATTATCAGTTTGTGTCCTTGTTTTCAGATCTTCTGAGTGTATACCCAGCAGTGGAATTGCTGGGTCATATGGCAAATCTATAGCTAGTTTTTGAGAAACCGCCAAACGGTCATCCAGAATCACTGGATCCTTCTGCATTCCCATCAGCAGTTTATGAGTGTTCCCATTCCTCCACATCCTTTCCAACAATTGTATCCTTCGGATTTTTTGATAGCTGCCAGTCTTATGGGAGTAAGATGGTATCTCGTCGTTTTGATTTGCAGTTCCCTAGTAGCTAGGGATTTTGAGCATTTTTTCATGTGTTTTTTAGCCATTTGTATATCATCTTTGGAGAAGTGTCTGTTCAAATGTTTTTCCCATTTTTAAAATGGGCTGTTTGTCTTTTTATTTTCAAGATATAGGAGTTCTTTATATATGCAGGATATAAGTCTCCTATCAGATATATGGTTAGCAAATATTTTTTTCCCATTGTGTAGACTCTCTTTCACTTTCCTGACAAACTCCCTTGAGGTGCAGAAGGCTTTAATTTTGAGGAAGTCCCATTTATGTATTTGTTCTTTTGCTGCCCGTGCTTTTGGTGTGAAGTTCATGAAGACATTTCCTATTACAGGGTCCCATAGATGCTTCCCTACAATGCTTTCCAAGGTCTTTAAGGTCTTGGCTCTTATATTTAGGTCTTTGATCCATCTTCAGTTGATTTTTGTATAAAGTGTGAGTTGGTAATCCTCTTTTCATTATTTTACGTATGGGTATCCAGTTCTTCAGGCACCATTTGTTGAAGAGGCCATTCTCTCCCAGTTGAGTGGGCTTGGTGGCCTTATCAAATACCATATGGCTGTATATATGAGGATCTATATCAGAACTCTTAATTTGGTTCCATTGGTCTGCGTGTCTATCCTTGTGCCAATACCATGCCGTTTTCACTACTGTAGCTTTGTAGTATATTTTGAAGTCAGGTAATGTGATTCCTCCAGTTTCATATTTCTTTTTCAATATGTCTTTGGCTATTCAGGGTCTCTTTCCTTTCCAAGTAAATTTCATAGTTCGTTTTTCTAGTTCATTAAAGAATGCTGTGTTGATTTTTATTGGGATTGCATTGAATGTGTAGATCAGTTTTGTTAGGATAGACATCTTAATAATATTTAGTCTTCCTATCCATGAACAAGGAATATTCTTCCATTTATTTAGGTCTTCCTTGATTTCCTTGAACAGTGTTGTGTAGTTTTCTGTGTATAAGTCTTTTACGTCTTTAGTTAAATTTATTCCTAGGTATTTGATTTTTTTATTTACTATTGTGAATGGTATTCGATTCCTGATTCCTCCTCAGATTGCTTATTACTGGTGTACAGAAATGCTACTGATTTTTGTGCATTTGTCTTGTAACCTGCAACTTTACTGAACTCATTTATAAGTTCTAGAAGCTTTGTTGTAGACTTCTCAAGGTTTTCTATGTATAGGATCATATCATCTCAAATAGTGAAATTTTGTCTTCTTCCTTTCCAGTTTGGATGCCTTTTATGTCTTGTTCATGCCTCAGTGCTCAAGCAAGTACTTCTAAAACTATGTTAAATAGAAGGCATGATAGTGGGCACCCTTGTCTTATTCCTGATCTTAGAGGGAAAGATTTTAGGATTTCACTAGTGTAAATGATGTTAGCTGTGGGTTTTTCATATATATTCTTTATCATGTTCACAGAGTTTCCTTCTATTCCAATCTTTTGCAGTGTTTTTATCAAGAAAGGGTACTGTATTTTGTCAAATGCTTTTTCAGCATTTATAGATATGATCATGTGATTTTTTTCCCTTCAATCTGTTTATGTGGTGTAATACATTAATTAATTTTCTTATGTTGAACCATCCTTGCATACCAGGAATGAACCCCACTTGGTCATGGTGTATAATTTCTTTAATGAATTGTTGAATACAATTAGCAAGTGTTTTGTTGAGGATTTTTGCGGCAAGGTTCATTAGAGAGATTGATCTGTAATTTTCCTTTCTTGTGGTGACTTTGTTTGACTTTGGTATTAGAGTAATACTGGCATCATAGAATGATTTAGGCAATGTTCCTTTTGTTTCAGTTTTTTGGAAGAGTTTCAGCAGGATTGGTGTTAGTTCTTTCCGGAATGTTTTGTAGAATTCACCTGTGAAACCATCTGGCCCAGGGCTCTTTTCAGTTGGGAGGTTTTTAATGACTGATTCTACCTCTTTACTTGTGATTGGTTTGTTGAGATTGTCAACTTCTTCTTCCTTTGTCATGTAAGCTGCTTATGTGTTTCTAGGAATTTGTCCATTTCCTCTAAATGGTTGTTTTTGTTGGAATATAGTTTTTCAAAGTATCCTCTTATGAAAGCCTTTATTTCTGTGGGATCAGTGGTGATATCTCCTCTCTCATTTCTTATTTTGTGTATTTGCATCGTCTCTCTTTCTTTCTTTGTTAAGCTAGCTAAGGGTTTGTCAATTTCATTGATTTTCTAAAAGAAACAGCTCTTGGTTTTGCTTATTTTTTCAAGTGCTTTCTTATTTTCTATTTCATTTAGTTCTGCCCTGATCTATGTTCTTTCTTTCTTCTTCCTTTGGGGTTAGTTTGATGTTTTTTAACTAATTCCTCCAAGTGTGCCTTTAGTTCTTCAACTTTAGCTCTTTTTTCTTTTTTGATGTGTGAATTTATGGCTATAAATTTCCCTCTAAGTACTGCTTTTGTTCATTCCATAAGTTTGGATATGTTGTGTTATCATTTTCATTAGTTTCAACGTAGTTATTAATTTCTTTTGAGATTTCCTCCTTGACCCACTGTTTTTCTAAGAGTGTGTTGTTTAACTTCCAAATCTTGGTGCCAAGTCTGGGTCTCTGGCCCTTGCAGATTTCCAGCTTCATTCCTCTGTGGTCAGAGAATTTATTTTGTATAATTTCAGTCTTTCTGAATTCATTGAGACTTTTTCTGTGGCCTAGCATGTTGTCTATCTTGGAGAATGATCCAGGTGCACTTGAGAAGAATGTATATCCTGCTGTATTTGGGTGTAATGTTCTGTATATGTCGATTAGGTCCAACTCCTCTAATATATTGTTCAACGTCTTTGTTTCTTTATTGATTCTCTTTTGAGATGTTCTGTCCAAAGTTGATAGTGATGTATTAAAGTCCCCTGCTATAATTGTAGAGGCATCTGTTCCTTCAGTTAGTTTTTAAGTGTTTGCCTCATGTATTTGGGGGCACCCTTGTTAGGAGCATAAATGTTCATGATTGTTATTTCTTCTTGAAAGATTATCCCTTTCACTAATAGGTAGTGCCCATCTTTGTCTCTCACAATTGTTTTGCATTTAAAGTCGATTTTGTCTGATATTAATATAACTACTCCTGCCCTTTTTTGGTTATTGTTTGCTTGTAAGATTGTTTTCCAGCCATTCACTTTCAACCTCCTTGAATCCCTGGGTCTAAGATATGTTTCTTGCAGACAGAATATAGATGGGTCATATTTCCCTATCCAGTTTTACAGTCTGAGTCTCTTGACAGATGAGTTTAATCCATTGACATTCAGTATTTTTACTTTCAAGGAATTACTTATATTAGCCATATTTTCTTTGGATTTGTGTTTCTCATATTCTTTTTTTTTTTTTTTTTTTAAAGATTTATTTATTTATTTAATTTCCCCCCCTCCCCTGGTTGTCTGTTCTTGGTGTCTATTTGCTGCGTCTTGTTTCTTTGTCCGCTTCTGTTGTCGTCAGCGGCACGGGAAGTGTGGGCGGCGCCATTCCTGGGCAGGCTGCTCTTTCTTTTCACGCTGGGCGGCTCTCCTCACGGGCGCACTCCTTGCGCGTGGGGCTCCCCCACGCGGGGGACACCCTTGCGTGGCACGGCACTCCTTGCACGCATCAGCGCTGCGCATGGCCAGCTCCACACGGGTCAAGGAGGCCCGGGGTTTGAACCGCGGACCTCCCATATGGTAGACGGACGCCCTAACCACTGGGCCAAAGTCCGTTTCCCTCATATTCTTTTTTATTTTCTTTTTCTGTTTTTGTCTTTTTAGTTGCTCTTACACTCTCCTCCAACTCTGTCTCTCTTGTTTTTTTTCTTTCTTCCTGCAGAACTCTCTTTAGTATTTCTTGAAGGGCAGGATTCTTGTTGGCATACTCTCTTAGTTTCTGTTTATCTGTGAATATTTTGATCTCTCCATCATTTTTTAATGCTAACTTTGCTGGATATTCTTAGTTGGAAATTTTTTTCTTTTGTACCTTGACTGTATCACAGTCTTCTTGCCTCCATGGTTTCAGATGAGAAATCAGCATTTAATCTTATGGAGCCTCCTTTGTATGTGATTTTTATCTTGCTGCTTTTAGTATTTTCTCTTTGTCTTGAGCAGTGGATAAGTTGACAAGTATATGTCTTGGGGTAGGCCTGTTGGGATTTATGCTATTTTGGGTGCGTTGTGCTTCCTGGACATGTACATCCATCTCCCTCCATAGGTTTGGGAAGTTTTCAGCCATTGTTTCCTCCAACACCCCTTCTGTCCCCTTTCCCTTCTCTTCTCCTTCTGGGATGCCTATAATACGTATGTTTGTGTATTTTGCATTGTCATTCAGGTCCCTAAGCCCCTTCTGGGTTTTTTCTAACTTTTTATCGACCAGTTCTACTATCTGTTAGATTTCAGATGTACTATCTTCCACATAACTTAATCTCTCTTCTGCCTCTTCGAGTCTACTGTTATTTGCTGAGAGTGTATTTTTGATTTCTTAAATTGTGCTATTCATCACCATCATATCCATTATCTTTTTGTGTATGATTGCAATTTCTTCTGTATTCGCTCCAATTGTTTTCTTCATATTCTTAATCTCTTCCTTCACCTCATCAAATTGATCCCTAATATATGTTTTGAGATCTTTAATTACTTGTTCAATGTTCTGCTCCTCTTCCTGGTTTTTAGTTTGTTCATTGGATTGGGGCATGTTTTCCTGATTATTGGTTTCGTTTGTAGTTTTTTGTTTCTGCCTGGTCATCATTTTATCTTGAGAGGTTTAATCAGTTGCTTAGCTCCTTTGTCTAGTTTGGAGTTTAATTTGTTGTTTTTGCGTGCATGTTAAGTCTTCTCTTTGTCACTTTGTTCTTCTTATTCTGTTTCCTTGTTGTTGGCTAAGTTCACTTGAAGGAAAATATGGCCAGAGAAAGCAAAAGGACGAAGAAAAGAAAATGAATAATAGTAGTATTGATATAAATATTAACAGAGGAACCATGTGAGATATAGGAGAATGGATATTAGACTGATGTAAGGTATGTAGATATAACAGTGAGAAAAGTAGAGTATGTAAAAATCTGAATATGGGAAGGAATACAGTGTGAATTAAAAGGCCTATGTGTTTAGGAGAGAGGGAAAGAGAAAAGAGAGGACAATAATATAAAGAGTGAACATAATGCAGAAAACAGAACAAAGGTATTAGTAATAAAAAGTCAGAAAAATAGGGGGGCAAACAATGAGAGGTGTCATGTAAGAGAAACAATCAATGATGGAGGATAGAAAGATGTAGAGGAATGGGAATAGTGTTGGTGGCCAAAATCAATACATACAGAAAAGAGTAAATGGAGGATGAGGAAATACAGCAAATGTGAAGCTCTCCCTGCAGCACCTAATGTAAGAAGAATAAGAAAGCAGAGAAAGAAAGAAAGAGAAACAAAAGGGACAATAGGGAGTGGGGAAGTAAGCAGGAAAAAGAGAAAGAAAAAAGGGCCTTGGGGGGATAACGAGGAAGGAAAAACAAGGAAAAACCAACCAAATACTAGGGAAAGTTTCAAGCAAGGAATCCTGTTTGTAGTTAAATAAAACGCTTAGGGATCTGACATTCCCCTTTTTCTCTCTTCCTCACTTCCCTGTCTCCCAGGCAGCAGGAGAGCTGCCTGAGAGGTCCGGTAGGAGATTGACGTGGGTCCTTGTTGAATCAGCTCTGCACAGAAAACAGTGCCTCTTAATTTCCAGAGAGAGAGTACCCACACCTCACCAGGAACCCCAAGTTTGTTATTGGAGGCTTGGTAAGCCCCTCCTACAACCCCTCTCCTTTAGGTGTGCTATGAAAGGGTCAGTTGATTTTCTGACTCCACCTTCTCGCAGGCCAAGTTTCCTATCCCAGGGTATTTAGGTGAATTGGGCTTTCTCAGCAGATTCACCACTGCTCTCTTCCCAGACTCTCCCCAAACCAGTTGGTATGCTTCTCCAAGAGCAAAAAAAGAAAAAAAGAAAAGAAAAAAAGGGGGGGGGGGCGCGAAACACCAGAAAATCGAACCCACACTAGCTAGGCCCCCCTATTGCACCCCCCACCAAATCCCTCCCACCCGTGGAGTCAGTCCAAAACTGGAGGGCTAAGGCAATTCTGGACCTCCGGGAGCACTGGACTTGGGAAAGGGAAGTCTGGGACTCTGCAGATCCAGGGCAGGTAGGTCTGTGGAACACAGGCTATGGGGGCTCAGGGGACACTGACCTGGGGACCACGCATCTGGGGACCATGGGGCCCAGGAATGCCACTGCACAACTGACAGATCTCGGGAAACACCACAGCCGCCAGCCCCAGGGGGAAGGGTTCCCCCAGTCCACAGCTTCCGACCTCTGTACTTGTAAGCCGCAATTCTACCTTTAGCAAGTACCACCTCTGCCACTCTCTCTCCAAATCGATGTCCACCTGCTTGACTGATTTTTGACAAAGGTGCAAAAGCAAATCAATGGAAGAAGGACAACCTTTTCTAAAAACAAAAATGTGGGGAAAATTGGATATCCATAGGTAAAAAAAATGAACTTTGACCTATCACATCTTATACAAATATTAACTCAAAATGGATCATGGGCTTAAATATAAAATTATACAACTTTTAGTTAAAAGCACAGTAGAAAATCAGCAGAATCTAGGGCTCAGCAACGAGTTCTCAGGCTGAACTCTTTTGCATGATCTTTAAAAGGAAACACCCATAAATTGGACTTCATCAAAATTTTAAAATTTTGATCTATGAAAGACCCTGTTTAGAGAATTAAAAACAAGCTACTGACTGGGAGAAAATATTTGCAAACCACATATTCAACAAAGGGCTTAACTTCTGGAATATATAAAGAACTTAAAACTCAATAATAAATAGAATCTAATTTTAAAAAAAGATATAAACAGACATTTCACTGAAGAGAATATACAGATTACCAATAACATATGAAAAACTGTTCAACATCTTAGCCATCAGGGAAATGCAAATCAAAATCACAAGGAGATATCACTACACACCTATCAGAATGGCTGAAGTTAAAAAAAATAGTGACAATATCAAATACTGGCAATGATGCCGACCCAACATTTGCATTCTTGGGCATTTATCCCAGAGAAATGAAAACATATGCTTATACAGAAACTTGTATGTAACTATTCATAGCCACTTTTTTTTTGGTAATAGCCCAAATTGGAAACTACCCTATGTCCTTCAATGAGTGAATGGTTAAACAATCCATGGTCTGTCCATACCTTGGAATACTATATAGCAATAAAAAAGAATGGAGGGAAACGGACTTGACCCGTGTGGAGCTGGCCATGCGCAGCGCTGATGCGCGCAAGGAGTGCCGTGCCACGCAAGGGTGTCCCCCGCGTGGGGGAGCCCCACGCGCAAGGAGTGCGCCCGTGAGGAGAGCCGCCCAGCGTGAAAAGAAAGAGCAGCCTGCCCAGGAATGGCGCCGCCCACACTTCCCGTGCCGCTGACGACAACAGAAGCGGACAAAGAAACAAGACGCAGCAAATAGACACCAAGAACAGACAACCAGGGGAGGGGGGGAAATTAAATAAATAAATCTTTAAAAAAAAAAAAAAAAAGAATGGGCTATTCATACATGAAACAACTTAAATGAATCTCTGAGAGTTTTGCTCAGTGAATAAACCCCAAAAAGTTACATATTCTATGAATCTATTTATATAACACTATTGAAATGACAAAATCTAGTAAAATTGCATAGAATTAAATACACACACAAACATGAATATAAGTAAAATGGGAAATCTGAATGAGGTTGATGGATTGCATCAGTGTCAATATCCTCTGTGATATTCTTCTGTAGTATTACAAGATGATATAACTGAGGGAAACTGGGTAAAGGTGCACGGTATTTCACTGTATTATTTCTTACAATTGCATGTGAATCTACAATTATCTTAAATTTACAGGTTTAATAATAATAGTAAAAATACAAAATAGACCACAAACATTTTCACCAGAAATTGGTCTGAGGAATCTGATTCATTGTGCATGAGAGAAACCATTTGGTCATCTGGCTACTAGACTATATAATTATAAAGAACAATAACTCCCCAAACCTTGGGTTGTAGTACCTTAGGGGGCCACTGGTAATCCACAGAGGCATTTTTCACCTATTGAAAATTCTCAGCACACAAATTTAATTTAAAATCATTTTCACAAAAAATAAGCATTTGTTATATAAATATTCAGACCAGAGGGCAGCACTAGGAAGTCAAAATAGAATGTCCTAACTTATTTCCATCCCAGCCCCCAAATAACAATCACTGACTTGATCATTGTTCACGAGGTCAAGATATGAGACCCACTTGGGCCTGCTAACTCCACATGGTGAAAAGTTGCTGCCCCTAAACCTAGCCAGTCAGCCAGCTGGCTCTGGCCACAAGAGAAACTAGTAGAGGTAATGAGAGACTGGGTGATTGGCTGTATTTATACCCCATTCTGTTAGGTCTAGGCCTCCAAACATATGTTCTACTTTTTTCTGAGATTTGATACCTTTCTTTGAGGAGCTTAGAGGGTTTTCATGATCTTTTCTTAAAAGTTCTTTTCATGCCTGGGTCCATTTCTCCATCAATCAGGAAGGATGTTGGTGTTAAGGAGAGTAACTACCTTGCCTTCTAATGCATTGGCGAAACCTCAGGTGCAAGGTCTTTTGGTCAAGCATCTGTGATTTCAGAACATACCCTGTGACCCTGGAGATTGCAGTTCTTTCTAAGTTTGCTGTGGCTGAACTAAGAAGGCATACACAGATTTCTACAGAAATTATGATTCCATGAAAAGATTTTGAGGTGATGAGGAAGATTGGCATCTTTCCGAGTGCAGAGTGATGTTGGAATGTAAAGAATTTATTTGGATTGAGTTCCATAGATGTTTGTCACTGACCTATCTATGTTACTGAACTATGAAACTTGACTATGTGGGCTAAGAAACAATTTCTCTTGATAAATAAATAATTACAAATACAGAAACAAAAGTTATTTTCATGCCTGTTATTCAGACCTGGAGCATCTTGAACTTACCCTTTCATTTTTTAGAGGGTAAACTTGATTTTGCAGGGGATTAAACAAGGGGAAAAACGCATATTTTGGTATTACACTTTTTATCCCCTCCCCTTGTGGCTTTTTGTGTGCTCTCTGCTCTCTGTGTACATTTGCTGTGCGTTCTTCTGTGTCTGTATTTATTTATTTTATTTCCCCTCCCCCCTTGTGGCTTGCTTGCTGTCTGTTCTCTGTCCATTCACTGCATGCTCTTCTGTGTTTTTGCTTGTCTCCCTTTTTTGTTGTGTCACCTTGCTGAGTTGGCTCTCTGCGGCACCTCCATGCTGGGTGGCGCTCCACAGCATGCGTGTGAACCTGCCTTCACAAGGAGGCCCCAGGACGCAAACCCAGGGCCTCCCATATCGTAGATGGGAGCCCAACTGATTGAGCCACAGCCGCTTCCCGGTATACATTTTTTGATATTCAGTTCTGTGAATTCTAACACATATAAGGATTTGTACAGTTCCACCACAATCATGATATGGAACAGTTCCTTCATCCCCCAAATTCCCTCGTGCTGCCCCTTTGTAGTTACACTCTTCCCCACCCCAACCCGGATAATCACTGATGTGTTATCCATTCTATAGTTTTTTGCTTTTTAAGAATTTCATATAAATGAAATCATTTAGTAGGCAGCTTTATGAGACTCTTTTCACTCAGTGTAGCTCTTTTAAGATTCATTCATATTGCTGTATGTACCAGTAGTTTACTAACGTATATTTTTGACTTAAGAATTGTCCCCAACTTTTTTGTCATTTGAAGTTTAATTAAATTTATTTTACATTTATTTACTTTGGGCATTTTGAATAATAATTTTAAAAATGTTTTTACAAACACTCCCCTCCCTCTTACCTACCCCATAACCTTTAATCAGCTTTCTGTCTCTGCAAATTTGTTATTTCTAGTCATCTCTTAAAAGTGATATCATACAATGTTTGTCCTTATGTGCCTTGCTTATTTCACTGAGTATAATGTTTTTAAGGTTCTTCCATGTTGCAGCATGTCTCATAGCTTCATTCTTTCTTATGGCTAAATAATATTCCATTGAGTGTACGTACCACATTTTGTTTATCTATTCATTTGTTAATGGACACTTAGGTTGTTTCCAGCTTTTGGCTATTGTGAATAATGTTATCATAAATATTTGTGTACAAATATCTGTTTGTGATCCTGTTTTCACTCTCTTTGGGTATATACTTAGAAGTGAGATTGACAGATCATATGCTAATTCTATATTTAACTTTTTGAACCACCATACTACAGTCCCACCAATAATGCACTAAAGTTCCAATTTCGCCACATCCTCTCCAATGTGATATTTTCTGTTTCTTTAAATAATAACCTCAACTTTTTTCATATTATTTCTCTAAGCAGGATTTGTCATAGTATAGCAATGGTGTAATTTATGTACAGTCAAACCAGTTTGGTCAAATGACTGCCAGTTATTTATATATTTCTCTTATCTAGTGCTTTATCTGTTTCTTTTGGTAAAAGAAAGTAGAAAGGCAGGAAGGAAATGGTAATTTTCAAACAAGCATTATAGATTATAAAAACAGAAGGCAGTATCTCTGACTTCCTGAAGTATTCTTGGATCACTTCTCTCACCAAATGGGGTACCTTCCAGGACAGTTATACATACAAAGAGTTCTTGCCAAGGGGCCTCCATGTGATTCTAGAGCAGAGGTTCTTGACCAGGGCTCCATGGACCCCAAGGGGTCCGTGGAAAGATTTTAGGGGGTCTGTGAGCTTGCACTGAAAATATTTTAAAAAAGCATTTTTCTTGTGGGGACATATTGGTGCAGGTGTGATATATTTATTAAATAATACACAGTATAGTGTGAACTTAGTAAGGGGTCCATGGTTTTCACCTGGCTGGCAAAGGGGTCCATAGAACAAAAAAGGTTAAGAACCCCTGTTCCAGAGCCAGTCCCTTGCAAAGGAATAGGCACAACTGCCTCAAAAGGTAATGTTTTGGGGAGAACACTCCCTAACTCATTCTATGAGGCCAACATCACCCTCATATCAAACCCAGATAAAGATACAAGAAGAAGAGAAAACTAGACCAATATCTCTTATGAATATAGATGTAAAAATCTTCAACAAAATATGAACAAACTGAATCCAACAGCATATTAAAAGAATTATACATCATGATCAAGTGAGGTTTATCCCTGGTATGCAGGGGTGGTTCAACATAGGAAAATCAATTAATACAATGTACTACACTAACAGAATGAAGGGGGAAAAAACATGATCATTTCAACTGATGCAGAAAAGATGTTTGACAAAATACAACAAACTTTCTTGATTAAAAACACTTAGAATTGGGGAGTAGATGTGGCTCAAGCAGTTGACCACCCACCTCCCACCTGGGAGGTCCTGGGTTCTGTCCCTGGTGCCTCCTAAAGAAGACAAACAAATAACAAGCAGACATAGAGCAAAAACAACGAGCAGACAGCAAGCAGACAATGAGCAAACAATGAGCAGACAACAAGCAGAAAACAAGCAGGGAGCAGATGTGGCTCATTCAGTTGAGCACCCACCTCCCACATGGGAGGTCCCAGGTTCAGTTCCTGGTGTCTCCTAAAGAAAAAACAGACAACCAGATGACAATGAGCACAAACAATGAGCAAAAAAAAATTCAATACAACAGAAAATTTGAAAAAAACCCCATACTTTTAGAACATTAGGAATAGAAGGAAACTTCCTCAACATGACAAAAGCCCATAGATAACATCCTACATAATAGTAAAAGACTGAAAGCTTTCCCTCTAAGATCAGGGAAAAGAACAAGGATGCCCACTGTCACCACTGTTACTCAACATTATACTGGAAGTTCGTGCCAGAGTAATAAAGCAAGAAAAAGAAATAGAAGGCATTTGGAAAGAAAGAAGTAAAACTCCCTATTTGCAGATAATATGATCCTATATGGGTAAAATTCTGAAAAATCCGCAACAAAGCTCTGAGAGGTAATAAATTCAGCAAAGGATGGGGTACAAAATCAACACCCTCAAATCAGTAGTGTTTCTGTGCACAATGAACAATTGGAAGAAGAAATCAAGGAAAAATTCCATTCATAATAACAACAAAAAGAATAAAATATCTAGGAATAAATTTAACCAAGGATATAAAGGACTTGTTCACAGAAAATTACAAAACCTTAGAGAAATTAAAGAAGGCCTAAATAAAAGGAAGGATAGTCCAGGTTCATGGATTGGAAGACTAAATATTGTTAAGATGTCAATACTACCCAAAGAAATTTATAGATTTAATGCAATCCCAATTGTTTTAGTTTGCTAAAGGCTGCCAAGGCAATATACAAGAAATGGGTTGGCTTTTACAATGGGGATTTATTAACTTATAAGCTTATAGTTCTGAGGCCGTGAAAATGTCCAAATCAAGACTCCATCAGACGATGCTTTCCTCCCTGAAGACTAGCTGCTGGTGATCTTGCACTTCTCTCTCACATGGCAAGGCACATGGTGGCATCTACTTTTCCTCCAGGTCTTGTTGCTTTCAGCTTCTGGCTCCATCTCTCTGTCTCTCCCAGGGTTCTGTTGATTTCAGCTTCCGGCTTCCAGGCCTTCTCTCTCAGCTTCTGGCTCTATCTTTGTGACTTTTTCTCTCCGCATTAATCCTGTTTATAAAGAGGACCAAAACCCACTCTGGGTCATGCCTCACTGAAGAATTCCAATCAAAGACCCCCAACTGAAGTAATTCAACCAAAAAGTCACACCTATAGTAGGATCACACCCATAGAAATGGAACAACTCAAGATCAAAATTTTCTGGAGTCCGCAAAAGCTATAAACTACCACGTCAATCAAAATTCTAAAGAGTGCCTACAACTGAAAGCAGGAAAATTGCATCCATCATCCGTGTGGAATCTAAGCCTCCTCTTGATATAGATGTGGAGTGGACACAACCATTTCAGGGTCCACAGAATGGAGGACTAGAGTATGGGTTAGAGTGGACTTAATGATATTCTATTCATGAACTATTGTGATTAGTAATCGAAGAAAATGTGGCATTGATGTGGAGAAAGTGGCCATGGTAGCTGCTGAGGGTAGGGAGAGGGAAGAAGAGATGTGATGTGGGGGTATTTTCGGGACTTGGAGTTTTCCTGGGTGGTACTGCAGGGACAGTTACTGGACATTGTATGTCCTCCCATGGCCCACTGAGTGGACTGGGGGAAGAGTATAAACTATAATGTGGACCATTGACCATGTGGTGCAGCTGTGCTCAGAGATGTATTCACCAAGTGCAATGAATGTCCCATGATGATGGAGGAGGATGTTGTTATGGGAGGACTGGGGTGTGGGGGGTGGGGGGTATATGAGGACCTCATATTTTTTTAATGTAACATTAAAAAAATAAAGACAAAAAAATTTCTAACAACCTTCTCTGTAGAAATAGAAAAGCCAATTATCAAATTTATATGGACAGGTAAGGGGCCCCAGATAGCTAATGCGATCTTGAAAAAGTGGAATGAAGTTGAAGGACCAAACATCCCAATCTTACAACTTACCACAAAGTCATAGTAATCAAAACAGCATGGTCCAAAATATATTCACCATATGCAACGAATGGGCCATGATGATGAAAGAGGTTGTTGATGTGAGAGGAATGGGGTGAGGGGGGTGGAGGTTATATGGGGACCTCATATTTTTTTAATGTAACATTTTAAAAAATAGAAAAAAAACACAGCATGGTATTGGCACAAGGACAGACACGTAGATCAATGGAATAGAATTGAGAGCTCAGAAGTCAGTCCTCGGGATTCCCATATATCCTCCCCCCTCCCCCTCCCCCCACTTTTCTACATTAACAACATCCTTCATTAGTGTGGTACTTTTTTTAAAAAAGTGGTTTTATTGAGATATATTCACATACCATACAATCCACCCAAAGTGCACAATCAATGGCTTTTAGTATAATCACAGTGTTGTGCATTCATCAGCACAAAAAATTTTAGAACTATTTCATTACTCCAAAAAAAAAACTCCACACCCCTTAGCAGTCACATCTCAATCCCTTTATCCTTCCCCAGCCCTACATAACCCCAATCTAATTCCATCTTTACAAACTGATTTATATTTACATTTTATATAAATGGAATCATATAATATGTAGTACTTTGTGTCTGGTTTCTTTCACTTAGCATAATGTGTGGGTTTTTTTGTTTTTTGTTTTTTTGCCTATATTAACCTCTTGTGACATTAACATACGTTTATTTGGTTTCAAATAAAAGCAATCTTATATATGCAATATTCCCCATATTCATATTTTACATGAGCCTTTACTATGGTATACTATCCCATGTTATGTGTTTTAGCTTTTCTTCTAGTAATATACATGACCTTAGACTTGCCCTTTCAACCACTGTCATACCCATATAATAACACTGCTGATTATAAACACTATGATGTACTTTCACCTTTTCTATTCATTTCCAAAGAATAACAAACAACTTTTTTAACAATTCTGTATAGATTAACCTTCACTTTTCCATTGTGTATATTGAGTAGTGATCTTGACTCAAACTCAGTCTTTTGTATCTTTCTAGGAATTTGTCCATTTCATCTAGGTTATCTAGTTTGTTGACATCTAGTTTTTCATAGTATTCCCTTCTGAGTATTTTTATCTCTGTAAGGTCAGTTGTAATATCCCAGTTTTAATTTCTGACTTTAATAATTTGAGTCTTTTATCTTTTTCTCCTCGTCATCCTAACTAGTTGTCAATTTTGTTGATCTTTTCTAAGAACCAATTTTTAGTTGCTTGATTTTCTTGATTGTTTTTCTAGTCTCTATTTCATTTATTTCTGTTCCAATCTTTTTTTTTGCAGTTTCCTTTCTTTTTTTCTTTTAATTTTGAAAAATTAATAAATTAATTGATCACAAGGAAAGTGTGGTACATTTGTTACAATTGATGAACACATCTTGAAGCATTGCTACTAACCTAGGACTATAGTTTACTTTATACTTTATACTTTGCCCTGTACAATTTTATAGGTTTTGACAAAATGTAAAATGGCATGTATCCATCATTGCAGTGTCATGTAGGACAATTCCAATGTCCCAGAAATGGAAGGCGGGTATTTTAAGTAACAAGGAAAGTAAGGGGGAGAAAATCTGGAAAAGAGAAAGAAAAAGAAAGGGAAGTGTGGGGGTGGGGGCCATAAAATGGGGCTGCTTCCTTGATAATATCAAAACCATATTAAGGTTCTTTGTAAAATGGCTTGATACCTAGATATCCTTTGCCCACATCCATAGATCTTAAAATATTACAAACAATTAGCACTTACTACATAAATATCAATGGAAATAACAGTAACAATAGACTTTCATATTTATAAAAATATATTTGTTTACAAGGCTTTGTTTTTGTGGTTGTTGTTTGGTCTGTCTAAAGTTATAAAATCAAAATAATGGGTTCAAAGTTACAACTCAAAGCTATTTTCTCCCTCACTGGTTATGTTATTAATTTAAAATACAATTAATTTGCTTCTGTTTATATTTCATTTTAGAGTTTTCAAAGATCCATGTTGATTTCATTATATTAAATGTATACATATATAAATAATTAAAATGATTCCATATATATACCATTTATTAAAAAAAAAGAAATCCTCACATTTATGGCCAACTGATTTTAGACAAGGGGGCAAAGATCACTCATTTGGAAAAGAATAGTCTCTTCAACAAACATTGCTGGGAAAACTGGATCTCCATTTGCAAAAAAAAGGAGGACCCTTACCACACACCATATATAAAAATCAGCTCAAAATGAATCAAAGACCTTAATAGATGAGCTAGAACTATCAAACTCCTCACACAAAAAAATGTAGGGACGCATCTTTAGGACCTTATGTTAAGCATTGACTTTACACCCAAAGCACAAGCAATGAAAGAAAAAATAGATTGCTGGGACGTCATCAAAATTAAAAAACTTTTGTTCCTCAAAGCAATTTATCATGCAAGTAAAATGACAGCATACACAGTGGGAGAAAATATTTGTAAACCACAAATCCAATAAAAGATTAATATCCAGAATATATAAAGAAATCCTTCAACTTAACAAAAGATGAACAACATGGTTAATAAATGGGCAAAAGACTTGAACAACCATCTCTCCAAAGAAGATATACGAATGGCCAGAAAGCACGTGAAAAGATGCTCAACATCATTAGCCATCAGGGAAATGCAAATAAAAACCACAATGAGGAATGTTCCCTTTTTATAGTCTTCCCCAGATGTGAGTAAGTGGTTGTTTGGGAATGGTTTTCCCCCGAAGTCCAAAACCCAAAAGCTAGGGTAGGAGTGGAGGCCTCTCCATCCTTTTGAGGGTGACAGCCCCTTTCCCAGGCTGATCTCCCTGCCTCCTTTCCTCTCCTCCTGTGCCCTCTTCCTTCGCAGACCTCAGTTCTCAGCTGTTGCTCTTTGAAGCTGAGGAGGTGACAGCTGGACCTGCCCATGCAAAGAAGCCCTCCCTGTCTGGGTTCATTTAATTCAGTGATGTCCTTTGCTGTATGTAATCTGCCTGGATTCAGAGGATAGCTTGTGAGCAGGCCAATTTATAGTTTTATTTTTTAAATATTAACTTTTGCTTTAGTTACCTTTGCTAAGACAAACATTAAAAGTGGTTTTCATTCCTTGAGCCTGATTTGCCTAGGAAGTTAGTAGGAAGCTGGAGGGGGACGGCCGGGCTCCACCAGATAGGGGCTCCACCAGATAGCCACCTGGGCCTACTTTAGCATATACACGGATACTTAAAGGCAGCTGCTGCTTCCTCAGGGCACTACAAATTCTTGGGTGGCCAAAGACAGTATCATCAGCCTCCAGGCTTTCCCACAGTGCCTAGAACATTCCTTGGGGGATGACCCACAGACATGTGGTGGATTGAATTGCCTCTCACCTGAGAGACTAAGTTTGGCTGCTGCAAAAGACTCCACCCAGCTTGCAAGTTAGGAGTACAAGGTGCCACAGTCTCCATGGAGCTGCTCCACAATCCTTTAAGTATTGTCCTGAACAAGGGCACTCAAAAAGACAGCAAGACAAGTCAAGCCATCACAGGGCTGAACAACAGCAAACCACCTGTCACAAGGGTAAATGAGGCTGGAGACAAAAGTCAAGATCTTCTAACAGAGACAGCTTGTCAAGTACCAGCTGAGAAGGGTTACTCTGTGGGAGGCAGCCCAAGGCACAGCCAGCAAAGGGTAGCTGTATATCATGGGCAGAAACTACTCTAGCATTTCAAACAGTTGCTCTCCTTTAACTCCCTCCCTAGTTGCAAACTAATTAATAGTAAGACTGTTTGCCTCTTCTCCCACAGGCATTTCCTTGACCTGTAGCAAAGTTCCCCCTTTGAATCCAGTCTGCCTTGCATATGTAGTGTCAAAAAGCCTGGTTAGCTGCTTTGCCTCTGATTTCCCTGACCTGTTTGTTTTTCTGCTAACCTCTCTCTGTTGCTTTACTTAAAGGGCTCCTCTCCCACACTCCTTCCCTGCAGCTTTGGTAGCTGAGTTGGGCAAAGTGTTTATTTACAAATCTGTTCGGATCTTTAGGTAAAAGGGGAGATACACTTCTCTCCAGGCAATGAGTTTAAAAGTACCTGTTTTACTTCTCAACTTATTTTCTTGTCAATATGCACAAAAATCTCTACAATCATAGCTCAAACAAAAGGACACTTCTATGTAGTGCTTTTAAAAAAATGTATTTTCCAGAGTTCTGTATAATTTAAATTTGGTAAACTGTCAGTTTTTTAATTGATTTGTGTCTATAACTACAAAGTAACCTTGTGGTAAAACAGTGTGACAAACCTCTCTAACAATGTTTTGTAAAGTTTAAAAATATATGTGTTGATTTTTTTGCAACTCAGGGGAATCTAATAGTCATGTTTGATTCTAGGCCATAAAACTAAGCCTAAAACAATGTCACATATTTCTTTTCTGGCCATTGAAGGTGTTAATAATTTTTATGGAGGTTTATTTTGCATATGATGAAATGCATAGGTCTAATATGTACATTTTTATGAGTTTAGATAAATGCATACACCTGTGTAATAGCCATTCCAATCAAGATATAGAACATTTCCATCACCCCCAAAGACAGCTACGTTCTGTTTTCTATGACCATAGATAAATTTTGCTACTTCTTGCAATAGAATCATCCAGTGTATGTTCTGTTGTGTCTGGCTTTTTTCACACCAAGATGTTTTTGTGATTCTTTCATGTTATTTGTATCAGTTCGTTCTTTTTACTGCTGACTTATTTATTGCCAAATTACATGATTATGCCTCAGTTTGTTTATCCATTTGCCTGTTGGAGATTTGGGTTGTTTCCAGTTTTTGGTTATTGTAAATAATGCTATGATAAACAATTCCTTAAAAATCTAAGTGAACAGCAAAAAAACCAAAACAAAACAAAACAAAAAACTCCCAAAACCAAAAAACCCCACCACAACAAAAGAATAATCAAAAGTTCAATTTATCACCTTGCTGCTTTTTTCATATAATAAACTTTATTTTTAAAAGATGCTTTAGATTACAGAAAAGTTACATTGAAAGTTTAGGGGATTCCCATATAATGCAGTACCTCCCCCTCCCTCATTTTCCCCTATTAGTAACATCTTACATTAATGTGGTACATTTGTTAAAATTGATGAACAAATATTGAAGCATTGCTACTAACCAAGGTCTATAGTTTACATTATGGTTTACACTTTGCACTGTACAGTTTTATGGGTTTTGGCAAAATGAATGTTGGCCTGTATCCATCATTGCAATGTCGTGCAGAACAAGTCCAATGACCTAAAAATGCCCTATGTTCCACCTATTCTTCCCTTCCCCTCCCCCTCAGAACCGCTGGTAACCACGATCTTTATACAAATGTTACAAGTTCTTCCTTTACAACAGTAAGTCTACTTTGGTCCATGGTTGCATTCCCCCCTTATGTTTGTTCATTCCTCAGTCTTGAGGATTTGGGGATGGTGGTTCCTACTCTGCTTCAGATAGAGAAGGGGCTTAGATCTTAAGGGGCAGATAGAAGGAAATGTGCTTGCAGTTTTAGATACTCTTTGCTTTTTGGGATGAAGACTGTCCATCATCACAATCTTGTCAGTTGTCCTGGGCAAGCAAGTCTGATGAACTGGAGACTATTACCTTAGTTCTTAACACATTCAAACCATATAATGACAGCAGCACTTGGTTAAATGAGCAAAGCAACATATTGGCAGCAGAAGTATTGAGTCAGGCACAGCCTCTCCTGAGAGGTTCTGGCTATGACACCTATATACCAAGCAGGTTTGCCGAGGTGTGGGTGTGGCACAGGAAGTGAGAGAACTGAGCATCAAGATATTCCAACCCTTTTTCGATTGACAGTTGCAAAGGAAGTGCTTTTAAAGAAAGAAAAGAAATAAAAATACACCCGGGAAGATAATGAGTCATTTTAAGACACGAACAAGATTGGGAAAAAAAGTGGCTTTTTAGAGTTGGTGCAGTCAGGAGCCTTTCACGTTGAGGTATGAACACCAAACACATTTTCATCCAGGGCAGCAACCTCCCTACATTTTTGTTCTGAGTTTCCATTCAGGTTGTTCCTTCTCTGTAATCAGCCCCCTCTGGTACTGCATACTAATTATCTCATGGTAGTGATACCATCAGCTGAAAGAGCTGGCAGCTGAGCAATCCCCATCTTCCAAAATTGTGGCCTGCCTCTACCTGCCCTGGTACAAGAAACCAAAGACAATAGGTTGTCCCTCATACCCTACTCCGGGGACTGAATCAGCTTCAAAGATTGAAGAAGAAACCTAGACTTTATCCAGTTCTCCAAGACAGAGCTTCAGCCTGTAGTAGTCAATACTGAAATTTTGGGTCTTGTCCTGTGCTCCATGACATGGTCAGTTGAGTGTAAGTGATTAATAAGAATACCAGAAATGTGAGGTTCATGATCCTGTGTCTGATATAGAAGAACTAGTTAATTTCTTGGCCACTACTTTTACCTCTATCCATGGCCACCTGGGCACATATGAAAATGTTTGGTCACAAGAGTGTAGGAGGCAATAGATGATAGAGAATCATCTATTCCTCAACCCTGGAAAAAGAACAGAAAGGACATGGTTTACTCATAGATCAGTTGTACTGTATTTTCACAGAAAGGACAGCATGATCTTTATTCACAATTTCCCATTTTTTCTTACAAAGTATTTTTTAACTGCAAAATAAAAATGGGAGACATAGGCATTACACTGGTAAATTGTTCCTAGCTGGCTGTATGGAAGTAGTAGACAGGAAACACTGTCCTTGATCTAATTCCCCACTAATGAAGCTTTGAAGACTTGGTAAGAATTGTTGGTGAGTTGAGAGCAATAGTTAAACACCCTTTCTTTCATACATATTAAACTATTCTTAATGCTTATGACAAATGTGAGGGAAGTTATGAAGAGAAAAATATTCACTATCTCCTCAAAAGTTAGCAGGATTGAACCAGCAAGATGGTGGCAGAGTAAGGAGCTCCTAGAGTCAGCTCCTGCTACAGGGAGGTTAGTAAACATCCAGAGCTATCTGGTGCTAGCTGAAGTACCTGTTTGGGGGCTTCAGGAGGCCAGAAGAGCATCCTGCAACATACATGAAGGAATGGAAGGAGGAGACTACCCATCTGCAGAGAAGACTTGTAAGTACAGTGCTCCATGTCATGGAGGCTGGTGCCCATCATCCACTGGAAGGACAGGCCACCCTGGGAGCTGTTCCGCAGCTAGAATTGAGAGCTCCACTTCCCAAAAATGGGGGTGGAAGAGACAGTTGGGCAGCAACTTCAGCTACTGATGAGTAAATTCAGTGGGCTAAAGTATAATCCTAAGAACAGCCAAAGTTTGAGCCTGTCCAAGTGAGAAAGGGGCTGGTAGCTGCCACCTTAACACCGTACCTGGCACAAGGGGAAGCGGGGTGGACTGAAAATCACAGTGTTGGTGGGGACTGGCTTCTTTCCATCCAGATCAGATTGCAGCTCTAGCCTGGGCCCCAGCCCCACCTCCGGCAGGAAGGAAACTGGGGGGAACTGCACCAGCCTTTCCAGGAAATTACTGGTCAAGCCACGGAGGCTGGTGATTATCCTACTCTGGTGGTGCAAGCCACCCCAGGAGCTATTCTGAGGCTGGAAATGGAAGCTGTATTTCCCAAAAACAGGGGAGGAAGAGACAATTGGCTATGGATTTTGGCTACTGATTAGCAGACTCGGCTGGCTAAGGTATAACCCTAGGAACAGCTAGGGTGTGAATCTGTCCAAGTCAGAAAGAGGACAGGGGCCACAATTTTGACTCTGTCCCCAGCCTGTGGGGAAGCCCAGCTGAATAAAAATCACAGTGGCGGTCGGAACCGGTTTCTTTCACCCAGATTGGCCTGCAGTCCTAGCCTAGGCTTCAGCCCCACCTCTGTCAGGGAGGAGGCTGGCAGGCCCTGCACCAGCCTATCCAGGTAACTGCAAGTACCTTTGGCTGGCACAGACTGAGTAATCGAAGTCTACCGGGGCAACTGCAGTCATCTTGGACCCGCACTGCATAGATTGCTGCCCCCACCTGCATCTCCATCCCTGCCTCAGGCAGGGGAGATAGGGGTATGAAGCTTCATCAGTCTTTCTGGGCAACTACAGTCTAGGCCTGGACAACTTGGATTATTCCACACAGCTGTGACTCTGTCCCTACCCCTGGCAAAGGAGAAAGTTGGAAGAAGCTTCATCAGTCCCTGGGGCAATGAGGGGAGCTTGAGCCTTCACAGCTTATATCTACAATTACATCCTTGGCTCCTACTGCACAGTCAGCAAGGGAGAAAGGGCAGGAAGCCCTAAACTAAAGAGAAAAACTGCATCCAGAATAAATACTCTAGTAAGCCAGATGCCAAGACAACAACCAAAAATTATAATTCATACCAAGAAACAGGAAGCTATGGCCCAGTTAAGGAACAAGATAAGCCTCCAGATGATATAAAGGAGTTGAGACAACTAATCGTAGCTGTTCAAACAAATATCCTTAATAAACTCAATGAGATGGCTAAAGAGATTAAGGATATTAAGAAGACACTGGATGAACACAAAGAATTTGTAAGTATATATAGAAAAATAGCAGATCTTACAGGAATGAAAGGTACAAAAAATGAAATTTAAAAAAACATTGGAATCATATAATAGCAGATTTGAGGAGGCAGAAGAAAGGATTTGCGAGCTTGAAGAAATGGCCTCTGAAAGTGAACATACAAAAGAACAGATGAAGAAAAGAATGGAAAAAATTGAACAAGGTCTCAGAGAACTAAATGACAGCAAAAGTCATACAAACATACGTGTCCCAGAAGGAGAAGAGAAGGGAAAAGGGATAGAAGGAATATATGAAGATACAATGGTAGAAAATTTCCCAACCCTATTGAAGGACATAGATATCCATGTCCAAGAAGCACAACATACTCCCATTCAAAAAAAAAAAATCAGAATAGACCAACTCTGAGACACATACTCATCAGAATGTCAAATGCCAAAGACAAAAAGAGAATTCTGAGAACAGCAAGAGAAAAGAAATGCATAACATATAAGGGATACTCAATAAGATTAAGTGCTGATTTCTCACCAGAAATCATGGAGGCAAGAAGACAGTGGTCTGATATACTTAAGATACTACAAGAGAAAAACTTCCAACCAAGAATCTTATATCCAGCAAGACTGTCTTTCAAAAATGAGGGTGAGATTGGAGTGCTCACAGATAAACAGAAACTGAGAGCATTTCTAAGCAAGAGACCAGATTTTCAGGAAATACTAAAAGGTGTGTTAGAGCCTGAAAAGACAAGACAGAAGAGAGAAGCCTGTAAGAGAGTCTAGAAATGAAGATTATATCAATAAAAGTAAGTAAAAGTGTCAGCAGAGTGGTGAAAATAAAATATGACAGATAAAACTCAAATAGTCAGGAATAAACTTAACCAACGATATAAAGCACGTTTATTTAGAAAACTGCAACTCAATATTAATAGAAATTTAAAAAGACCAAAATAACTGGAAGAACATTCCATGCGCATGGATTGGAAGACTAAATATCATTAAGATGTTAATTCTACTCAAATTCATACACAGACTCAATGCAATCCTGATAAAATTTTCACCAGCATTAAAAAAAAATTGAAAACACGATCACCAAATTTATTTGGAAGGGTAAAGGGTCCTGAATAGCCAGAAACATCATAAAAAAGAAAAGTGAACCCTCATCTCCATACTTTAAATCATATTACCTAACTATAGTGGTAAAAACAGCATGGTACTGGCATAAAGACAGACACATAGACCAATGGAACCAAATCGATAGTTCAGAAACAGACCCTCACATATATGGTCAAATGATTTTTTACTAGCCTGGCAAACCCACACAGCTCGGCCATAATAGTCTATTCAACAAATGGTGATCAAAGAACTGTATATCCATAGCCAAAAGAGGGAAAGAGGACCCCTATCTCACACCTTATCCCAAAATTAACTCAAAATGGATCAAAAACCTGTAAGTAAAAGCAAGAACCATAAAACTTGTAGAAGAAAGTGTAGGAAAATATCTTCAAGCCCCGGTGGTAGGTGGTGGATTCTTAAAGGAGAGAAGAGGACGAATGACATGGACTGCTGATGTTTAATGTATGTGGAAGTTTTAATTAGCTTTACTGTAAAAGTGTGGAAATGTATAGAGTGGATTGTAACACATAGTGATTAACAGCTTGTTTATAAATGGGGATGTGGCTGAAAATGGTAGTCTAGGGATGTAAATGCCAGTTGACAGAATGCTAGAAAATAATCTAGGAACTGAATGGCACAGTAAACCAAGAGGTGGATGAGAATCGTGGTTGACTGTACAGATGCGAGATTGTCCTTTGTGAGATAGAACAAATGTACATCACTACTGCAGGGTGTTGGGAATGTGGAGAAGCATGGGAAAAATACAACTGGAGTGACCTATGGACTGTGGTTTGCAGTAGTAATATAATATTCTTGCATCTATGCCAAAGATGTACTGTGTTGATAATGAGGCAGTATGGAAAATGTGAGCCAATTGTATAGTATGGACGTGGTAACAATCAGATGATTTTATCTCATCTGTAACAATTGTTCCACCACAGTATGGTATGTTGATAGAGGGCTGTTGTTTGGGAATTCTGCACACGTGCATGATTGTTTTACAAGTTTACAACCTCTGTCATAAAAAATATATTTAAAAAATAATAATAGGGTGGGTTGGGGGAAAAACACACCAAATGTAAGGTAAGGACTATAATTAATAGTAAGATTTTGATGATATTCTTTCATAATTTGTAACAAATGTCACAACAATGCAAGGTATAGGTGGTAGGGTGAGTTATGAGAGTCCTGTTTGAAGCTATGTATGTCTGTTTTGTAAGTTTATAACAATTACTATACACTTATTGTTTATGTATGTTTATGTATAAGGGATATACTTCAATAAATTAATTTTTTAAAAAGTTAGCAGGACTGAGGAGTAAATCTTGAATTGCCCAGAAAATGAAGTTGGTTTGATTTTTTTTACTTTTGAGCCATTGGTTTACTTCAAGGGAACCTAACCTTTAATGTTGTACAGCTGAACATTGACATTAATAGCAAGAGGCAGAGCACATTTTCCCCTTTAGATTCTCACTTCCTTTTACCTACCATGTTTTGTGATTATTTGGGTTCTTCAGGTTTTTCTCCTTTTAACATAAGCTTGAAAAGAAAAATGACCAGTTTCCACCCATTTGTGTTAATTTAGGAGATCAGTGATACATCTAAAAGGAAAGCATAGATAAAACAGAATTCAAAGAATCATAGGCTGTTTAAACTAGAGGAGAGCAACTGAGGTGAGCCCTTTTGTTTTTTAAACTTTATATTTTGAAATAATTTCAAATTTATTGGAAAGTTACAAAAATAACACAAAAACAATACAGAAAACTCCAATGTACCCCCATCCAGATACCCAGATCTACCAACTTTAGTATTTCGCCTTATTTGTTATATCATTCTAAATCAATCTCAATCTCTATCTCTCAAAACATTTTAGATTGCACACATCATGCTCCTTGAACACTTAATAAATCTATGTAATTTCCTAAGAACAAAGTTATTTACCTATGTAACTACATTAAGTACAGTTACAAGTTCAAGAAATTTAACATTGATATTAAGCTTTCAATCAATATTCCTTTTCCCCCTTATGCACCAGTCATGTCCTTTTGGGCATGTTACAGATTGTCCTTTCTAGTTATGATTTGCCAAGGGTTATTAGTTGGCATCCCTGAAGCATGTAGCAAGTTAAGGGAAATGGATCCAGAACCATACAAATAGTAAGAAAAGCTAGACCCAAACTAAACATTCACCTCAAATGATCAGATATGGAGTTGATTCTCACATTCATTGGTAAGTGTTGGCATTTTCCTAAGTTCTGTTCTTGGTCCTCTTGTTTTCTATTAAGAGAAGCTCTAGGATCAGTGTTGGTCTGTATAGCAATATAAAACTAACTCTGAACTGAAAAACTGTAACTGCTGCTCTTCTTGCCTATCTCAGAGGATAACGTATCCCTCTTCCATTTCAAAGCCAACCTATTCATATGGCTGTCTCTTCCAATAGCCGTATGGTGATCTCTTAGTTCCAGATACAAATGCTGTATTTTAAAAATAAAAACAAATAAAAATTCATTACCTGGTATACCCTCAGCTATCGTCCTTTCTCTTACCTTTGCTTGTCAGACAAGGTTCTTGAAAGAGTACTCTATATTTGAGGCTCTCCTCATTGTCTTTATCCTATCTGTTAATATTTAGGAGAGGAATAATATTAGCACATAGTAGGCACAAGGTAAATATTATGGTTACTTAAGTTTTGTGACCAACGGTTAAAATAAAATCTTATCCATTGCATGCAATTTAAGTTGTCAACTAGATGAATACACTCATCTGGCTGGACACCTTTTTTTTTTCTACTCAATTTATTCATTTTTTCAAAAAGATATTACGTTTAAAAATATGAGGTCTGGACACCTTTTAATCATTATTTTAAGTGATCCTACTCTACAGCATTTAACACCATTTACATACTCACTGCTTGAAACTCTTCTCTGGCTTTTATTAAAATGTTCTCTCCAGAGTCTTCTACTCCTCTAACTATTCCTCATTGATCTCATTTGATAGGTATTTTGGGGATTACTGCCCACCTTAAATCTCCTTTTTTGTAATCTTTCATAACCTTTATCCTCTCATGAAGGGGTGGTCCTCCCCTGGGACACAGCCAATTGGACTAGGGATGAACACCTAACCAGAGGTGGACGCCTGACCTGGAGGAGTCCATTCTTTCCCCCAGGAATATAGTGAGATGGAAGAAATTGGCTTTAGGGTACAGGCTGCAAGGTCATGGGGTCAGAGGCTAACGCTACCATTTTGGCCATGTGAGAGTGAGTGAATCAATAGAAGACACTGCTCTGTCTAGAGGAGCTGGGACTTGGTGGGGTGGGAATAAAGCCAACACTCAGAGAGAAGCAGGGAAAAGAGACCAGAGAGGAAGATGGAGTAACAGGAGGAGGAGGGAGACATGGGAGGAGATGTGAGAAGAAATGAGAGGGAAAGATAGCAATGAGAGAGAGCAAAGGCAATTTTCTAGTTTCTGTGAGGTGCTGCTTTGCTTACTGCACTGCATTTCTGTGTGATTCCCCTGCATCCTTGTAATCACCCTCTCTTTTTATTACTTAAATTATTGTTAGTGGGTTATTGTTTCCTGCAACCTTTCCCCTAAGGCACCTCCTCTTCTACCAACTCCACAAATTCTCCCTGAGTGATCTCATTCACTTTTTAAAAAAATAAAAATTTTAAATTCTTTTTTTTGCTATCCAAGTAATCCATAGACATAGTTTTAAAAAACACCAAAGGATTGTAATGATAACCAGAAATCCCTTTGCCCACCCCTTTCCTGCTTCCCAGAGATAATCTCTCCTTGAGAAGTTTCCTATGGTGTTTACTTCAGTCATTTAAGAGAATATGCTATTTCTTGATAAAGACTTTAAAATATCATTTACTGATATTGTATTATGGTAACTGAGGATTCATCCACACTTTTAAAAAAATATTTATTTTTATATCAAATTACAAGTTACTCAGGTAACAAAAGATAACTACAACAACAATAACTTTTTAGTCAGCAGTTACACTCCCCCCCGCCCCTTATTTTTGTTCTTTCCTCAGTACTGAGGGACTTGGGATAATATCCACTCTGACTGCTTCAGGATGAGAAGGGACATATATATTATGGGGCAGAGGAGCCACTGTATGCTGATGACATTCCATCTATATTTCTAGCCCTGGCCTTTCCCTGTGCTTCAGGCTTGTATTATCCAAATGCTTACTTTGACATTTCCACGTGGATGTTAAGGCGAGCATATCCAAACTATAATTAAAATGTTTGCCCCCACCCCCCCTCCAATGTCCTCTCCTGGGTTTATTACACTGTCCCCTACCTTAATGAGTGTGGTTTCTGTTTACCCAGTCACCCAGACAAACCTGGAAGTTAACACAAACTTCTCCTTGGATCTTATCATCCAATTGATCACCAAGACTTCCTGATTTTACTTGCCAAATTTTTTTTTTAAAGATACTTAGATTACACAAATGTCACATAAAAAATATAGGGGATTCCCATATGCTCTGCACCCCACAGCTTCTATATTTTCCCACATTAACAACATGCTTCATTAGTGAGGTACATTAATTGTGATTGATGAACACATTTTGGAGCATTGCCACTAAGCATGGATTAAAGTTTACATTGTAGTTTACAATCTCTCGCACACAATTCTGTAGGTTATGACAAGAGTTATAATGGCCTGTTTCTGTCATTGCAGTGTCAATCAGGACAATTTCCAAGTCTCCCAAATGCCCCCTTATTACTCCTGTTTTTCCCTCTCCCTGCCCTCAGAACCTCCAGTGGCCAGTGTCTCCACATCAATAATATAATTTCTTCCATTGCTAGAATCCCAAGAAATATGTAGTAGAGTACCAGTAAGTCTACTTTAGTCCATAGTTCATTCCCCAATTCTGAGGATTATGGGATGGTAATTTCTGCTCCACCTCTAACTGAGAGGGGCCTGTGATCCCATAGGGCTGATGGATGGAACTCTCTTGCTTGCACTTATAGACTCTCTTGGTTCCTTGGTATGGTAGTTGTCCAGAGTGAGACCAATGAACTGGAGAGTTGGTGTTGCAACTCTGATGAGATTCAGGGCCCAGCTGGCACATGGACAGCCCAAAGATTTAAGTCTCTTGGATATACACCTACCAACTCTAGTACTAATTATAGGTTCAAATAAAAAGACAGAAGAGCCATGGATAGGGAAACCACAACTGAGTCCATCTCTGTCACTCTGGGGAGCATAAATTCCAAAGTAGGACCTACTGGCAAGGCACCAAACTCCTGAGCTATCTGCCCTAACTGTAGTGTCTGGATGTCTCCAGAGCCCTCAGTAGTCACACTATTTGCGGTAGTATCTACTTTGGCAGTCAAAGAGATCTTGCTGAGACATGCATAAGCATAACCTCTGGAATGACCTCCCGACTCACTTCGAAGTCTCTTAGCCATATAAACACATTTGTCTTTACCTTTTCCCTCTTTTGGTCAAGGTCTTTTTCCAGTTGCATTGCTAGTTGGTGCCTGGTAGTAATCCCTCGGTGCCAGGGAGGCTCATCTCCATGAGTCATCTTCCATGCTGGGGGAAGGGAATGTATTTGTATGCTGAGTTGAGCTTAGAGGCCACTAAATATTTCTTTATTCTCTTCTTAGTCACTAACACTGCCTAATTCAAATCTTTATCATCTTTTTATTAAAGCACTTAAAGCAGCCTCCTAAATTGTCTCCCTCTATCTTTGCCCTCTTTTAATCCTACTGTAAATTGATCTAAGCCAATTTAGCCTTTCACAATCCTTAGGTACTTTTCATTGAATATCAGGAGCTTCCAATGATTAGAGATAGTTTTGAGTCGTAGTCCTCCCTCCACAATTTCCCTACCAGGTGGTATGTTCTAGTGATAACAAGGCTTAAACACAATTCTGCCAAGTATGCATTTGTTAGCAGTTAGACATGGCTCTGCAGCCTGTCCTCATAAGCTCCATTAAACCCCAAGCATGAAAGGTTCACTTGAATTACATGCAGAAATTCTCCAGTAATTTTAGCTAAACTTGTTTATATCAGGCAACAGAATCCTGCATTAAGTGTCAGACAGAAGCGTCAAGCCATGGATCTTTTTTTTTTCAAAGATTTATTTATTTATTTCTCCACCCACCCCCACGTTGTCTGTTCTCTGTGTCTTTTTGCTGTGTGTTCTTCTTTTGTCCACTTCTGTTGTTGTCAGCAGCACAGGAATCTGTGTCTCTTTTTGTTGTGTCATCTTGTTGTGTCAGCTCTCCGTGTGTGCGGTGCCATTCCTGGGCAGGCTGCACTTTCTTTTGCGCTGGGCGGCTCTCCTTATGGGGCATACTCCTTGCACGTGGGGCTCCCCTACGCGGGGGATGCCCTGGTTGGCATGGCACTCCTTGCCCGCATCAGCACTATGAGTGGGCCAGCTCCACGGGGGTCAAGGAAGCCCGGGGTTTGAACTGCGGACCTCCCATTTGGTAGACGGATGCCCTAACCACAGGGCCAAGTCCACTTCCCAAGCCACGGATCTTGAACACCATTTATTTCACCTGTGAAATATAATTTCTAACATCCCTTACGCTGATTAGCAAACCTTCTAGTATAGATTAAGGTAAATTGCTTGAAGCCTTCCAGTAGTTGCTTCTGGAGTGTGGACTAATAATTAGGGTCTTTCTGATGCAGACTAAGCACACCCCTGGAGTGTGTTCCTCATTGGGGTACCTCAGATAGTAACTAACTGCCCCAAGAGTATAAGTATGTATGTTTTTATATATGTACATGTATGTATATATGTGTGTATGTATATCACACTGTGCTGAAGTATTTTTCAAGTAAATTGCAGACTATATAACAAATCTACCCTTGCATTCTGCAGTAGTTCACATTGTTCCCTGCATAAAACCCTTCCATGTCTCCCTGTTGCCTACAGAATAAAGCCCACACACCTTCGAGTGACATACAAAGCCTTTGCAGATCTACCACCTACCTCTTTCTTCTTTGCACTTTACACTCTAGTCTAGAATTACCAAGCTCTTTGTCGTTAGCCTCCACCAACAAGGCTGCTATATACTCTTGTTTTGGGCCCATGCTCTTCCTCTGCCTGGAGCATCCTTCCTCACCTGGCTGACTCTTATTCATCCTCTTTACTCAATTCAGGCATCAGCTCTTTCACAAAGCCTTTCCTGTAATTCCATTCAGAGATTAGCTTATTTAATTTAACACGTGTATCACACTTACTGTGTGCCAGGAGCTATTCTAAGCACTTTTTAAAAAAGATTTATTATTTTTATTTATTTCTCTCCCCTTCCCTGCCCTCCCCCAGTTGTCTGGTCTCTGTGTCCATTCACTGTGTGTTCTTCTGTGTCCATCTAAGCACTTTTAATCCTCACAACAACTGAATGAATTAGTTTCTATTATATCCCACTTTTCAGATGAGGAAATTGTGGCACATAGAAGTTTAACGTGCCCATGCTCACATAGTTGATAAGTGGCAAAGCCAGACTTCAAACACAGACAGCCTGGTTCCAGATCCTTTGCTTTTAACCCATATGTCCTTTCTCTGTGTTCCCATAATACCATAGGCATACCTCCATCTTAGCATTTGGCATAATAGTTTGAAGCTGCTGTTTTTTATATGTGTCTGTCACTTGCTGTGGAGCTCTTAAAGTGTGTTAGTCTCTGGGGAGTATTGTATAGTGGTTAAGATCATGGAGTTTGGAATTAGGTAGACCTGGGTTTAGGTTCTGCCTCTGTTATGTACTGGGTGTGTAGCCTTAGAAACATTATTTAACCTTTCTATGCCTCTTTTTCTTTGTCTGTTAAGTGGGGCCAATAATACCTCACAGGGTAATTGAGAGAATGAAATGAGATGATATATCTAAACCACCTGACAGAGAAGGATCTTACATAATTAAAAGCTCTGGGTCAGTCTTGACTATTAGAACTAATTGTTATTATCTCTGCATCACAAGTAACTGGCACAGAGTGTGGCAAATAGACATTCCAGGACTATTTGTTGAACTGACATATTATGAAACACTTTAGGCTGACATAGATGTGTGAAGTGTATCTTAGGATATGTGACTACAGGACTCCCCTATAGTTAAGCAGGATGTGCTACCTCACTTTGCTAGGGCACATGAAAGAGTTTTACCTCCAAAGGATAGATAGCCTTTTAGCTCTCCAGTCATGTAACTAATATCCCTATCATTCTGGTCCCTGCAACCATCATTTTTAATGCAACTAAAGCTTGGATGGGATAGCTGATCACTTTGAAGTGAGTCTTGTTATCCTAAATCATCCTTCAAAAGAAAAGAGGGCCCCATTTCATTTCCTTTTCTTAGAACAAGGGCTTTAGAACTCCCTACAGCTACCCATTCTCATTGGATCACTGAACTTTTCAGTTCTGAAATTCCTATGCAAATTTCAATCCAAGAGTCCAAAGGCTTTGATCTCTTCCACTATAAATTTTACTTGTCAAATGGATGAAAGATACAGTTATCAGACATGCCCAGGTCACCTTTGGATAGTGCTGTGATAGAAAATGCCTCAGGTATAAATTAAATGCTTACATTAAACCCAGCATTTATTTGGGTGGACACCCAAGAGAACCAGAAGAGACTACTTGAAAATCTGGAACAAACATATATGTTACATTCAGAGAATGATACCAAGACTGTATGTCTCTGCAAACCATGGTAGAGACTGTGGGCATTAACACTTCCCTTAACTAGAATACTAGAGTAATGGAAGCTCCCAGGGAAGAATTTTCTGGTTAACTTGGGGCGAAGGAGAAACCTCATTTGGGTGCAGTTGACAAATCTGTTTACAACATCTGAACTCATTGTCCTTCATTAAGGAAGACAATCTAGTGAGAACTGACCTTCTCTTCATTCAGGTTCTCGTAGAACCTCTAGGTTGGTATTGTTATCAATGGCCACTTTTCAGAATTGTAGAGGTAGAAAATGGAAGAAATTGAACAAAATGTTTATTAATCTTAGTCGTAACCTAAAATTTGGAAGCTTGCTGAAAACTCTGATTCTTAATGTTATTTATCTCTCCCCCCGCAAAAAAAAAAACCTGCTGTATAAATACCCCATAACCACTACCACCCAAAAAAAATCTGACTAGTTGTGAGTTTTGGTTTCTCAGGTGCTACGGAATTTAATGGTTGTAGAATACTTTGGTTAGGAAAGGCTGCATGGAGTTCTCAAGTTAGACCATGAAGGATTGGTAGGCTTTAGATTGGTGGAGCGTTCTGGGGTCGAAGAAGAGAGGCTAGACATGAACCAAAGTATACAGTTCACATAGTAAACTAGGGGCAAGGCCTGGGGATTGCCCTCTCTTTTTCTGTCCAAATGGTCAGGAACAGCCCATTGAGGGGTCAAAAATACAGAGATTGAGAAGACAAAAAAAAAGAGAGAGAGAAATAGATACAGAAGATCACACAGTGAATGGACACAGACAGCAAAAAACAGCAGGGCGGGTGGGGGAGGGAAAAATACAGAGGTTGAAAAATGTTCACCCCTAAGAAAGAGCACTGGGCTGGGAATGAGAAGATACAGTCTGCCATCCTGGTTCTACCACTGCCTTGCCCTATAATAGTGCATTTCCTTGTCACTAAGATATAGATAGATCTATGATTAGGCTGCCTCTCAGAGCTGTTGGGATGTTTAGGTGAAAGCTAGAACTCTGTCAGATATGTTACTGAGATGCTGTTATTAGAGTGTAGATACCATGGGAAGAGAGATCACTTTCAGCCTTGTCAACTGGCATCTTATTAGAGAACAAATGCCAAATGCTCAAGGATTAAGAAATGGTGTCACACGCTGGAATTCTTCCACACCTTTTCCCCTTCCTCTGGCTCTGTGATTGTGTGTTTTAAATTAAATCACACAGATTTTCTTAAAAACTTTTAGTATGGTGTTGTAACATAATTGCAATATTATGCCAGAAGCATTATCTGTATTAAGTACTCTTCAATTTAGAATCCATGAATAAATTCTTTTAAACTCTTGAAATAAGTCTGTCCAATTTTCTAAGCTAAATAATATAAAAGTTCAAAAGTAACTTTATGACAAAGCAGGTGTAGCTCAGTGGTTGAGCTTGTGCTTCACATATACCACCAACAGTCTGTGTCACCTCTTCAGAAGTCTGGGCCCCAGTACCTCAGGGACCCTCCTCCAAGTTCAGAAATCTCAGCACCAGCTGGCCAGTGACCACTGTTCAGAAGTCTGAGCTTCAGCTGTGTGGAGGCTCTCCTCCAAGTTTTAATAATTGCAGCCTCTTCCCTTTGTTCCTCAGCGTAGGGGTGATAGTGGCTTCCTCCAGCTTTTATCTTTGTGACAGCTTACGGCAACACTGTTCAATAGAATTATAATGGGAGTTATATACGTAATTTAAAAATTTCTAGTACCCACGTTAAAAAGGCAATAATAAGCAGGTGAATTATTTTTAATAATATATTTTATTTAACCCAATATATATGAACTACTATCATTTCAATATTTAATCAACTATAAAAAGAATTAATGAGATATTTTACATTACTATTTATATGAAGTCTTTGAAATTAGGTGCTTATTTTACACATGTGGCACATCTTGATTTGGATGATAAATTTTCGTTAGAAATACTTCATCAGTATTTAGATTTCATAAAATTTACAGTTGAAAATGTAGTCATATGCTCACCTTGGCCCAAACATACTTAAAAGCTGTCCAATAACTGAATTGAGTATCATTTAAAAATTTTTTATTTTGAAATAATTATATACTCATAAGAAGTTGCAAAAATAGTACAGAGATGTTTCATGTAGCTATCACCCAGCTTCCCCCATTGGTGACATCGTCCATAACTATAGTGTATTGACAGAAACAGGAAATTGATTGGTATAATACAATTAGCTAAATAACATATCTTAATCAGATTTCACTAGTTTTTATGGATGCTCATCATTTTTTGCAAGTCTCTGTGATTATATGGTATTTTATCACTAGTATAGATTTATATAACTAGCACCACCAAAATCAGGATGTGTCAAAAATCAGTTGGTCATAAATATGAGGATTGTTTTCTCAACTCTCAATTTGATTCCATTGGTCTATATATTGGTCCTTCTGCCAGTTCCATGCTGTTTTGATTACTGTGACTTTGTTATAAATTCTAAGATTGGAAAACGTGAGTCCTTTAACTTCCTTCTTATATATACATTTGATAATTTGCACTTCCATTTCTGCAAAGAAGGCTGTTGGAATTTTGATTGGGTTTTGTTGAAGTTTTAAATTACTTTGGAGAGAATTGACATCAAGTCAATAACAAGTGTTGAAGAGAATGTGGAGAAATAGGAACACTCATTTCTTGCTGATGGCAATGTAAAATGGAATAGCTCCTGTGGAAGAAATTTTGGTGGTTCCCAGAAAGCTAAATATAGAACTACCATATGACCTGAAAATCCCACTACTAGTTATATACCCCCAAAGAAGTAAAAGATGGGACTTGAATCAATAATTGCACACTGATGTCCATAGCGACATTATTTACAATTGCCAAGTGCCCATCAACTGATGAATGGATAAATAAAATGTGGTTTATACATACAGTGGGATATTATGCAGCCATAAAAAGGAATGAAGTCTTAATACATGCAACAACATGGATGAACCTTGAAGACATCATGTTGAGTAAAATAAGCCAGGCACAAAAGGGCAAATATTGTATGATCTCACTGATTTGAAAAAATTAAAATAAGCAAATTCATAGAGTCACAATCTACAATATAGGTTACCAGAAAATGGGGTGGGGATAGGAAATGGGAAGTTAAGGCTTAAAATGTACTGAGCTCCTATTCGAAATGACAGAAAGGTTTTGGTAATGGATGATGGTAATGGTAGCACAACATTTTGAATGCAATTAACAGTACTGAAATATATGTATCTGAATATGATTAATGGGATATGTTAGATTGTACATATGGTAACAATAAAAATTTTAACAAAAGTCTATGGAACTACACTACACAGTGAACCCCTAAATTAAACCATGAATTTTCATTAGTTATATAATTATAAAAATTTGCTATCATCAATTGTAACAAATACTCCATATGCAAGGTGTTGGTGGTTGGATGGTGTATAGGAATCCTGTATATTATGTATGATGTTCTGTAAACCCACAACTTCTCTAATAAAGAAAAAGAGGAATGAAGTCCTGATACATGAGACAACATGAATGAACCTTGAAGATATCATGTTGAGTAAAATAAGCCACAGAAGGACAAATATTGTGAACACAATTAACAGAACTGACATATATATATCTGAATGTGATTAAAAGGGGGAAATGTCAGATTGTATAATATAGTAACAGAATTTTTAAAAACACACATGGAACTATACCAGACACAGTGAACCCTAGGTTAAACCATGGACTTTAGTTAATAGTACAATTCTAAAAATTTGCTATCATCAGTTGTAATAAATGTTCTGCACCAATACCTCGTGGTGGGGTCAAGGTGCTATATGATAATACTGTATTTTATGTATGATTGTTCCATAATCCCACAGCTTCTCTAATAAATGAAAAAATTGCTCATGTGATTTCTTTCTGCTGATTAGACCCTGGCGGAAGTATTTATTCAGAATGATGTTTCATTAAAAAGGTAGCATGGTCCTAGCCTTAAAATTCTAATGACATGGATTCAGGTGTCACTTACTAGCTGAATAAGCAAGTTACTTAAGCTCTCTAATCCTTAGAATATTACTAGGTAAAAATGGGTAAAGTAGTACCTACTTCCCAGAATTTCTTGCAGGGACATGTGAGCTCATCTAACACATAATAGGTGCTCAGTATACATTATTTTCTTCCATTCCCTTCTCCTTCATCATCCTTTAAGCCTTTGGAAGTTATCCATTTCAACAACAGCCTCCTAGGGTATTTCTACCCTTGTCTCCTTGTTGAAACCACACTGTTGTGTCCCCTTTCCTTGTGATATCTTTTCAGCAACAGTATATCTTTAAAAGTAACCACAGCTCATTGTCAATGAAATATGGTGACTTAATGTATTCTCTTTTCTAGAAAACCTAACAGAGAAAGTAATTGATATATTTTACCATAGCAGGTAGGATCAGCCTCGCCTACAGAATGGACTCGGCATGGAACCAAGCTGAAGGATGTCAAAATTAACATTTTTGGTGCTGGGAAAGGACATTTTACCGTTTCTTTCTATCTTATGTCTTAGAAACAAGATATAACTTCTGCACAGCATAAGAGTCCCACTAGATTACAAACTGCTTGAGGGCAAAAACTGTGTTACTTTTTTCCTGTAGCTCTTTCAGAACCCTGTCACAGTTCTTTAAGCATTTCAGAGGCTAAACGAATAAATAAATGGAAGGCAGACAGATAGGGCAGGAAAATGATCTCTTCCCTCCTACTATCTCTTGCCCCCTACTCTTCAAGCTCACTGGACTCAGCTCTAGATAGACTTGTGAAGCAGATCAGATTTGTCTTAGTGTCCATGGCCCACCAGACGTCCTTTCTCCCAGGTATCCAATGTGTCCCTCTATCCAAGATCATTTCACTGTCAAACCCCAGTAAGGCCTCTTCCTCTCAGGTAGCATCCCATGCCCATGACCTCTCCTAATCCTCTTCTAAGCATATTTGCTATGTGGTCTTTTGCTTGCTCTCTGTAACAAGTCTACAGAGTTAGTATCAGGCCACCTAGGGAGTGAGGATTAAAGAGAAGTGAGCCTTCAAACTCTTGCCTCTCAGCATGCAACTAGGGTATAGATAGCACTTCTCACCGTGTCTCATCATATCTAAGCACTTAGCCCCACCTATGTTAGAAAATACTTACCCATTTCTGAAACCCTTTTTCCTCTCTCTATGGATAGCTTTGTGTGATTCCAGGGTTGTTTGGGTTGTTTGGTTGTAAGCCACAGAAGCATAGGGAAACCCTTCTTGGGTCACAATATCTCCCACCCTTCATTCTCAGTTACTGTCCTTCATATACTGATATATTGGGAAAAGCATAAGCCCCCTGCTAGAGCAGTCATTTCTCTCCATGTGTGGATTATTCCATCCTTTGTTGGCTCACAGGAGGAGAATGAAACTGTTACTTATGTTTAAATTTTGGAGAATCAATATTAAGGATTTATTCCTTCATTTATCAAACAAACAGTCATCCTATGCCTTCTATGTACAAAGGCATATTCACCTGCTTTGGGGATTCTGATAATTAATTCCTTTGTATATAGGTTTGTTTTCTGTTCATTCCATCAGTAATATTCTTCAGAGAGACTGTTGTAAATGATTCAGACCAAAGCAAACAACAGTCAAATATACTTAACTTAAAACTCAGGCAACTTTTAACTGCTGTTGACAAATGTTCCCAGGTTTTATTTAAAGGAAAAAAAAACAACTTAAGTACCAAATGTGGCTATAAAATAAGGTGATTATTATCTTTTAAAAATAAACATGGTAGCGCTTACCCATCCAAAGGCATAGTCTCCCCCTTTGTGTAGTTACCTTGAGAGGCAGTACCTTTGTTCTATTGGTGTGGCAAAACTCCTTGTGCTTTAGGACAACTCTTTTCTTCAAGAAGTCATTCCTCTCCCTAAGGCTGGGTTCAATGTCTTGATTCTGGTCTCCTAGAGCATCCTGTACTTAAATGAGTCAGAGTACTCGCAAAACGATGGATTGTCAGAGCACTGTGTTAGATGATGTTAATGACATTAAAAAGGCATTCCCCTACTCTCAGGAAGTTCACAGTCTAATGGGAAACATAGACCTGTGACTTATTTTATAATTCAACTTAATGGGTGCTCTTAGACATATCAAAGGTCTTTGTGAGAGATACAACTGATGGGGAGGAATCTAGTAGCGATAGCATCTCAGAATAGTTTTGTAAGTACTCTCTGCCCTCCAACTCAGTTCAAAACACTGTGTCCTGGAAATATGAAAGCCAGCACAACCGGATACTTGATATTCATGGTCGTGAAGAGAACAGAAGGCCCCGAGACTAGAGATAACAGTATTTTACTAAAATACTTGCACAAACTTTTACAAAGGAAGGGTATGTGGTGTTAATGGCTATCAAAGTACATAATGTTCCTTACTTCACTTGGAAAAGAAACTGGTCTGGAAGAGAATTCGTAGACTTTTATCATCAATATGTCTCTCTCAAAAAAAAATAGGTTCCAGTTTCAAGAACTAAGGTATGATGCTGCTCTAATCCTGAAAGAAATGAATAATCTAGAAGGGTGTGGTATCTTATCAAGATAATCAGAGATTTTCTGTAGATGAAAATCGAATAAAAATTTAAGAACCGGCGGCCGACTTGGCCCAGTGGTTAGGGCGTCCGTCTACCACATGGGAGGTCCATGGTTCAAACCTCGGGCCTCCTTGACTCGTGTGGAGCTGGCCCATGCGCAGTGCTGATGCGCGCAAGGAGTGCCCTGCCATGCAGGGGTGTCCCCCGCATAGGGGAGCCCCACGCGTAAGGAGTGCGCCCCATAAGGAGAGCCGCCCAGCACAAAAGAAGGTGCAGCCTGCCCAGGAATGGTGCCACATACACGGAGAGCTGACACAACAAGATGATGCAACAAAAAGAAACACAGATTCCCACGCCGCTGACAACAACAGAAGCGGACAAAGAAGATGACGCAGCGAATAGACACAGAGAACAGACAAACCGGGGTGGGGGAGGCTGGGAGAGAAATGAATAAATAAATAAATCTTTAAAAAAATTTAAGAACTATAATCTTTAATAACGATGTCATATACATTTTGGAAGTTTCTTTAATTACTATATCATTTCTTTTATTGTGCAGAAAATACTTTTTTTTCAATTAAAATATTAGTTACCTTTTTTTTAAGCCAGAGTTTTCCTCTCTCAGAAATAGTTATGAGGATGACAATTTATGTTGCAATCAGTTATTTTGTATGATTCATGAAGAAACACTTTTAAAAATAACTTCGTAATAAAGACAGAAAACTGTTTCTTCATGATTGTGATTCATCATCATTATTTTTGAACATTTGGTAAATCCTATTTCTGTGAACTTTTACAAAGAACTTTAAAACCCTTTCAGGGCTTGTTTAAGGCCATCCTTTATGGATTCATCAAGGGATTCACTTTGTGAAGAAAATGTGCTTGAGGTAAGTATGGTATGAGACAGGTAAGTATGGTATGAGACAGACAGATACATGTGTTCCTGCCCTCTCCTCATCTTACTTTCTCTTCTGAGAAGTTAAAAGAAATTGAGGGATTAGTTTGGGAGGAACTATAGTAATTGCAAAGAGAAGCAGCTTTGGCCTGCAACCCTTCAAACATGGCATGTTCTATGCTTCTAGGTCCAAGGGGCAAGCAGGAGATTGGGTAGGGGTGTTGAAGGATTTCTCTTTCACAGGAGAGAATGGCAAGGCTGCTATTCTAGTTTTAAGAAGAGACCTGCAATGGAGCCACAGACTTATTTTCTTATGAAGGGGAGAGAGGCTATCACAGTGGTAATTGGGGCCCTGTTTTATATTTGACATTTGTTCCTGGTTTGTTAGTTAAACTGAATTTTCTACTCAAAGTTTGTAATTACTATTTGGGGAATAGGCAAGATACCACTCTGAGTTGTACAGAATGAGCATACAGCTGTCATCTCCATTTTGCCCCAGAGCTTATTAACAGTTTGTCCTAAAGTGATGGATTTTATTCTGCTGCATGGATCATGAGTAGAGTTTTATCAATATAGTGAGGGAAATGTGCATTCTGAGCATGTGATTAACTCCCCTTTCTGGGCACTAATAATGATGCCTACGGCTTCTGATCTTACATGGAGCTTCCCAAAGATTCAGAAAATGAAATTTTAATAAACTACAGCTACTATAATTCCTGTTGTACTTCTAATAACTAAAAAATCCAAACATAGACATCAATGGCAATTTGAATTATATTGTTCTTTCATAAGATCCCAAGGCATCCTGACCCTTTGTGAACATCCTGCTTACCTCCCTTCTTCCCCATGGGTCCCCTTGACAAAGGCACTTTCAGCCCTGATGCTACCACAGGATCCCCAGGTCCTTTTGGTGTTGAAATGCCCCACCTAAGTTCTTCCCTCTCCAGAAAATGCTCGCACTGCCCAGGCACTATCCCTTGTTATGGTCCCTCAACCTTAAAATATCAATGAGCAATGATTTGATATGGTTTCCATTTGAAGGTTATTTATATTATAAGAGAGATCTCCTGGAAATAATGCCTTGACCTAATGAAATGATTCTGTAATAACTGAAATAATGGTTCCATTAGTGGTTAAAAAAACTTATTTGGGAGGGGACTTTTGGGGTCCTTCTCCACATTATCACATTATATGGACAACTACTTATTTGCCTACTCTGTTTAATATTGATGACAAAGGGCTCTGTGCCTTCTACTTCACCCTGGGGGTTATGACCACAATGAATACTGAGATATAATATGTTTTAAAATGTTAACATAAATGCCAAAATAGGATGGGAAAGCATTAAGTTCACTTCAGTTTAGCAAACTTTTATCGGGCACCTACTATGTGTAAAGTGCAGTGCTAGGTGATATAAGACAGAAAGAGAAATAAAATCCTTTAAAGTCTGAACCTTCCAGAACTTGATAATTCATTCCTATGGTGGGTTAGGGGGTGTATATAGACACACACACACTCAAATATATATATGTGTGTGTGTATATATATATATATTTGAATATATTTATATATACAATGAAAGACTATGAGGTGTACTACTATATAATATGGCAGAAGAGGGCATTAATGCTAACTAGAGAGCACCTAGAAAACCTTAACTAAAAGTAGAAAAAAGACCATTAACCCTCAAACCCTTGTGTCCTACCCCTTTTCAGATCCCATTTTTTGAACAATTACCCTTTCATCCTTTAAAAAGAAAAAAAGAACAGATTCAGAGATAAGGCCCATTTACCTTAACTTATTTTTCTCTTTTTTCTTTATTAGGAAATATTTCAGATCTACAATGAGGTATATATAATACTACAATAAATACCCATGTGCCTCCCACCCAGCTTGAGAAATAAAACATTACAGATAGAGTTGAAGCCCTACAAGAATTCTCTTTTAGTAACACCTGTGGTAGGCAGCTTTCAAAGATGACCCTCAATGATCCCTGGTTTCTAGTGTCCATGCCTTTCCGTAATATCCTCTCTTGAGTGTGGGCTGGATCTAGTGACTTGCTTCTGATAAATAAAATATGGCAAAAGTGATGGATGTCCCCTCTGTGGTTAGATTACAATAGATAGACTGTGATTTACTTCTTGCTAGCAGTCTGTTGCCCTCTCACTTGCTCACTCTGATGAAACCTGCGACCATGTTGTGAAATGCCCACATGGTAAGCAACCAAGGGAGGCCTCTAGCCAAATTCTTGTGAGGAACTAAGGTCTTAGAGCAACATCCTGTGAGGACCTGAATCCTGTCAGCAACCATATGAGTAAACTTGAGAGCAGATCCTCCCCAGTACAACCTTCAGATGAGATTGCCTCCCTGACCGACTCCATGATTGCAGCCTTGTAAAACACCCTGAATCAGAGGATGCAGCCAAGCCATGCCTGGAATTTTTAAGCTGCTAAGTTTTAGGGTAATTTGTTATGCAGCAGTAGATAATTGATACACTTTCCAATGTGCTGTTTATCATTCCCATACATGTCTTTATATTTACTGTATTTGTATATGTATTCCCATGTATGCCTTTTACAATATATATGCATCCCTAATATATGGTAATTGTATTACATGTTTCAAAATCCATATACATGTACTTATGCTTATATCCTTAAGGGGTAACTTTCCCCTTATCCATTTTTTTCACAGTCACCACTCCATATTTGCCCCTCAAGGAGGTCTTTCTCTGTGTGTCAGCCCCTATGAATTCTAGTCTCCTCCCCAGCCCAACACTTCCTGTCCTATTCAGGTTATCTGCGATAGTCCTAAACTAGTGAATTAAGCCTGGTCTCTCCTTAGTGAGGTTCAGCCTCTTCCCATAATGCTCTCTAAACCAAAATTTGGGCCTACACTCATCAACACTGAATGGATCATCACACTGGTTTTCTTCAGTAATGCTGCTTTCCAGAGAACTATACATCTCAAAGTTTAATGTGCAAAGGGATTACCTGGGGACCTTGTAAAATGTGATTTTAACAAGGCCCCCAGATACTTCTGATTCACTAGGCCCAGGGAAGACCTGAGATTCTGCATTTCTATGAAGATTTCATGTGTTCTGATGCTGTTGATAGCATGGGAAACATATTGAATAGCAAGGTTCCAGAGGTTAGACAGTGCTCACTCTCTTAACAAAAATTATTTTAAGGTGACATCTTAATTTATTTTGGATGGCAATAAAGGAACTTAAAATAGGCTTGTCAAATGGCAGAAAGTGATCCATTTCAATGAAGATAAGGTGGGCCAAAATCAAAAGATGTGGGAAAGATTTCACTCAATGTGATTTATCTTTTAAAACTGTACATGAGTTTATTCACTTAAAACAAACTTTGACTTTTAACTTTGAAAAAATGCTGTCAAATATATCTAAAAGGTAAGAGAAAAGTCAGATGTCAGTGGATATCAATTTTTGGGTGATGAACTGTTTGGAATGATGTTAGTGTTGATAAAATTCTCATGGGGTTCTGAAAAGTGAAAAACCTAACAACAGTAAAGAATGGATTCCTCTTTCTCTTTCCTTTTCCTGTTCCTCCCAATGGCAGAATGAAAAGAGAGAAAATTAACAATTATACAACATTAGCCAACACCAGTGACTTTCTAAACCTAAGAAAATATTCAGCCCTATGTATGTCTTCTGTGTTTGTGCGCTATGTATCCACAAGACGAGAACAACACCTTTTCCTCTTGTCACTTGCACCCTTAGTTATCAGGGTGCTCATGCATCCGAGGGCTTCAGTCATATGATTGCACCAACCTTGTCTCCCTCTTGCCCATCGCCATAAATAATTTAAAAAATTATTACAGAAGTTGTAGGTTTACAGAAAAACATGCAGAAAATACATAGTTCCCATATACCCCCTCTATTTTTAACACCTTGCAGAGTGTGGTAACTCTGTTAAAATTGATGAAAGAATATCATTATACTTATGCTATTAACCATGGTCCATAGTTTACATTAAGGTCCACTGGTTTTCAAAATTTTTTATTCTAGTGACATATATACCACTTAAAATTTCCCATTTTTGTTTTTTCTTTTGTTTTGTTTTTAACTGACAGGCTATTTTGAAATTTAAAGCAATCTTTTCACCTTAAGAATCTCTGTATGAATACCACTTCTGAGCAAGATGGAGTAACAGAGCCTGGATTTACCCTTCTACTGCTTGTAAAACAACCGGAAAAAAAAGGACAAAATATATGAACTCTACCTACCTTGATCTCTTGGACTCTTAGATTCATGTTTTTCAACTCATGGGGTCTACTGGGCTCCACTCCAGTTCCCCCTCCCCATGTTCCATCCTGGAAACTTCCTGAAGACAATATGCTGGAAGATTTGAGGACTCACCTTGTGTCTTTATCATCTCTCTGGGATCAGTTCCCCTTGTTGCCTAATATTTAGTGCCTTAAAAACTATTGCTTCATGTTCTCTGTTTTTATTTTTGTTCTTTCATGCAGGAGTGTAAACACAAACCTGTTACTCCATCTTGGCAGCCAGAAGAACAAGTTTTCCATTATTTTTTAATAGGAGAAAATGAGGCCAGAAACAGCTAACTGGCTTGCCCAAGTTTATGCTAGTTAGTAGCAGAGTCAGGAGTATAACCAAGATTTTCTGATCTAATCTGAAGTTGATTCAAGAATGCTTGTTACCCAGCTTCTGGGACAACTTGAGAGCAGAAGGCTAATTAACCAGGCAAAGCCAAAGTAAATGGCTGTGGCTTGAGGATTCCTAAGGGGTCCAGGTAAGTTCCCCACTTTCCTATCATCAACAAGTACTTACCACACTCCCATGTGCCGTGCATTTGGGGAGATATTGCTGGGAACAAAGAAGCAGGTTGCCACCGTCTCTCATGACAAGGGGCTCACCATTTACTAGGGAGAAAAGACTGCACGTGAAACCTCTCTATGACTAAAGTGTGGCTAGCCTGTTATGTAATGATTCACACGACTGTGCAGCTGAGTCAGGAGGGGTCACAGTGCGTGGGCTTTTCTCGGGAAAGGCTTCGCAGAGGAGGGATGCCTTGGACTCAAAAGATAGGCAGCATCCTCTAACTGGATAGGGCAGTAAAGGCAGGACATTGGCTCCACGTGGCCCCTGTTAAAATGTGCTCATGGTCTCAGAGCGTCCTTGGCTATAAGGAAAGGCTGATTCTTAGTGTTGGGGAAGGAAGGACGGGGCAGAACTAGGGGCTGATGGAAGTCCTTTGGCAAGGAAGGTGCCTGCGGGTAGCCATGTGCCTACTGCATGCTTATGACCAGGGCTGCCTCTACTCTTCTTTAGCAAAACCAAATCCTCCCAAGTAGATGGCTTTTATAGGAAAGCATGAGAGTCCTGCTTTCTTGGCCTCCTTCCCATCTCTGTCCATCTATTCTTTGCTTTGCAACTTTCAACAGAACCATCACTATTCGCTTTAGAGGAGATAGTATGTTACAAACAAAACAGAACAAAAATCACAAGTGTCTTTCCAGGTAATGAGAATCTGGGCTGTCTACTTGAAACTGCAGGACAAACACTCCAGACTCGTCATTCATCAGGCGTGTGTTGAGCACCTAATAGGTGCCTGGAGTTGTGCTATGGGGCTGGGGACTCGCAGGTGTACAGGACGCATGGTTTGTCTTACTTCACAGTCTGGAGGGGAGACAGAATTGCATGAAGATGACACAAGCCATCAAACGCCAAAAGATCAAAAGAACAAGCTGCTATGGGAGCCCGGGGGAGAGGAGGATTGCTGGGCGGAAGGGAGGAGGTTGGTGGGTTCATGCCTCGGATGGTACTCAAAAGGAGGCATTTCCTCTGGGTCCTGAAGGATCACTAGGAGTTTAACTGGCAGTAAAGGGGAGAGCAGGAAGGAGATAACTGCAGGTGAAGGACAGAGATCAGGGAGAAGGGGATGTATTGCACTTAACCAGAAATGAAATGGCTGGAGTGCAGGCAGAATGGAAGGGCCTGGAAAGTAGATTGGGGCATGAGTACCATACTCTTTAAGTCTTATGCCTGCCCCCCTCACACACACATTCCTCTTTCTGTGGCATTCCTTTCCTCCACTTGCCAGGCTCAATGTCCTTCCATCCTCTCTACCTCCTACCCAAACTGATCAACTTAATTATTAAATCATACATTTATTCACATCCCAAGTTTATTGGTTTCTTTCTGTGTACCACTGCCATGTCCCCTTGGAACATTCATGTGTACATGCTGCCTGTTTGACACAAAAAACCCAAAGATGGCAGAAATGTCCGTGGTCTCCATCCTAGTGCCCTACTCCATCACTCCATCACATCCTAGTGCCCTACCCCCCTTCTGGGGGGGGGGGTTGGGTTGTCCAAAGCCCTCTAGAAGCTGGACCCTCCCAGCTGCCTACAGTGTCAGTGTTCGATATATTTGTCAAGACTAGTTCACATTCAATCGTTCTCTCTCCAATTGCTTCCGCCGCTTATTAGCAGGGCTGAAACAAAACATGATGACTGCTGTCATCAAGAAGTCTCAGGCAAAGAAGTGTGCACCTGGAGCCTCTTCTTTGAGTGGGGAGGTAGGACTGGCACTAGGTTGGCCATGGAGGAAGCTGTTGCCAGACAGTGAAGAGGACCCAGAGGAGATGGTTTTCTTGCAGTGGCAGCGGGTCTGCTCCCCAGGTAGTTGTAGCTGGCTCTGGTCCCTGAGAGGGGGAACTGAATGACACCAGCAAACAAAGGAGAAAAGAAAATGCTGAGGGTCTACCCTCAGGAAATAGCCGAAGCACAACTGAGGGAGGGTCTCCTCTCACTTCCACACTGGGGCTCTTTCCACAGCAAGAGCCTGACCCAGAAGCCCAGAACGTGGTGTCCACACCTCGGTCATCTGCCTGGGCCTGCTGAGGTTGGAGGAGGTGCAGACCCACCAGGAGCTCACACGCCCTATCTCTGGCGTGCAGTTGATACCTCTCATCCGTTGCCAGCCATCCCACCCATGACTTCTGATCGCCTCCAAGCCAGGAAGCTGGCACAAGCCAGGACTTCAGTTTTGCTTTGGCCAAGGTGCTCTTTCCCCACCCTTTCTCTCTTAGTCAACAAAAATGGCCAAGTTCTTTGCAGACCTGTCTCCAGGGATAGAGTGGGAAGGGGGAGGGACCCAAAATTACAACCTGAAGAGGTTATCATTTAATGTCTGGGATGTCAGGGAACAGCCCTGGAATACCAACCCGAAGCTCTTCTTTACAGCCTGGCTCAAACTGACCACCGCATGGAAGCCTACCTTTCTGTATCTGCACTCTCCTCCTCAGGCTATCCTGGATTACAGTGATCTGCAAAGTGCACCTGGTTTAGCTCCCCTACAAAAGCACAAGCCCCTCAGGGTGAACGGCCGGGCCTTCCTCAAATTTTTATTTTTATTTTTTTAAAGATTTATTTATTTATTTAAATCCCCCCCCCCCCCCCAGTTGTCTGTTCTCTGTGTCTATTTGCTGCGTCTTGTTTCTTTGTCCGCTTCTGTTGTCGTCAGCGGCACGGGAAGTGTGGGCGGCGCCATTCCTGGGCAGGCTGCACTTTCTTTCACGCTGGGCGGCTCTCCTTACGGAGGCACACTCCTTGCACGTGGGGCTCCCCTACGCGGGGGACACCCCTGCGTGGCAGGGCACTCCTTGCGCGCATCAGCACTGCGCATGGGCCAGCTCCACACGGGTCAAGGAGGCCCGGGGTTTGAACCGCGGACCTCCCATGTGGTAGATGGTCGTCCTAACCACTGAGCCAAATCTGTTTCCCGCCTTCCTCAAATTTGTAACACCCATGGTGCCTATCACAGGGCTTTGCACAAGAAAGGTGTTTGATAAATGTTTGTTGAATGAATCACAAGGGCTTTGGAATCACTATGACCATCAGTGGGGTTTCTTTTCTACCTTCCTTGGGCTCAACTGTTTACAAAGGGCCTTCCCTCCTTCCCTCCCTCCTTCCGTCCCTCCCTTCCCCTCTCCCTCCTCTCTCTCCCCCATCTTTTCTCTTCTCTCCATGGCTCCTGTGAGCTTTCTGCTCTGTGGCAGAGCGTGATTCTGCTGTACTGTTGGCTAGCATGAGGAATTTCACCCTTAGCTGAGACCGGCTCTACCACACCCCCACAAAGGAGTGACTTGACCCATCCTATATCGCTGCTTCACAGCCACACTGGACTGTGGGTGCTCCTGAAGAGAAACACCCACACAGCAGCACCGTCTCCCCACAGGCCCCAAAAGCCCCGAGGTCAAGAGTGCAGGTCCTCAGGCCCAGCGTGGAAGCCCCAGGGGAAGTGGGGCCGGTATTGGGGACTTGTCCTTGCCTCTACATCCCAAAGGGCCTGCACACTGGAGCCCCAGCCCCTGGGAGGGGGGTTGCATGTCAGGGCTTTATCTTTCCTGCTGGGCCCTGGCCTGGGCCAGTTTACACCACCAAGTTCCCCTTTTCACTCACAGGTTCACCTGTCTCGTGGGGTTTGAAGCAAGAATAATATTGCCCTTATCTTCTGTGTGTGCAGTCTTGCTTTTCACAGATCCCCTTCTCCATCATCTCAGAGATGCCTCAGGCTAGATGTATTAGGGTAGACTTTTCATAAACTGTAATTTCACTTTCTTCCTTGTTCAATTTTCCCATCCCTGCTTGTTTCATAACTCAGTGAATTGCCCCCCCCCCCCCGCAAAAAAAGTCTTAGGAGTACAAGTATCTCAGAGGAAAATAAATATACCCATACAGTTTGGTTTACAGTTTGAGTCTGTTAACACAGGGCTCAGCAATTACAGAGCAGGGACATACTCCCTGACAAGCAAACAAAAGAGTTTCAGGGAGAATCCCCATCAACTTCAAGTCCATTTTGGGGTCAGAAACCCAATTTGCCAGGCAGAATCATGAGAGGGTGATTATTCACAGTGTGACGATATGCATACTTTAAAAGATATTCATAAAATTGAATTTGAGTGAGTATGCAATTGTTTGATCTATCCTCCTGGCTTAGAAGTTAGTAACTAGTACCAACCTACTAATAAGTGGCCTATGCAAGAACTTCGGTCCACTCTTTCTGAGCACTGGGCTCTTCATCTGAGCCTCCCTGGGACAAAAGGGGTTGTTTACAGCCTACTCATTAAACATTAAGTGGAATGGAAGGAAAAGGATGACTTGAAGATCAAGGATGTGAAGCTATATTCCACTAATGACCCATTAATAATTCAGATTACCTGTGAAATGGTTATATGCTACAGAGCAGTGGATGGGAAAACAGGAATTAAGTTCCATAAAGGCTCTTTACACAGCCTATTCTAGAGGCATGAACAAGAGATGTAGAGGTGGGGGCCCAGAGCCCTGAACTGATTCTTTTTAAAATCTGTGGGGCTTGCACACATTTTTTTAACCTTTCTCAGCATCAATTGGTCATCTCTAAAGAGAGCATTATGCTAACACCTGAGTTACTTATTCCCAGAGTCAACTGAGCTCATCCAATCAATTCCCATATCTGCTTCATGTTACCCTAAATATCTCTTGAAACCCTCCACTTTCCTTTATCTTCACTGTCCCTTCGTTCACCATTCTACCTGGTCTACCTCCAGCTTGTGTCCTCTTCATTTTATCCTCCACAATGCAGCCAAAAGAGATCTGTCTAAAAGGCAGATCCGGTCACATTTCTCATCTGCTTAAAATCCTTCAATAGCTCCCAATTACTCGCAGGATGCAAATCCCAACCGTTTACTCTGATCTACACTGAACTTTATGGTCTGGTGTATGCCTGCCTCTCCAGTCCCTTCTCATGCTACCCCTCTCTCTTACTACTAGGATCCAGCCATAATAAATTGTTCCCCAGCTTGCCAGTCTCTCTCACCTCCAGCCTTTACAGTAGCTTCCACCTCTACCCAGAACACTTAGCCCTTTCCAATTCCCCTTTTCCTTCCCCTAACTTCATAATCCTGAAGAATTTGGTGTCCACATTACCTTCCTGGAAGAAAACTCTCCTTGAACCCCCTAGTCTGGACTGTCCCTCTGTGCTCCCCCAGTGCCTTATGTTTCTGTCTTTTTAGTATTCATCACCCTAATTGAAAGTGCCTTTTTCCTTGTCAGTCTCTTCCACTCCATTGTGCAGGATGGTGTCTTACTCATCATTATGTCTCTAGTGGAGCCTGTTGAATGATGAATGTTTAAATGCTGCGTAAATGCAACTTGCTATACAAGTGTTAAGTATTATACAATATTATTGTGTTCAGATTAGTTATTTAGTATGTTGTCATACTCATTTGCTAATAACTCACATTTCAATTACATCATTCTGGTTCCCTTTTAAGCCCAGTACCCAATAAAAGCTACCACTTTTAGAGCACTTAACCTAGGCTAGGCTCTGAGGTAAGACTTTACAGGTATGATTTCATTTATTCACTATCATAGCAATCTTATGAGGTAGGTCCTAGTATAAGCATCATTCCCATTTTTCAGATGAAGAAAGTAAGGTAAGCTGGAAGAAGATAAGTAAGGAATTTGCCCAAGGTCACAGAGCAAGATTTTTTTTTTGAAGTACCAGGGGCCAGAGATTGAACCTGGGACCTCGCACATGGGAAGCCAGCACTCAATCACTAAACCACATCAGCTTGCCTGAGTTGGTTCCCTCATCTGCTCTACCTGCTGTTTGTTTTTGTCTTTTCAGGAAGCACTGAGAACTGAACCTGGAACCTCCCATGTGGGAGGCTGGCACTCAACCACCTGAACCACATCCACTCACAAGATTTTTTTTTAATTAGAGAAGTTGTAGGTTTACATAAAAGTCATGTAAAAATACAACATTCCCATATAACCCCCTTTTGTTGACACCTAGCATTGGTGTGGTACCTTTGTTACAATTGGTGAAAGAATATTAAAATATTACTGTTACCTATAGTCCATAGTTTGCATGAAGTGTATTTTTCCCACATACTATCCTATTATTAGCACCTTGTAATAATGACATACAATTGTTATATTTCATGAAAGGACGTTCTTATATTTGTACTATTAACCAAAGTCATCACCCACAACAAGGTTCACTGTCTTACAGTCCCATGTTTTATCCTCTAGCTTTCCTTCTAGTAACATACATGACCCAAAACTTCCCTCTTTCAACCACATTAATACGCATAATTCAGCGACATAGCAAGATTTTGAATCCATATTTTCTGAGTTCAAGATCCAAGCCCTGACTCAAACCATCTCCCAGTCTTGCCAAAGTCTTCAGATAGTTTCCTTCTAATGAATAATTGCTGCTTCCCGCCAGCTAACTTGCCTTTTAGTTCTTCTCAGTCCTAAAACCAATCTGCTCTGTGTCACGGTCTCTAGAATCTCCCCATTGGTCAGTGTTCCTAATGGATCAAGAAGGTGGCGCCCAGCCTCAGGCCTCTAGCTCATTTTTCTCCTGGTATATAACTGCTTCTACTCTCAGGGAAGCCAGCACAGATTTTAGTTAAAGCAGTCAGCAGATGGTTGTGGATTCCTTCTGTTCTCGGAATCACATCGGGACTAACTGCCCTTTGCATTTTCCATCACTGGTGGCTAATCCCAACAGTGACGTTGGGCATCGTTATTAATAGGTGAAGACACAGACATAAAGGGAGAGGGGAAGTAGCTTGAGCTGAGTCACATTGCATAGTTAGAACTTGGAGCTCCCAGCCTCTAACCTCGCCCTGAGCTCTGTCCCACACACTTGGCAGCTCCAGAGACTTGCTCCTCTTTGTACTCTGGGCAACAGACTCTCTGGCTAACCAAGCGGGTCTGACTTGTCTTGCAGAGAAATGAAGCAAAATCTTCCTTGGGATGGTATCGTGATCTTTTTGTTTCTGCTGGTTGGCTGGATCCCAGAGTCCCCATTACTTTCTGAATAACCTTGAACACGTCATTGAAAGTCACTGGAACCTCAGTTTTCCCTCCAATAAAAGGAAGACAAAAATGATTGACTGCCCCTCATCCCAGGGGAACTGAGGATGGGGATAGGGGGAATGACTAGGGTACACTCCTCCAATCTATTCTGCATCATCCTTTATGGTGCAGAATAGGTGAACCTCAAACCTGGCTGAGTATCAGAATCAGATTCACGTGGGTTGCCTTTAAAAATACAAATTCTTAGGCTCTGACCAGCCCAACTTACATGGAATTTTTCTCCCTTCCCCAGCCCACACATCCCTCAGTATGAACGGAGCCCCCTTGAGATGAGCAGCCTGGTGGTCTTTCACCTCTCTCTTTAAATCCCCTCCAACCTAATGTAAAGCACACCTTCTCTAAGGGATGGGAAGCATTGCCATCTGTCCCCTTTGAGCTTTCCTTTGAACGCACTGTTCCCCCAATTTTGGCACTTCTCACATACCGCCTGTCATTTTTACTTAACTGTTTCAAATCTGTGCCTCTTGTCTCCTCAGTTAGCTACTGGAGCACAAGGACTGTGTCATATTACTTCTATTATTGCCCCACAAGTGCTAGCTCCATTAGCACATAGTATATGTTCAGTAAATATTTGTTGAAATGATGGACATCCTGTAAGTAAGAAATCTGAAATAATTTATGTACTTTTCTTGGAGGCATTCTATGCCTTTGGAAACTTTCTGATCACATGAAAAGAACTCTAAACTAAGAGAGGAGCCCCGGCTTTTAATCCTGGCTGTGTCACAAATTCCCACTGTGACCTGTAGCAAGTCAATTGCCTTCTCTAGTCCTCAGTTTCCTCACTTGTGAAACTAGGACTGATCTGTGAACTTTCTTTAAGCTCTGGTTTTTGGTAACTCTAGATAGCAAGGAGCAGTCTTTTCCACATTAATGTCACTGACACCCATGTTGCTTTTTTTCCCCTGTAAGGACTGCATATTTGATAGGTCACAGTTCATGAAATGGTAAATTCAAGTCGAGAGCAAGTAAGTGCTTTGGCCAAGTTTCTATGCCTAGCGTGTGTATGTGCATATGTGTGCATCTTTCTGTGTGCAGGGTTGCTTACTCCTCAACCCAGTTCCCTGACTTTTTCTGTACCTTTTCTATTCCAGAGCTGTTCAGCCCTTTCCAAGTACAGGACTGTCAATCAATGACTATCTGCATGCCCACTCTTTCCTCTGTGAATGAATGAAGGCAAAGGTATAACATTCCAGCTGCATTTTCTCTTATTGCTCTGCATACTCCCAGTCAGGGCCAGGATGTCCACTGGTATGCTCAGTAAGCTCTGCGCACATACTGTCCTCTGGAGAGGAGATGAAAGAGACAAGACACCAGTCTTTGCTTCTAGACTGCCTGGAAAGACTGTTTAAGAACACGAGGGGAAAAGATGTGCTACTGTATGTAAGCAAGGGTCTGGTAGCTAAGTGCTGCTTTGATGTACTTCCAGAACCCAGAGCAGTGCCTTGTACATAGAAGATGCTCAACAAACATGTGAATATGTTGGAAGTTGCCATGGTTTTCGAGCTTTTTATTTTAGAGGGAAAGCCCTTCTTCAATGAAACCTTCCCTGGAAGCTCAAGGTTTGAAATGGATGAGACAGACAGGCACAGCACTGCCCTAGTTGAGGGATACTCTGTCTTTTCTGGACCCCAGAGAGGTTCCCCAGAGCACAGTTTGAACACTATGGCTGTAGTCAGTTGGAAAGCAGTTCCATCAACTCTAGCTCTCTTTCTGGTTAACCACAGCCTGTGGAGATCAATAGCAACAAGAAATGGAGATTTGAAGGACCCAGCCCTCAAAAGGAAATATTTGCATTTCAAAAGATGTTGTCAATCTCCACTCCTCTCCTAGAGAGCTCCAATTAGTAAAGAGCAGAAGGGAGAGGGTTTTAAGCAGGAGACTTCTGAGTTGGTCCATATATGTGTATCAATGTAATGTTTGTTTAGTTCTAAATAAGTAAAGAAAATCACTGTGGCAATGTTTTCTAGCATTCAATAGAAACCCATCTGGTGTTTTCTTACAGGCAGTCCTGATTTGAAAATACAATGTAAAACTCCCCATGGAGTCTGGTCAGTGAGTAGGTGGTGTTGCTTTTTGCGCTAGTGCAGCCTGGCTTTGCTCTGACTGCTATTAACATTCCTGACCAAGTTCATGATTGGCCATGGACACATGGGCACACCAGCTGCTGAGAAGGGCTCTTGCCTGGTGAGAGCATCCTTATCCATGCCTGCAGGACTGGGACCTGCTGCCTATCCTTGCCTTCTTGATTCCACCGCACCCCATCCCCCTCCCCACCTCTCTATCCACCCCCATCCCCTGCCCAAACATGGAAAGGGAAGGAAATCAACCCAGGGGGCACTCATGTCTCATAAATTGATGACCAAGAATTTTTCTCTCTTGATCAAGCTCCCAGCCTTACGCCTGTGTGCCTTGTTCTCTCCCATGTCCTGACTACCTTGAAACTAATCTTGCAGCTGTGGGGCTGCAGAGAAAAAGAACTCAGATTCCAGGGGAACGAAATGGAAAAAAAGACAACTTCAGACCCTGACTAGTTTAAATATCGAACTCTCTCCCGACCTCCCCCTCCCCTTTCCCTCTCACCCCAGCTATCCTTGTGCCTGAGAGGCTCTGAACTGGGTAGTTCCTTTTCTCCCTTCTCCTTTCTCCCATCCCTTACAGCCTCCTGGCAGCCTAATTACTGCAAAAGGAAAACATTCTGTACCAAGACGGCCTATTCACAACCTCAGGAAATCCCTCACCCATCTCAGTGGAACCAAACCGTCTTAATGGAAACTTCAGTAAATCACTGGCGCATCCCATGGATCAAGCCCTCTTACTATCTTCCAGTGCTTTTCCTCCAGCCCACTCCCAGCCCTTAAAAAGCTAGCTGTCCGTTGCCACAGAGTTGAGTTCTACCCCCTCTCCCCAGATACAGCAGCCCCTGACTAATGCCATCCTTGCCTGTTTAACATTATACAGTGCAGTTTTTTCTTTGGGGAAGCAAGACACACCCCAGATCTACATTTGGAAGACAACATTGGGTACCAGACATCCATGTTTTAGACTTACTGAAGGGATAAAGCCCTTGAGTTAAGAGGTGTTCATCATTATCCACCTTGTGGCCCTTTTATGTGAACCACTTGAACTGCCTCACAGACAATGTTTCTCCCCCATGGGAGCCATAAAGGGAGGAAGGTAATCAGTGCTGGGGACACCACTCAACAGCAAGGGAAACTGAGGGGATGATAAAATATATTCTGCTCAGGTCAGAAGCAAGACACAGGGAGCACCCGCTTCTCCCCTATTGCCTGGCATGGCTGTCTCCTCCTTTTCACCAGTCCCCTGACTTCCCTGTCCTCAACATCTAGCTGAGGCCTGACCACAAAGAAAAGGACATCTGCCCAGCTGCCTCTGCCCTTCTGCCACTGCTGCTGGCCACACCCCCCTGGCCAGGATACCACCCACAGCACAGCACCTGGGCTAGTCATTTGTACTGAAGTAGTTAGAATCACGAAATCTGGTCTTAGGATGGAAGCCACTCAAGTTTAGGGCTGGAGCGGACCTTGAAGATCAGGAGAAACTAAGGCCTGGAGGACTTGCTCAGTGTCTTACAGAGAGACATGAGAAAGTCAAGGCTTCCAGACAGGTACTACGTGTGCCTCATATCTTTCTGGCTACATGCTAAGTTCCCTCATTTCTTTTTTTGGCGTTTTTTCCCTGTGTGCCCGCTTCCCTTCTCTCCTCTCCTCCTCTCCTGTCTCACCCCAGGGAGGCTTTAGGGCTCAGTGCACAGTACCTGCTCTCTGGGATCTTGGTATTGATTTAAGGAGAGGACTGGTGCTCCAAAGAGACACAGTGCTCAGACGGAGCCAACAGTCCCTAACTCTAAAACACCACTTGATGTCCCTGACATCTGTTCAGAAGTGAAAGCGATGGCTCCCAGAGCTTAGGTGACTTGCCTAAGGTCACTCAGCTAAGGAGTGGCCTCAGTAGGAACCAACCATAGGTCTTCGAGCACCTGGGGCAGAGCTCTGTCTCAGCACTGATTCTGGCACTGCCCAGAGTCTACAGGGGGCAAGGGCAGCTCCCGCCTACCCCCTCAGAGCAACGTGGCCTTGGTCAGCTCCTTTGTGTGTATGGTTTCCTTTCAAGATGTGGGCTTGGGAGGGAAACCTAACAGCGGGTGGGATTGGTCTACCACCCGGCCTTCTGGAAGTATGCGGGGCGTCCTCCAGGCACCCCAGTTCTTGTGAGCCAATCACCGCGGCTCAGGCCCAGCTCCACCCTAACAGCGCAGCCCCCCACTGTGACGCGCCGGTGTCAGAACTCAGCGCTCGGGAGCGGCAACCCCGCGGGCGGCTCCGCCGCTAGGCTGCGCCAGAATCCGCGGACTTTTCTTCGGAGTCGTGATCTCGGCTCCATCTTCCGCCGGCGATTATCTCGTGCCCGCAGAGAACCCCTGGACCCAAGCAGACCCGATTCTCACGACTGTGCCCAAACGGCCTGTGGCCCCTGGGGCCCGGCGTGTCCCGAGCGGGGTGCCTGCCACTCGCCCCAGCATGGGTTCCCCGACCCTATCAGGTCGGGGAGAGAGAGCATGAGGGAAAAGGGCCCGCGGGGCGCCTACGCCGGGGCCGAGGCGGCGAGCGCATCTTCTAGGCGCGTCCTTCACCGCCCAGGCAGCGCCACCCAACTTCTGCGCCCGCCGGACCCGCCGCTCAGAGCGGCTCCCGGCTGGGCGTACCAGGCGCCTTGGGAAAACGCGCTTACCAGCTTTGGGGGCTCTCCTGGGAGGAAGGTGGTCCGGGATCCCGAATGTGAGGAACAGGGTTGCGGCTCCCAGGGCTCGGGGGGGAGTCCTTCCGGAGACTCTTTCCCACCCGCTCCCCTTGGCAAGCAGCAGGCGTCGCCTCTCGGAGGACGCGCCCTCGGAACCCCAGAAGACCCGGCGGACAGCGCGCCTCGCGGTACGCGCCCCTCCAGGGAAGGGCGAGGGGTGCGCTAGCGAGCGGATGGCCGGGGGACCTGTTTGCGGGCGGGTTTGGAGGCAGGGTTGGTGTGGAGTTTGGAGCTGGACAAGCCCGAGAGACAACTGAGTTTTTGTGTTTCTTTCTTCCCCCTCTCCCGCCAAGGAACCACATTGGGAGGGGGAAATACGGCGGAGTGTAAACACAAACAACCTCAGAAAGAAGCCAAGAAAAGCGAAGCCAAAAGAAGCAAGCGCAACACTGTTACAAAACTGTCTGGTTTTGTAACAATTTCCCCGCCGCCGGCCAATGAGCGGCGTGGCGGCGCGTCACGTGGTGCCGTTTTATATAACACTTTGCTGAGACAAGACAGTTATTAGGCGGCGCGGGGCGGCCGGCATGGAGCTCGCGGAGGCGAGGCGGGACCCGGAGCGCGGCGGCAAGGCGGCCGTGGAAGCAGCTCCGAGTCTCGCCAGCCACCCGCGCTGTCCCTCCCCAGTGGATTCGTTTCAGCCTGGACAGATGCTGAGCTTGCCGGCCGAGCTCGGCAGCAACAACTTAGAACTGGCGGAGCCCGCGGCATCAGCGGCCCGCGTCGAAGTGGGTCCCCACCCGGAGGGGGCTGCAGAGGGCACCGCACCTCCGCCGACGCGGGAGCCGGAACCCGAGCCTCCGCGGGCTTCGATGTCTGAGTGCAAAGTCCTGCTCACGCAGGCCGACGCCCTGGCGTCCGGGGGGCGCCTCCGGGAAGCCCTCGAGGTGTACAGACAGCTCTCGGAGCGGCAGCAGCTGGTCGCCGAGCAGCTGGAGCAGCTGGTGCGCTGCCTGGCCGAGAACTTCCCGCAGGCTGAGGCGTCCCCGGACGGCGGCGGCGCGACGGGCTGCGCGGTGGCGGCGGAAGAGGCAGGGGCGACCGCGGCGGCCGCGGCCACCGAGGTGTGGGATGGCTTCAAGTGCCGGAAGTGCCATGGATTTCTGTCCAACCCCGTGTCCTTGTCGTGCGGCCACACCTTTTGTAAACTGTGCCTGGAACGCGGGCGGGCGGCTGACCGGCGCTGTGCGTTGTGCGGGGTCAAGTTCTCCGCGTTGATGGTGGCCTCGGGGCGGGCGTGCGGGACCCGGCGGGCTGGGCAGCAGGCCCCGCCGCCGCTGCGGGTCAATGTGGTGCTCAGCGGCCTCCTCGATAAGTTGTTCCCGGGCCCGGCGCGGGCGTCGCAACTCCGGCACGAGGGCAACCGGCTGTACCGCGAACGCCAGATGGAGGCGGCGCTGCTCAAGTACAACGAGGCAGTTCGACTAGGTGAGCCCGCGCGCAGCCGGCGGGGCCGGGGCGGGTCTGGAGCCCCGCGGGCAGGGACAGAGGTCGCGAGGTCAGGGCCCAGGGAAGGAACCGGGGAAGGGGATGGGGGCATGAACCAGGGCAGAGGAAGGGGCGTGGAAGACGGGGAGAAGGATCGTGGCGGGGGTGGGGAAGAGGGCTTTCTGGGGGTTCGGTCCCTGACTTGTCTTTGCCTGTCGCTTTCTCTCTTTCAGTGCCTTGTCTGTCTTTGTTGCTTTGTCTTTTTCTGTGTCTCTGTTCTGTGAGCTTCTGTGTCTCGGCGTCGGTCAGTCTGTTTCTGCCATCCCGTTTCTCTTTTTCTCTCTCTCTCTCTTCGCATTTGTTTCACTCTGTTTCGGTGGCACCGTCTGTTTCTCTCTGTCCCTCCTGCCTCGCCCTCTGCACGCCCGGGTCCCCCCTTCCACCTGCCCGCACTTTCTGCTCCAGGAGAGGAAGTTCGCGCCTTCCCCACGCTCACGAGCGGTCCTCTGGGCGCTTGCCAACCCGAGAGCTCCGGGCAGTGCCATGCCTCCCCCTCCCGCCCGGGCCCGGGCCGCCGCTGCCGCCGGGAGTTGGCCCTTCCGGGGCCGTGGCTCCCTGTGGGGTGGGTCCTGCGTGGAATTAGGTCAGGAGAGCACTGGTTGCATAAGGGCCGCGAGCGGGCCGGGTCGGGCGGCCCCTCCTCCGCGCGGGCGGGCGGGATTGTGTAACGGCTGAGGTAACTGAAGTGGGCCACGCTCGCCTCCGAAACCATCCCGCGAGCGTGTGCGGGGCGGGCGGGCGGGCAGCCCTCGCGCCCCGCTGCCCCTGTGACTCATTGTCACCGCTTCCTATCACACGGTCCTTGGCCGAAATAGATGCCCCCTCCCCCCCGCCGCCCGCCCGCCGCCCGCACCCTCGCCTCGCACCCCAACCTCGAAGTCCAGCGGGCGGCAACGGGGCCTGGCGACCACTCGGGGAGCCCCGGAGACCGTGGGCTGGCTACGGGGAAGGGGGCACGCCTCTGGCCCACTTCACCGTGCACTTGTAGAGAGGGATAGGTGGGCTTTGCAGCTTGAAGGGCAACGCGCGCAGCCCGGCGCCCCCAACTGGCCAGTGGGCGTTCGTCCGAGCCCCCACAGGTAGCGGCTCGCACCCTCCCAGGTTTGGACCCAGGAAGTGGCCGCTGAGCCGCCGGCCAGTATCACCCAACTCCGGCCAGTTGCCAGGAGCGCCGTCCGCGCGGCGCCATGTGTGGTGAAACGTGCTGGGGAGGAGACAGTAGGGCTGGGCAGTCAGGGCTCTGGGATTCAAGGGTGCCCTGGGTCCTACTCTGATGGCTGGAGGAGGGGACCAGGACAGGTTGGAGTAGCCACATTTTGAATCTCCACCCAACCATGCAACAGGTAATGGGGGCGGGGGCAGGAAATAAGAACTAATTGGGCAAAACTGGCAGCTGGGGGAGCACGGTATTCCCTCCCCCTTGTCCCCTACCCCCCTCCAGGCGCCCAGTCTGCCCAGATAGGGCAGACTATGAGCTGCCACTGGCCTGGGCCGGGGGGGGGGGGGGGGGGGGGGGGGGGCGGGGTGCTGAAGAGAATGGGCAGAAGATGAAACTCTTTGCTAATGAATTAAGAGCAAGTAATGGGCCCCAAGAAAGCTTGCCCCCAAAAGAAAACACACCCCAAACCAAAAAAATCCGCACAAGCAGCAGAAGCTGGAGTGTAGACCTTAAGGAAGAGCAGAGCAGTGTGAATGAGCCCCAACCCCCAAGGGAGGTTTAGATCCTTTCAGCCATCCTCTAAGCCAGGAAAGACCCTTACTGCCCTTCCCCTCCTCTTCTGCTGTTGCCTACACTTCCTGTACCCTTTGTTAAAGGGGGATCTTCCTTGCACCTTTGTTAATCCCTTCAGATCAGTCAGGGTGAAAATATCAAGACCTGTTTCTAAGAGGAAAGGGATTTCCCCAACAGAGTATCTTTGCGCTGCAAGAGGGCCAGTGTCTCCTCATTATTCTGAGTACTGTGTCCCCCTTCAGAAAAAGGAACCTGTTTCCCACCCCAGTTTCAAAGCTGTAAAGTCCAGCTAGTTAACAATGACTCTGACCAGTCAATGTGACCTTGAGCAGATGCCTTCTCCATCTGAGGAATGGGTGGGTTGAAAGTGATGATCTCTAAAGGCCTGCCCAGCCCTCACATCCAGGAATTTAGTGTTGGTGAGAGCCAGAAATGAATTTTCCTGGGCTTGTCTTTATTCCCCAAAGTCTTGTCCAGTTCCTTTCACATTTGGCTATCATGATGAGAGGATTGGGGCCTTGCAAATGCTTTTCCATTTTCTTCAGGGAAATTTCATATATGCTTGGCTTTATAGACAGAGATGTCATTAAATGTCCCCAGTCATCCCACCTAGAGGACTTACTTGGACTTGTCTTCCTGGTGTGACTGGGATGGGGTCACATTGGGCTACAACATTTTTCCCCCTCCCTGACCCGTTTCATTGTTGGTAATCTCTCACTCAGATGCCGGGCTGCCAGGCAGTAGCTGTGCATAGCCAAGAAGCAGGTGTCAGGTTTCCTCGATGTCAGTCTCTTAATGTGTCCCTGACACCACAGACCATATGAAGAACTGGTTAAGACACAGGGACAAAAATTACTCTGTGCAGTTGGGGAAGCTCAGACCTAGAGTGGCTGGGAGGTGTGGTAGGCAGGGCAATATTACGGCTGAAAATTGAACCTAACCCTTTGGGTTCCCCAGTATAAAAGTCCTATATAATTTGCTATTTGCACAAGATCCATCCTCATACAAGACTTATCACGTACTTGTACTGGGGAAGTCATTAATGAGGGTTGTTCTCCTTTTGGCAGCTCCAAATGACCACTTGCTTTATAGCAACCGATCTCAAATTTATTTCACCTTGGAGTCTCATGAGGATGCACTGCATGATGCAGAAATAGCATGTAAGCTCCGCCCAATGGGCTTTAAGGTGAGTATGGAAAGGGGTTGTGCTGCAGACAAGAATTGGCAGGAAGCGCTTTCTCCTTGCAAGGCAGGGGCACTAGAGTGCAAGCAGAGCAAGGAGAAGGCTTGGCATCTCCCAGGATGTCAGGAGGCAAAGTGTCACTTCCCGCAGCTCTGTGCTTGGCCTCAGGGCTGGCCTTCCACCACATATCAATATTTTGTTTAGAAGACGAGATTCAGGCCTTGGCTCTACTACCTGCAAACTAAGTGACCATGGGGAAGTCTCTTCACTCTCTGAACCCCAAGTGTCCTCATTTGCAAAACGAGGCTATTGCTCTCTGCCCTGATTGCTTCACAGTGCTGCAGTTAGGATCAAATGTGAGCATGGCCAAGAGGATAGTTTGCAAGCTACAGAGCTTGCTGGGTTTTAGTGTAGTGCTTTTTCTACACACCCCCAGGATGCCTTCCTTGGAAAACTAACTTATCCAAGTCCAGGACCATGATCCATTAACTGAATGTCATGGGGCCAGATGTGTTTCAGAATCCAGAATGCTTCTGATTTTAGAAAGACCGTATATTGAGATAACACCCCTCGGTAAGCTCTGGACAGCACCCTGTAATCAAACAAGTTATATGAAAATTCACACTGAGTTAGATCAAACTTTAAAATACTTTACATCAGTTTAGATTAGGTCTTGCCATCTAAAGTTTTGAAGTCAAGCTCACGAAAATACTGGATTATCAGAATTGGGGGGTTTGGAAACTTTAAAGGATTGTGGGCTTTTGTATACTCTGCCATAAGTGCCTGGGTGAATCTCTTATGTTTTTTTCATTAGCAGGTTTTCATGGGTGGTGATGGATTATTGTGTTCTCTTTCCCAGGGAAAACGTTTATAGTTTAATAAAAGTCACCAATGTCTTAAGTCAAAGGAGCTTCCGTGGGGGTACTCCAGGTCTTGTATCAGTGTAAGCCAGGGAACTGACTGGGGGTTAAGTGGACTTCTCTTGAATCTTCTCCCTACCCTAAGCCTCGGGTGAGGGCCTGTGATAGCAGAGTGGGAAACGGCGGCGCTGAGGGTCAGTGGACTATTTTGCATGAAATGGGAGAGGTGACTTTCCACAGTGAAGGAAGGCTTGGTGAAGTATTAAAGAGGAGTTTCATTTCCCCATAGCCCTGGGGTAGGGAGGGGAGGGTCAGTGATGAGAAAACTCTATTGTCTTTGCAGTTGAGAGAATAACCTTTGGGTTTAAGCTGCTGTATGTAATTCAAAACCACCTCACAACCCAGTTTGCATATTTCTTGCAATTTACTGTGAAATGCCCCTAGGGAAGGGGTTTGTTTACCTGGTGGCCCCATTCTAGCCCTCCAGCCAGGGCTCAGTGGTACTCAAAAAACCTCTGTGGGTAGTACAGCTTTCATTGGGGTGAACTGGTGGCCCTGAGCAGGTCGAGTATATGGATTGCTACTTGGTATGATTATTGGGACACCAGACTCCTCTTCAGTGTCCCAACACTTACCCTTCCAGCTGCCCAGAAATGCCACTCCAGGCTTCTCTCCAGAAAGCCTCTGGTAAACATCCTCAGGAGGAGCAGCAAGGGAAGCCATTAGCATCCATGTTATCAGCCAATAATAAGTTCCTGAAGGAGGGAAGGGGACACGAGGAGAGGGCCCCAAGAGCTTTGGGGTAGGGGCTACTGCTCAAGAAGGCAGATCCCAACCAGCCCCTGCATCCAGGCTGGAGCCTGAGGACACTGGGGCCTGCAGAGGCATGTTGGAAGGGGAGGCAGGTGAGTGGCCCAGCAGCAGCAACCTGGCCCATTTCATTCACTAAGTCGGACTTAGGGTCAGCCCTGTAGGCAAAGGAGCAGGACACTGAGGGACAGCCTAAATGACTCAAAAGAAATGCTCTTCAAGCCAAGTTGAAAGTGGCCACCTGTCCCAAGGCCCAAAGAAAGGGCAGCCCTCTCCCCTTTCTATTCCCTCCCTCTTCCCCAGGATATTCCTCTTTCCTAGGGTATTTGGCCTTGGACCCTGAGGAACCCTAAAACTTCTTTACACTTTTTGAAGATGTGGTAAGAGAGAAAAAGTGAGCTAAGTTCCCAGAAATGAAAGCATTTGCTCAATCCCTGGGTAGGCCTCTAGAAAGCAGCTTGCTTTTAGGGGAAAAGCATTCTGGGAGTCCTAAGACCAGAGTTTTATTTCCAGCTTTGCCACTAGCTATCTTTGAGATATTGGAAAGGTTGTATCCCTTCTCTTGGACCTTTTCTGAAATATGATCAGTAAGTGTAGGTGTCACTCAAGCCTCTACTACCAGGCCTCTGCTTGACAGACTAGTTAAGAGGAAGGCATCACACAGGGGTGGATCCTGAAAGCTGGTCATAACATGGTCAATGGGGGTTCCTGCTACATGTAGTGATATCCCCCAATAAAATGTGGGTGGGTAGGTGGGTAGTATATATCGCATAGTAGGTAAGATTATGGACTTGGCATCAGTCAGTCCCAAGTTCAAATCCTGATTCCAAAATTTACCGGCATTGTTGCTTTGAGCAAGTCACTTTTCTGGGTCTCAGTTTCTACTTCCTTAAAACGGGATTCAGAATAGTTATCTACATTATACAGTCATAGATAAGGTAGTCCTTTTAAAATACTTCACACAATAGCGAATGCTCTAAGTATTTAGCTATTCTTAATAGGAGCAGCCTTAATAATATAAATAAGAATGAAATTGAATGCTAGTGTTTCCTTCCAGGCACACTTCCGCAAAGCGCAAGCCCTAGCCACCCTGGGCAAGATGGACGAAGCATTAAAGGAGTTTCTATATTGTGTATCCCTGGATGGAAAGAACAAAAGAGCAAGATTAGAAGCACAAAGGGTAAGTTGAGATGTAACCAGGGTCTAGTTGCTTAATAGGCTTCCATATCATTGTCTTCTCCAGGAAAGGGAGTGAGAATACTATCCTCCCTGGCATCTGGGGTCCTGAGTGGGTGACTCCCCAAGGTAAGGGGATAGGAGGGAGACACGAGTGCCAATTGATTGCCCAGAAACACCCTCCTTCTGGTGTGTACAATCAGTTGGGAAGTTCTTGAATTTTTTTAGGAGCCTATGAGGAATGTTCTTGCTATTTTGACTCAGGGTCTGGACTCTCAATGGGATACAAAACCAAACCAAGCCAAATAATTAATGTGGGGATGGAGGCGCATTGAGGAGATTCTAGATGTTGATGAGAGATCTGGGGTGTGCAGTTGCCTGTAGTTGTACAACCTTTCTTTGTCTGAGTCACTACTTCACCCACCACTCAGGGCTGAGAAGGGACCTTAGTCCCCATCTTCCCTGCCATTCACAGAGGTCCAGCCTGCAGTTGCAATCATTCCACCTCTTGGGTCCCAGTGAAATGTGGCTGTTATAAAAACGTACTTGAAATACTGAGAGCGTTAGTGAAGGCTCAAGCATCCTAAATTCATGGACTTTGTTGCTTATTGTTTTACAATTTACTCTCATGGTGTCTGCCCAATTGGTCTGGGAGTTGGATGCTGACATTCAGGAGTCTTCTCTGGTCTCCTTGTGTCCTTCCCTCCACCCCTCCTGCCCTGCCCTGCACCCTGATTCACTACCATGCCCCAAGTGCTTCTGTCCCACTGTGGTTAAAGAAGCTGAGCAAGAGACAGCACTGGTTTCTGAAGTCTCCTGAAAGGAACCTGTAGCAAAATCAGAGGACTAGGGGAAACATGGCTCTGAATTTTCTGCCTCTTACAGAGGATTTCTTATTGGGGAAGTTGCTGTTTCCTGGTTTGGGTATATGGACAAGTGTTTTTGTGAGGAGCACAGGTTGGGGAGAGTTGCTCCAAGCTGTGGACCCTTACCCAAATCTTAGGTATTGTCCACGGTAAGAGTAGTACTACCAATAACAATAACAATAGGTAGCCTTTACTGAGCATTTCCTATGCACCAGGCACTGTGCTAAGTGCTTTATTGGGAAGATCTAGTTTAATCCCCACAACATCCCCATGAGGGTAGGTACTCTTATTTATCCCCATGTTACAATGAGACGGATGAGGAAACTGAAGATTGGTGACTTTCTCAAGGTCATACAGCGAGGGATTGATGGAAAAGCATTCCAACTCAACTCTGCTTCCAAAGCTTTCTCTCTTGACCCCTCCAGCATCTTGCTGTCCCAGAAGGACATGTTAGAAGTCTCAGCACTCACTGGTGGTGGAGCTGGTCAAGAGTCACAATGGAAATATCTAATTCTGGGATGTACAAAGGCAGTTAGAAGAACTTTCAGTTTGGGGCAGAGTTTGCAAGGATCAACAGAAGTTGGTCTCTGCCCTGGGGTGAATGTTTTCTTTATTCCTGTTTGTCTATTTCCTAGTTGTTCTTAGAGGCTCTGTTTTCATCAGTTGGGTTAACCTCTTTTTCCCGCCCACTTTTATAGACCAGCTGGTGTTATCCACTGGCCTAATGGATGGAGCAAGGCATTGTACCAACCTCTGGAAACCCGAAGAGGCATAAGCCACAGTATCTGTCTTTAAGGAACTTGCAATCTTGACACTTGTTAATACAAATATCAGAGAATACAAGCAAACATTTGCCAGTATTGAGTGTTACAAGAATGCTGAGACTAGAGGAAGGAATTAGAGGCTAATTTCCACTGAGTGTGACAAGAGAACGGCAGCCATTTAAGAACACTGAAGGCCCTCAGCTGTGCCTATTCTCTGGCTTATTCCAATTTCAGGGCCAAAGATTTGACAGAGATGGTCCAAGTTCACTTGGCATTAATTAGCTACCTTAGACACTCACATCCTGGGTTTCTTTTTAATGTTTGTTTTTACCTCAGCTTCTTTTTTTCCTTCTTGACCCATTTCAGCCTTCCCAAGACTGACACTGAATGGAATTGACTTTCATTCATGTGGAATGATCATTCTTACAGGGCGCTGACCTCGACTTTTGTTTTCCAAAGCCATTGAGAAGGCCTAGAGAGGGAGCTTAGGTAGTAAAGGGAAGAAGATAATTGCTCCCATTTCTACCTTGTTTCCTTTTCTTTATCCCCTCTGCCATCCTTTCCCACTTGCCACCCCCTGCGTATTGATCCTTGAGCCTTGGCTTGCTGTGTGGCTCCCACTGAAGGGCATTGTGGTCTCTTTGGGAGAATTCCAGGAAGACTGCCCCAGAAGTGGGTTGGTCCTGTTGGGCCACTCAGGAGGGCTTCTGAGGGCCAAGTTTGGTCCTTGTGGAGAAGAGACCTCTGAAAGCTGGTATTTCTGGGCCTAGGCACTGTGAGTACTTCTGCCTGTCATTTCTTTGCCAACTTATACCTGGGAAGTGGGTTTCCCAGAACTGGAAGGGTAGATAGTGATTTGTCTGGAGACTTTGGGTCTTAATTCAGTTCTACTCAATGCAGTGAGTATTTATTGGGCATCTGTGATGTACCCCCCAAAAGCACGCCATCTGGTTGGAGATAAACACGTCTATGGCACAATTCAAGGATAGCAAAAGTCTGTGTAACATAAGATGCCACATTATAGTGCAGTAGAGAACGTGAAAGAAGAGATCAGGCAGGCTGGAGTAGTAAGAAAAGGCAACACTTGAGCTGAAACTGAGCCTGTAAAACTGAGCAGGGTTTGGCAAGTGCTGGCCACTGAAGGAACACCGTGAAGGAACTGCTGGGAACCAGCAAGGGAACATATCAAACTAGAGAGAATTTGATGTTCTGTCATATTTCCTTGATCAATAAATACCCTGACTATGTATTCTGAGGAAGAGGGTGAAGACTTTAGTGGTTCTCCAAACACTGCAGGGGCTGCTCAGTGGCAACTTAAATACTTTAAATATTTCAGTATGTTTTATAAGCCAAGTGACCTACCCTCCTTGTGTTAAATGTGATACATTTAATTACAAGGAAATTCAGCAATACTCTGGAAACTGCCTGCCCCCTAATGCTTGAACTTACCTGACATTCTCTGGAAAGTGAAGACCAGAATTGGGTAGGCGAGGCAGGGAAAAGGAGAAAAGTTGGGGTTCTGCTTTTCCTACCACTTCACTGCCCAGGTCCCTACCTTTGAAGGAATTAATGATCCAGGGGTGATGGCTGCGGGTGGTAGTGCTGGGGGGTGGGGGAGGAGCAAAATGGGTAGGCAGAGAAAAGAAAGAGTGAGGAACCTAGGAGACATTTGAAGACTTCTGTGCACTG